>NW_027361749.1:3795000-3882500 GCF_039654945.1 Dendrobates tinctorius | reverse complement strand
GAAGACCACCTGCGCTCCCAGTTCTTTCACTTTCTTGCCTAAGTCTTCAAAGTCTCTGCAGATGGTTTCCAGGTCGTTTCTTGCAGTGTCATTTGTCCCCACATGTAGTAGCAGGAATGGGTAGTCATCTGTAGGTCTGAGGAGTCCTGATATCCTGTCAGTCACATCTTTAATTTTTGCACCTGGAAGACAGCACATTTCTCTTGAAGTTATATCCGGTCTGCAGATAGCAGCCTCTGTTCCTCTCAACAGGGAATCCCCCATGACCACCACTCTCCGTTTCTTCTTCACAACATTTTTCTTTCTCCATCCAGGAGGACTCTGAAGGCGTACAAGGTTGCTGTTTGTGGGCAAAGTCTTATCCTGATGTATTCCTTCATCGCTCTCCTGTGTAAGAGCCTGGTACTGGTTACTGAGAAGTATGGGTGCTGACTGCCTCCTGATCCTCCTGCTTCTCTGGGTCACATGTCTCCATTCCTCTGTTTCTTCAGGTGTACTTCGAATTTCTTCTCTTCCTGTAACATGAAGAGATAATTCTGCTCTGACTAAGAACTCTTCACCTTCCTTAATGGTCTTCAACGTAGCTAACCTCTCTTCGAGATTTTGCAACTTTTCCTCCAACAGGGACACAAGCTTGCATTTGTGGCATGTGAAGTTTGGCTTTTCCACTGGTAAGTCTGTGAACATGTAGCAAGAAATGCAGCTCACCAAATGGCTCCTGGCCTCTTCCATATTGAGATTTCTTAAAAACGATGAAAGATGAGCCAAAATTCGGCACGCGGTTTTCCGATGTCCTCTTTTCAGCTGCAACGGCCAAAACCCAGTGATCAAGGAGCTCGCGGAGACTCTTCACTTATCCCAGAAGGCACTGGGAATATGCAAATGATCTCCTCAAGACTCTTCCCCTGGTTTTCCGATGTCCTCTTTTCAGCTGCAACGGCCAAAACCTAGTGATCAAGGAGCTCGCGGAGACTCTTCACTTATCCCAGAAGGCACTGGGAATATGCAAATGATCTCCTCAAGACTCTTCCCCTGGTTTACTATGGGTATTGTAAGGTAGCGATTGTTATTCAATTTGGGGATACTCGCTTTGCAGCCAAATAACCAGGTCCGGCACTGTTTTTCCATAAAACATTAACATAGTCCTTGCAGTTTATTCATCATCATAAACCAAAGCAATATGCAACAGTCTTATATCAGACAGCAGGGTATCTTCACAGTGGAGCTCTGCTCCTCTTAGCCCTCCTGGTCACAGAGGCTGTGCTTCATCCAGCCAGTAGGCTATACAGTCTCTTAGTTACAATCCCGTGTCCGGGTTACCTTTTAGCTGCTTCACACTGCAGACGTCCGTTCCCTCCAGGGAATTGTCAGACACACATCACCATTACTCATAGTGTCCACACGTGCACTCAAGAAGGCAGCCACATCTTCTAGCACGTCAGCCAGACGAGACCTTCCATACAGACCAACCAGGTCCAGGCATTCGCTCATGTGACCTCATCGCGGGTCCTACAACCATTCATACACATACGCTTTACTATCGGCGTTTTAGACATGCCCCTGGGTGGATTTGTAGGTGGTTGGTCCCACCCATCTCACCAACCACCTAAAGGCTTCCCTAACACATTGGCACAGAACATCAGCAGTAGCAATGCTGATCAACACATAACCAAGTCTTCATCCCTAGGCCACCCACCTTGGGATACATAACGGTCATTAGGATCCTGCTCCTATTACCACCCTGGATATGGCTATACGCCCGTCCTGGGACACCCACACAGCGCCCCCTAGCAGACACAGTGCACACTACACCACAGTATGAAAATAACAACTAGCAAAGCAATAAAATTTTAAATTTAGATCTTAAGTAGCAAAACAGTAACAATGCAGTAACAAGACAGCAATCTGCATAACTAATAATATGCTAAATAGTTGCAAGTCAAATTTAAGCATTTAAAATGATGGCAGTCTCAAGTTCAAAGCAAAAGTGGATAATGAGATATGGAGCCTGAAAGTCAAAATATCAAAACATTGTTACCCTTTTGGTGTTCACTGTAACTCAAAAAAATAGGGGTGATCTAGCCCATCACAGGAAAAAAAAACTAATTACAATGACTTACTGCAAGGGTTTATTTGAAAAATTGCTTATCAGGTGTTTTATGATTATACAGTATAACTTACATATTAAAAGTAAAAAAGAAGAGTTTGCATTATTGTAAAAGTCATATACATAATGAGTAGAGTTGAGCGAAACGGGTCGAAAAAATTCAAAAGTCGCCGACTTTTGGCAAAGTCGGGTTTCATGAAACGAAACCCGACCCTAGGATGAGGTCGGCCACGAGGTCGGCGACTTACGCGCCAAAGTCGCGTTTCAAAAGTTTGTTTTGCGCTCTTTTTCAGCCAATCAGGATCCATGGACACTGTGGGCAACGTGATGACATAGGCACGGGTCACCACCATCTTTCAGAAGGGCATGCAAGTGATTGGCTTGCTTTGGTGGGCGTCACAGGGGGTATAAAAGGGCGTGCACGCCGACCGCCATCTTACTTCTGCCGATCTCAGTATAGGGAGAGGTTGCTGCTGATTCTGTAGGGAGAGCGTTAGGCAGGGAAGAAGACCAAAAAACTGCTTCTGCTGCTAGCGATTTGGCCTGCACAACACACCAGTCACTGTGTGTGCAGTGCAAGGGGAGGCTATATAGTGGTGTATCAGTGGTGTTGGTTGTTGGGCTGCCTTCTAAGGCTTCCTGACAGGCTGGCATTGCTGTTTACCCACTGCTCCGCAAACTGCTTTTTTATAAGCAATCCAATCTCCCTTATCCTCTAGTCACTTTGGTCACAGCTGTGCCATCGAGCCTGTCACATAGCGCTCAGATATTCATTGGGCCTCAAACTGCTTTTTTAAAAGCAATCCCAATTTTTTTTTTTTGTCCTGCTGAGAAGAAAAAAAAACTGCTTCTGCTGCTGATAGCAATTTGGCCTGCACAACACACCAGTCACTGTGTGCAGTGCAAGGGGAGGCTATATAGTGGTGTATCAGTGGTGTTGGTTGTTGGGCTGCCTTTTAAGGCTTCCTGACAGGCTGGCATTGCTGTTTACCCACTGCTCCGCAAACTGCTTTTTTTAAAAGCAATCCAATCTCCCTTATCCTCTAGTCACTTAGGTCACAGCTGTGCCATCGAGCTTGTCACATAGCGCTCAGATATTCATTGGGCCTCACACAATCCAAAAGTGTCCAGTGTCCAAAAGTGTGTGCAGAGATTCAAACTCTCACTTATCCTCTAGTCACTTAGGTCACAGCTGTGCCATCGAGCTTGTCACATAGCGCTCAGATATTCATTGGGCCTCACACAATCCAAAAGTGTTCAGTGTCCAAAAGTGTGTGCAGAGATTCAAAATCTCACTTATTCTCTAGTCACTTAGGTCACAGCTGTGCCATCGAGCCTGTCAAATAGCGCTCAGATATTCATTGGGCCTCACACAATCCAAAAGTGTCCAGTGTCCAAAAGTGTGTGCAGAGATTCAAAATCTCACTTATTCTCTAGTCACTTAGGTCACAGCTGTGCCATCGAGCTTGTCACATAGCGCTTAGATATTCATTGGGCCTCACACAATCCAAAAGTGTCCAGTGTCCAAAAGTGTGTGCAGAGATTCAAACTCTCACTTATCCTCTAGTCACTTAGGTCACAGCTGTGCCATCGAGCTTGTCACATAGCACTCAGATATTCATTGGGCCTCACACAATCCAAAAGTGTCCAGTGTCCAAAAGTGTGTGCAGAGATTCAAACTCTCACTTATCCTCTAGTCACTTAGGTCACAGCTGTGCCATCGAGCTTGTCACATAGCGCTCAGATATTCATTGGGCCTCACACAATCCAAAAGTGTCCAGTGTCCAAAAGTGTGTGCAGAGATTCAAAATCTCACTTATTCTCTAGTCACTTAGGTCACAGCTGTGCCATCGAGCTTGTCACATAGCGCTCAGATATTCATTGGGCCTCACACAATCCAAAAGTGTCCAGTGTCCAAAAGTGTGTGCAGAGATTCAAACTCTCACTTATCCTCTAGTCACTTAGGTCACAGCTGTGCCATCGAGCTTGTCACATAGCGCTCAGATATTCATTGGGCCTCACACAATCCAAAAGTGTCCAGTGTCCAAAAGTGTGTGCAGAGATTCAAAATCTCACTTATTCTCTAGTCACTTAGGTCACAGCTGTGCCATCGAGCTTGTCACATAGCGCTCAGATATTCATTGGGCCTCACACAATCCAAAAGTGTCCAGTGTCCAAAAGTGTGTGCAGAGATTCAAAATCTCACTTATTCTCTAGTTACTTAGGTCACAGCTGTGCCATCGAGCCTGTCACATAGCGCTCAGATATTCATTGGGCCTCACACAATCCAAAAGTGTCCAGTGTCCAAAAGTGTGTGCAGAGATTCAAAATCTCACTTATTCTCTAGTCACTTAGGTCACAGCTGTGCCATCGAGCTTGTCACATAGCGCTCAGATATTCATTGGGCCTCACACAATCCAAAAGTGTCCAGTGTCCAAAAGTGTGTGCAGAGATTCAAACTCTCACTTATCCTCTAGTCACTTAGGTCACAGCTGTGCCATCGAGCTTGTCACATAGCGCTCAGATATTCATTGGACCTCACACAATCCAAAAGTGTCCAGTGTCCAAAAGTGTGTGCAGAGATTCAAACTCTCACTTATCCTCTAGTCACTTAGGTCACAGCTGTGCCATCGAGCTTGTCACATAGCGCTCAGATATTCATTGGGCCTCACACAATCCAAAAGTGTCCAGTGTCCAAAAGTGTGTGCAGAGATTCAAACTCTCACTTATCCTCTAGTCACTTAGGTCACAGCTGTGCCATCGTGCTTGTCACATAGCGCTCAGATATTCATTGGGCCTCACACAAGCCAAAAGTGTCCAGTGTCCAAAAGTGTGTGCAGAGATTCAAAATCTCACTTATTCTCTAGTCACTTAGGTCACAGCTGTGCCATCGAGCCTGTCACATAGCGCTCAGATATTCATTGGGCCTCACACAATCCAAAAGTGTTCAGTGTCCAAAAGTGTGTGCAGAGATTCAAAATCTCACTTATTCTCTAGTCACTTAGGTCACAGCTGTGCCATCGAGCCTGTCAAATAGCGCTCAGATATTCATTGGGCCTCACACAATCCAAAAGTGTCCAGTGTCCAAAAGTGTGTGCAGAGATTCAAAATCTTACTTATTCTCTAGTCACTTAGGTCACAGCTGTGCCATCGAGCCTGTCACATAGCGCTCAGATATCAGTGGGCCTCACACAATCCAAAAGTGTCCAGTGTCCAAAAGTGTGTGCAGAAATTCAAAATCTCCCCTGTCCTATAGACACCTTGTTTTACATACTATATAGTTTGTAGGATTTTGTCTACATTTCTACCAAAAATGAGGAAGGCTGGTGGAAGAGGCCGTGGAATTGGGCGGGGGTTGGCAGCTGGTAGTGATGGTGTTGGTGGTGGATCTGATGGTAGTGGCAAGAGCAAAATAGGACCGAATGCAGGAGGTGTTGAGCCTGCGTCATCGTCTGGCTACATAAGGCCTCGAACGCTTAGTTTTCTAGGAGTTGGCAAACCGCTTTTAAAGCCAGAGCATCAGGAAAAAGTTTTGTCTTACATTGCTGACTCAGCCTCCAGCTCTATCGCCTCCTCTTCTTCATTTGTGAAAAGTAAAAGCACTGAGTCGTCATTGGAGGCTCATGTTCATGAACCACACCTTTCCTTGTGTCCTTCACCCCAACCAAGATTGAAGGATGACGCAGGCCATACTACTGATTACTCCATGGAGCTGTTTTCACATACCATGCCGGAATTATCAAGTGAAATGGTGAATTACCCAGGCCAAGATGAATCTGACATGGAGTGCACTGATGCACAGCTGCTGATGGATGATTCTGCTGGTACATTCACTCAGAGCACTACATTGTCCTCGCAGTGTACAGAGCCAGATTCTGACCCTGATGAGACTCAGGTGCCCCTTCCCGCACACTATACCACCATACACGGTGACACAGAGGAAGGTGCACATGACATAGAAGAGGAGGTGATGGATGACCCAGTTGTTGACCCAGATTGGCATCCATTGGGGGAAGAGGGTGCTGCTTCCAATAGCTCAGATGAGGAGCATCCACAGCAGACATCGACATCGCAACAGCTGTTATCTGGCAGGCCCAGAGCACTCCAAAGACAGGTTCCAAACATCAAAAGAGTTGCTGGACAGCTTGTCCAGAGGGTCAAAAGATCACAGCGTGCTAGGCCGCAAAATGTCTGCCAAAGTAGGAAGAGTGCAGTGTGGCACTTTTTTGAACAAAATCCTCATGATCAGGCCAAGGTTATCTGTAAGAAGTGCGCAAAGACCTTTAGCCGAGGGAAAAATCTGAAAAATTTGAATACCAGTTGCATGCTTAGACATTTAACCAGCATGCACTTGCAAGCGTGGACACAACACCAAACCTCAAGTGCCACATGTGCAACTGATCACAATGAAGGTAGTCAGCAACGCTACATTGTTTCCCCCACTGTAAGCACACCGGTTAGCACAGCAGCAAATGTTGAGGTGTCGTTGCAAGGCCACAGCAGTCAGGGAATCCCACTGTTATATCAACGAAAGACTGATTCTAGGCCATCAGAAAGAACACCAACTCCATCACCATCATCAACCCTCTCTCAGTCCGCCCTGTCCACCGCTACTTCCACCATATGCAGCTCTCAAGTCCAGCTCACCCTCCCAGACACTATGAGTAGGTCAAGAAAGTACTCAGTCTCTCATCCGCGTACACTGGGCTGGAACGCCCACATTGCCAAACTAATCTCGTTTGAGATGATGCCCTTTTGGTTGGTGGAAAGCACAGCTTTCCGCGAACTCATGGCCTATGCAGTACCACGCTATGACCTACCCAGTCACCACTTCTTCTCTCGCAAAGCCATCCCAGCCCTCCACCATCATGTGAAAGACCGCATTGTCCATGCACTCAAGCAGTCAGTGAGCAGAAAGGTGCACCTCACAACTGATGCATTGTCCAGTCGGCATGGCCAGGGCCGTTACGTGTCCATCACTGCGCACTGGGTTAATGTGGTGGATGCAGGGTCCACAGAGGACAGCGGTGGTGGGACAGTGCTGCCTAGCCCACGGTATAGGAAACAGTTGGCTGTAGGCATTCGACCCTCCTCCTCCTCCACCTCCTCCAGAAGCGAAAGCTCGTCCACAGAGCGCAGTCGTACGAGCACTCCATCTGCAGCTGCCACTGTTGCACACGATGTGTCCCCCTATCGAGCAGCTAGTGGAAAGCGTCAGCAGGCTGTGTTGCAGATGATGTGTTTGGGCGACAGACACACCGCCGAGGTGCTGGCCGAGTACTTGAAGCGACAAACTGAGTCATGGCTGGGCAGTGTACATCTTGAGGCAGGCAAGGTAGTTAGTGATAACGGCCGTAATTTTGTGGCAGCCATAGCCCTTTCAAAACTCAGCCACATACCTTGCTTGGCTCACACCTTGAACCTGGTGGTGCAGTGCTTCTTCAAAAATTATCCGGAGTTAACAGCCCTGCTCCAGAAGGTGCGAAGACTGTGCGCGCACATCCGCCGGTCTCCTGTACACTCCGTTCGTATGCAGAAGCTGCAGCGATTGCTCCACCTTCCCAACCACCGCCTCATTATCGACATTGCAACAAGGTGGAACTCCACCCTGCACATGGTGGAGCGGCTGTGCGAGCAGAGGCAGGCTATAATGCATTTGTGGGAGGATACACGGCCAGGCACTTTGAGAGCAGACATGGAGTTGACAGGTGTGCAGTGGTCGAAGCTGAAAGACCTTTGTAAAGTCCTTCAGTGTTTTGAGGAATGCACACGGCTGGTAAGCGCAGACGACGCCATCCTAAGCATGAGCATCCCACTTATGCGTCTGCTCATGCAAACTTTGACGCACCTTAAGGAGCAGGCGTCTGCAGCCAATGTTGATGAGGAGGAAGAGGAGGAGGGAATCCTTGATGACATTCAGCCATTGTCTGCTCAGGGACCTCTCCTGGACGAGGTGGAGGAAGAAGAGGAGGAGGAGGAGGATGATGGGGATGATTACTTAGGGGAGGAGGATGCATCTCGTGGGGCAAGTGAAAATGTTGGCGTGGCAAGGTCTGGTACAGGGTTTGTGCGTGACTGGAGGGATGTGGATTTGCCAGAAAGTGCTCCTCCACCCAGCACTCGCAGTGCATCATTGACACCGGGAACATTGGCCCACATGTCAGATTATGCCTTGCAGATCCTAAAAAGGGACCCCCGCATTGCCAAAATGATGAACGATGATGACTACTGGTTGGCCAGCATCCTGGATCCATGCTATAAAGGCAAATTACAAAACATCATGCCACAGGAGAACCTTGACCTAATATTGGCTAATAAACAAGCAACTCTGGTAAATCGGTTGCTTGAGGCATTCCCAGCACACAGCAGCGGTGATGGTTCTCACACGAGCCGTACGGGCCGGGGGCAGCTTGGCAGAGGTGTTCGTGGTGCACACAGCAGAAGTGGCGTTGGAGACAGGGGTTTCATGACAATGTTGTGGACTGATTTTTCAAATACCGCTCACACAACTGGTAATACTGCATCGATGGAAAGTGACAGGAGACAGCAGTTGTCAACTATGGTAATAAACTACTTTTCCTCCCATATCGATGTTCTCCCACACAGGTCATTCCCCTTTGACTATTGGGCCGCTAAACTGGACACCTGGCCTGAATTGGCCCAATATGCCTTACAGGAGCTCGCTTGTCCAGCTGCAAGTGTGCTATCGGAAAGAGTCTTCAGTGCAGCTGGATCAATCCTGACAGAAAAAAGGACCCGTCTGTCAATCCAAAATGTGGATGATCTAACCTTCATTAAAATGAACCACGCATGGGTTTCCAAGGATTTTGTCCCACCTTCCCCTGATGACACATAGGGTGACAGAAAAATGGCTTGCTTTGGTCCACCTCTTCCTGGTACTTCACCTATTTCGCCTTTTGCATCAGCTGAATGTCCAACATCAACATATGCCACTTTCTAAAACTCCCTAACTGTGCTGCCTCCCCCCCCATGGCCGGGGTCACCACCTACCGCATGACACCGTGTGAGTGCCGTTGCCCTGGACAGGTGGGTAGGCTGACTCTTGGGTGCGGGCACTGGCACAGGGTCCCTCATAGTGCAATCAAGTGTCTCTGACGGTGGTGGTGCACACCCGCCGTCAGACACACCGCTGTACTATGAGGGGCCCAGTGCCAGTACCGACGCCCACGAGTGGGCCCCCCTTGCTTGGGCAGGGCCCCAGCATTTGCAATCTTTACCTCTCCCTGCTCCTCCGCTGTGTAATCTGGGCCGTCAAATCCATACTGTGCCTGACACCGTCTGAGCCTGCCTCCTGAGACATATGTTTTGAATGTGTACGCTATCCATACATGTTATCCAGGGATACGGTAGCCTTTCTAACCTTTGTGCAATCACGTGCAATCCATACTGGGCCTAACACCGTCTGAGCCTGCCTCCTGAGACATATATTTTGAATGTGTACGCTATCCATACTTGTTATCCAGGGATACGGTACCCTTTCTAACCTTTGTGCAATCACGTGCGATCCATACTGGGCCTAACACCGTCTGAGCCTGCCTCCTGAGACATATATTTTGAATGTGTACGCTATCCATACATGTTATCCAGGGATACGGTACCCTTTCTAACCTTTGTGCAATCACGTGCAATCCATATTGGGCCTAACACCGTCTGAGCCTGCCTCATGCTGTATAGACATATATTTTGAATGTGTACGCTATCCATACATGTTATCCGGGGATACGGTACCCTTTCTAACCTTTGTGCAATCACGTGCAATCCATACTGGGCCTAACACCGTCTGAGCCTGCCTCCTGAGACATATATTTTGAATGTGTACGCAATCCATACATGTTATCTGGGGATACGGTACCCTTTCTCACCTTTGTGCAATCACGTGTAATCCATACTGGGCGTGAGAACGGCTGGCGAGCTGTTAAGCAAGCTACAGCACCTGTCCAGACAAGTACAGGGATTCCCTAGCGAGGAGACTTATTTGATTGTTTTCAATGTTGGGACAGCAATTTTTGGGGAGCACTATACTCTGGAGAATGATAGATGGGGCCCACCATACACTGGAACATTCCAAAGGTGGACATCAGACACTGGAGCAGCATTTACAGGGCCCATTATACACTAGAGCATTAGAAATGGGGCCCATTATGTTTGGAGCATTATTTGGGCCCATAAGACAGTGGAGCTTCATCCATGGGGACCAACATATACTGTAGCATTATGTGGAGCTCATCATATACTGTTTCAAACATTATATGGGACCAATGATTCTGTATGGAGAAATAGATGGGCCTCGTCATGAGATGTAAAAAGTGATGTATTTTTCATTGTACTATACCGCTATTTCTCTGCCGTATCGGAGCATGATGAGTTGTGGTATGTGTTAAAGGGGCGCTCTTTCGCCCAGGGCACATGAAAACCTGGAGCCAGCCCTCCCCCCCACAGTTTGTAGCCAAATAACCCCCATATTTCAGTGCGTAACTTGTATTATGAAGTTAATTAAGGTTGACAAGCTTAAGAAAGAAGAATTGATGCTTTTGGCATACAAATGGGCACTGTAGGTGTGTTTCCTGTCCTCCTCTCACTGCCGACTTTTATTCCCCATTGACTTACATTGGGTTTCGGGTTTCGGGACGACCCCGACTTTTCCCTATAATCGGACGATCTTGCTCGACCCGACTTTTGGAAAAGTCGGGTTTCACGAAACGAAACGAGACCCTAAAAGACCAAAAGTCGCTCAACTCTAATAATGAGCTCTAAGAAAAATTCTGTCTAGTTGACAAATGTTCCCCAGAGTATTACTGCCTGAGAGGTCCACAATGGGGAATATATTAAGGGTTTGGCACCATTTGTTTTGGTGTAAAACATTTCAAAATTTTCCACATGTCATATGAGCTCTAAAATGTGCAATTTTTTCCATTTAACACTTTTCAAAAGTGTCAATAAAAGTGGCAGTGGTAGGCGCACAGGGGCACAGCTCATAACAGGCATAGATTTTAATTTTTTTTTAAGAAATGTCCAATGCACTTCAAATTTATCAAAAAGCATGCCTCTTATAAATGAAGTTGATTTCACTCCATCCACTTAAATACTAAAATAGTTCAAGTATGTAATCAAAATTTAAATATGTCAATTGATACTAAAAATAAACAACATTCATATAAATTTATAGGTAAAAAAGACTTAATATGTAGCGGCGCTATTGTAGGCGCATTAAATCAGCTGTAGGTATAACCCTAAACCACCTAGGGAAGTATAACACTATAGAAAAAGAACAAATTACCCACGCTATTGGACAGAATTCGTTATTATGCACTAAAAACACTGTATGTTAAATACCTGTTCAATGAAGTTAATGCTTGAAGATGTTTTGACAGTTGGGAAGGTTGAGTCAGAGATGTATGCGGTCAAACTACAGTAAGGACTCCAGTCTGAGCGAGCGCTTGTCACCGGCCGGGACAGCGTTTGCAAAATTCTGCCTGAAAAGCATCAGACAAAGGCTCTAAGTTAAGTAGAACTTTCTTTCACTGCTACGGCCTTGACTGGACTACAATCCACATCCGCAACTCTGCTAGAGGTACCGCATTTTTTCTATTTTGTCACCTGCAGTATTCCTCCGCGTGGATAAGTTACCACTAAAAGAGCCACCAGGTGTCTTATAGTATACTGTATATGTTTTATCCCACAGATATTAAGTTATATTTAGTAGCACCTCCTGATATTTTACTAAAGGGAGCACCAATACATTTTTGCTCTAACATACCGCAATTTCTCTTCATATACATTTATTTCCATATTTTTTAGGTTACAATATAATTTAAATAGCTAAAAGAATCATCAAAACTGATTCATTTCTAAGATGGTAGGCAAAATGTGACTAAAATATTTCTTCATACCCCAAGTTCTACCCAAAAAAAGCACTCTTGTCGTTTGTAATATCGATGCTCAAAAATTAGCGCAATGTCTCATAATACGTTAAGAAAATTGCCACAATATTTTTCTTGCATATTTTCAAAGGCTTTATGAGAAAAATGCACCAGTGTAAAATCATCAGAGGAATACAGTGGCATAGTATCGGAACATCGATTTCCATGTGTGATCTACAGTATCTATAACACACATATGTGTAATACAGCAAAATGTATTTGCCTTCATTATAATGCATATATTACATTTGAAAATACACATTTGTGTTCAAATCCCCTCTTTATAAAATATGCTACTGAATGTTTTCACTAGTAATAGAAATTTGCTGAGTTAACAAATCAGCAATTCTGGTGTCTACATTTATTTATTGGTGGTTACAGAACTTGAATAAGGAGGAAAGCTGTAGGCATAGCTGTCAACATCAGTGGAGAAACAGAAGCTAAATATATTGCTTCCCTGAGTAAGGTTCCCAACTGTTTAGTTATTATGAAATTATTACGTGAGTGACCTAGACATTTTAAGTACCACAATGCATCAGGTATCATTGCTTATCTTAATTTAATGCATTCCAAGCCAGATAGAATGTGTTGACCCCTTCACAGTAACTAGCGGCTCCTTCTCTCCTACTGCAACGGAATGTGGAGTATTTTATCACTCACTTAACCATTTTACATGACATTCAGATATAGCTTAGTGCAATCAAAAAGCAATTTATATTTTGTTTCTATCGCTGCAGGTATGATAAAGAGTGGATCAACATTAGTCTACTTTATGGAAACTCACATGAATCAGAAAACACAAAATAAAGCAGTAGGTACATTCAAAATAGGAACAGAATAATAATATTATTTCTAGCTGCTGCAAGTGAATGAAAAGGTATCAGATGTATTTTGTGAAATGACTGTTAACTTTGCATAATTATTTTCAACAGACTGCAAATATATACCGTGATGTTATTTAGAATACCAAATATTGGCACTAAAAAAAAGGAAAATAACACAAGTCACATCTTTTATTAGCCAAAAGTAGTACTGAATAAAGAACTAATTTTCTTTTCAGAGTGGTGCATGCAGTGGTACTGCCATTAACATGTGTAAATGTTAAGGCCCCGTCACACACAGCGATCTCGCCAGCGAGATCGCTGATTTTGTGACGCCACAGCGATCTCGCCAGCGACATCGCTGTGTGTGACATGTATCAGCGACCGCCCCCCCTGCCGGGTATCGCTGATCGTGCAGGATCGTCCTTGGCCGTTTATTGATCATTGGTCTCCCACTGGTCAGCATGCATCGTTGCGTGTGGCTGCGAGAGACCAGCGATCAGCGACACTGGGCGCTGGTTTCCAATGTAAACAGCGGGTATCCAAGAGCCGCCAGCTCTTAGATACCCGCTGTTTAAATTGGAAACCAGCTTTCTCGCTGGTCCTGATCACTGGAGGGGCTGTCTGTGTGACAGCTCACCAGCGATCAGCCTAACTTTGTCCCAGCGATCCCATCCATGTCGGATCGTTGGTGGGATCGCTGGGACATCGCTATGTGTAACGGGGCCTTTAGTGTAGTGTAGTGAAAATAAAACACGTACCATAAGGATACAGTTATCCCAAAACCTGTCAGATGACAAATGCACTACCAGGATACAGCAGGACCCCACTAATAAAGGCAGGGGCAGGACAAATGCAAACTACTGATAGAAATAGCCACCCACACACCTACCGGATTATGGAGGGGTTGGCTGCCTAGTAGAAAAAATGCACACAAATGAGGCTTGAGTAGAAGGCCAGTCACACAGGTATGTGTGACGCAGTGTCCAGCTTACAACCTATTGATGATGCCCATAATATTATCAGGCGGGCTGCCCAGCACTATATACATGCACCCCACAGGGACAGTGCATTTGTCATCTGACAGGTTTTGGGAAGGCTGTATATTTATGGTATGTCTAGTGTAGTGTAGTGTCAGTGTGTTAATATACTTAAGGGCCTTTCACACTAAGAGATATCGCTAGCAATATCGCTATAACTTGTGACGTTATAGCGATATTGCTAGCGATATCTTTGTGTCTGATACTTACCTCCGACCGGCTCCCCCGCTGGTTATCGCTGATCGCGCGAGAACGTCCAGGACTGCTTCTCGTCGTCAGCTTCCTGCGGCGCTTCCTGTGGAGAGACGAGCGACGAGCATGGAGCCGGGCGGGAGGACGTCAGGATCGCCTAGTGTTACAGGTAAGTAGCGACCCCTGACCCCTGCGATGTCGCTAGTGAGATCTGTCTATGTGGCAGCTCACTAGCGACCACTTAGCGATGTACCAGCGATCCTGACCGCGTCATATCGCTGGTCGGGATCGCTGGTACATCGCTAAGTGTGACAGTACCTATACTGCTTGCCATTTTTTCCAGCATCCAGTGCTTTTCTGCTCCTATTCTGAGTTATCTGATGGCGGTTCAGACTCTCTGACTCACACTGTGCTCTGTGTGACCCAAAAGTGGCTATTACATTGTAAGCCTATGGAGTTTCACGTGGTATGGTTTCATGGCTTTACATTGTAAATTAGACTTCCAGCTAATACATAGGTCTCAATTCATCAATACTGACATTGTTTATGCCAGTCTTAATAAGATGGAGTTCTGAGGTCAGTCACTCCTGATTCATGAAGAGGGGCATGCCTTTTCATGAATCTGGAGTATCTGATGAATTGAGTGTGCCTCTGTGCTCTACGCCAGAAATCTCACTCCAGTCAGGTACTAGAAAGAGATTTCTCGAATATGAAACATCAGAGGTCACCATGAATTAGACAACCTGTGGTGTCTCGCCTCCTTTTTTTCCCCAAGTTCCACCCATTTAGAAGGAGTTGATTGAAACTGTCAGTAAAGACACCAAAAGTTGCAAAATTAAGGCACAACTCTGACTTGTGCTTAAATTTTGAGACTTTTCAAAGCTTTTATACCAGAATTCAGATGTGAAAGCTTTGATAAATATTTATGTGGCCTACACATTTTCTGTGAGGTTTGGAAAATGGACTAGAGGTGATGCTTCTGTCGGGTGGAGGTCAGAGCGTACACAGACTCCTCCTTCTCGGCTGATGGCTACTATGGACACAAAGTGGTGGACTTGATGGCAGTCCACCAGGAGTCCGTTGATTGACATATTGCTTCAACCGCGGTGATAAATTACAACTTCAGCTTGTTTAATGGTTGAATTTGTAATAAAATCTGTGGCAGACCCAAGTCCAACAAAGGAATTCATGGTGTGTGTTGTGTGTTATTGGGCAGAAGATAACAGGATAGGCGCCGTTGGGAAGGGTTAAAATTT
Organism: Dendrobates tinctorius; assembly: GCF_039654945.1. Lineage (NCBI taxonomy): Eukaryota > Metazoa > Chordata > Amphibia > Anura > Dendrobatidae > Dendrobates > Dendrobates tinctorius. Next base: position 3,867,143 of record NW_027361749.1, on the reverse strand, counting down.
TCACTCTTTAAAAATAAAATGTACAGGCAGATCTTTAAGACAGATTCTATATGTCTAATGCAGAATGCAGGCTGTACTTGTGCATTTTAATATAGCTGTTTAAAAAAACAGTTTAATAAAAAACATATTAAGGGCATATTTTTTGTTAGACAAATTATTAGTTATTTACACTGTGTCTTTTCAGAAAATTTATATAAAATTCTGTGTAAATATGTGGTGATGGATTTAGTGTGGCAAAGCCATCTTACCGGATTTTTTTTTCAATCTAATATATAAAGCTCAAGTGTGTGTATGTATGTATGTATGTATGTATGTGTGTATGTGTGTATGTATGTGTGTATGTCCGGGATTGGCATCCGCACCGTCACAGCTACAGCCACAAAATTTGGCACAGTCACATGTCTGGACCCCGAGAGTGTCCTGAGCTATGTTGTGAGGCGAAATTTTAACCCCGCGTGTTCCAATTCACCAAACAATTTTGCCCCTATCTACATAATGGGGTAAAAGTGTGTGTATATTAAGCCCCGCCCCTCATTATGATGTCATAATGGTTGCCATGGCGACGCTGATGTCATCATAGGTTGCAAGCCCCGCCGCTCATTATGATGTCATAATGGTTGACTATGGGATGGAGGATGTGTGATGGGTATATGGGCACTGGACTATGGGATGGAGGATATGTATGATGGGTATACAGGCACGGGACTATGGGATGGAGGATGTGTGATGGGTATATGGGCACTGGACTATGGGATGGAGGATATGTATGATGGGTATATGGGCATGGGACTATGGGATGGCGGATATGTATGATGGGTATATGGGCACGGGACTATGGGATGGAGGATATGTATGATGGGTATATGGGCATGGGACTGTGAGATGAAGGATGTGTGATGGGTATATGGGCACTCGACTATGGGATGGCGAATATGTATGATGGGTATATGGGCATGGAACTATGTGATGGAGAATATGTATGATGGGTATATGGACATGGGACTATGGGATGGAGGATGTGTGATGGGTATATGGGCACCCTACTATGGGATGGAGGATATGTATGATGAGCATATGGACACGGGACTATGGGATGAAGAATATGTATGATGGGTTTACGGGCATGGGACTATGGGATGGAGGATGTGTGATGGGTATATGGGCACTCTACTATGGGATGGCAGATATGTATGATGGGTATATGGGCATGGGACTATGAGATGAAGGATGTGTGATGGATATATGGGCACTCGACTATGGGATGGCGAATATGTATGATGGGTATATGGGCATGGGACTAAGGGATGGAGAATATGTATGATGGGTATATGGGCACGGGCCTATGGGTTGGAGGATATGTATGATGGGTATATGGGCACGAGCCTAAGGGATGGTGAATATGTATGATGGGTATATGGGCACGGGACTATGGGATGAAGGATAATTATAATTTGTTATAACTAACCACAGTTAGTTACTATGCCCGGGCAGCGCTGGGCTCTTCAGCTAGTATTAAATAATAATATAATAATACTGGTACTTACCAGTAACCAAATTTAACTCCTGTACAACTTTCATATTTGACCTGTGAGGACTAGATATACACAGGTAATCTTCACCTTGTTCTATTTGCTAAAATAGATGCAACTATGGCACAATTGTGGCAATATATCACTAAATCACAGGAGATTTTCTAATAAACTCTACAAGAACAATAAAATGTGTCCTGCAATATAAGCCTAATACATTGGCATGGAAATGATGCTTACCGAATAACTTTTTTAATATGAATAGTATAAACAGACAAAAAACAAGCAAATTAATAAGAGGTATATGAAAGCTTTGATATGGCACAGCACATCCAAATTTAATTTGTTACATCAGGGAATTATGTATTCGGAAGATCATTATGATTGGCAAAGCAGCAATCTTTTCATATTCATTTGTAAACTCATTGAGAAAACTCTACAGGGGGAGCCATTTTACATAACCAGAAGTAATGTTTTAAACATTATTTTATTTAGAAAATGGATTAGAATACAAAGCAATAGTAAAATGCCGCACTCACAATACATTACTAAAATAAAAAAACAAAACAAAAGAAAAATGCTCATTTTGGAGATCATTACCTAACAAAGGAACTCGTGCAAAGAAGTGCTACAGCTGTGAGTAATGGCACTATGTTTACTGAAATCTAAGCCCACTTCACAAAATATTGCATAGACATTGTAATCACCGATCAGTTAAACAAATCTGCCATTTTAAGAAAGAAACTGTCCAGCTTACCAACTGGTAACATGATAAGAGCCCAATGTAGTGTAGCATAAAGAAGACAGAAATTTGTTTATTTTCTTGTAATGGATCTTATGTACAATATGAATAAAGCCAAAAGATTTTATATGAATATCTGTAACTGGAAATTATTGTGACATATTTTATGATATCTTCTGAATAACAATAAATGATCTGCATTTTAATGCAACATTGTCTGTGGGGCACTGTATCTATGTATCTATGTGTAAAGGACGGCTTCACCACCCGACGCACCCAGGCAAGTGCCAGGGCCCTAGAAAGATGGGGGGCTCACTTGCCAGCGAGGACACCAGCATGCAATGGGGTTCTTGAGTTGGAGGGTCCTGGTGCTAGCGCTGCCACAGGGGTCCCTACACCCCACCCCATAAACTGTTTCAAATAATTACCTCTCTCCATTCCCTGCTGATCCGGCTGATCCGGTCTCTTCAGCATTTTCTGTCTCTCTGTGATGTGCGTAGGGCATTTTGCTGTCACTACAGTGTGCTCTCTGTGCAAAGAGTCCGAAGACACTGAGGAGATGCAAGCAGCAGGGAACAGGAATAGGTGAGTATTTGATTATTTATTTTTGAAAGGAGCACAGTATGGCCCCAATATACTGTTTGGAGCAATATATGGAGCCCATTATTCTGAATGGAGCAATATATGGGGCCATTATACTATATGAAGTACTATATAGGGTCATTATACTGTATGGAGCATTACATGGGGCCATAATACTCTATGTAGAAATATATGAGGTCCAGTATATTGTATAGAGCAATATGTGGGGCCATTATACTGTATGGAGCACTATATGGAGCCCATTATTTTGTATGGAGCAATATATGGGACCCATTACACTGTATGAAACAATAATAGGGCCCATGATACTGTATGTAGCACTATGTGAGGCCATTATTCTATGGGACATGGAAAGATGAGTGGGCCCACTTGCCATCAAGGACACCAGCACGCAATGGGGCCCATGAGTTGGGGGGCCCAGTGCCAGCACTGCAACAAGGGCCCTCCACCCCACACCTTAAATTGTTTCAAATACTCACCTCTCCCCAATTCCCTGTTGTTCCATTATCCACTGCTCCTGTCTCCTCAGTGTCTTTTGACTCTCTCTGTAATGTCTCAGAGCACAGGGCACATTGACATCACTACAGCATGCCCTCTGTGCAGAGAGTCAGTAGTTGCTGAGGAGACAGAAGCAGTGGAGACCAGAGCAGCAGGGAACAGGAAGAGGTGACTATTTGATTATTTATTTTTTAATGGATCACTATATTGGCCAATTATACTTTATGTAGCAATATATGAGGCTCATTATTCTGTACGGAGAGATATATAGGGATCCATTGTACTCTATGGAGCAATATATGGAGCCATTATACTATACGGAATAATATATGGAGCAATTCTGCATGGAGCAATATATGGGGCAATTATATAGTATTGAGCATTATATAGGGCCATTATACTGTATGGAGCATTATATGGTCCTTAATACTGTATGGATCAATATATGAGGTCTATTATTCTGTATAGAGCAATACATGGGGCCATTATACTGTATGGAGCAATATATAGTGTCACTATACTGTATGGAGCATTATATGGGACCATTATACTGTATGTAGTAATATATGGGGCCATTATACTCTATGGATCAATATATGGAGTGAGTAAGAAGATGCAGCAAAGACTACGGGGAGCACTACATGGGGCCATTATACTGTATGTAGCAATATATAGGTCCATTATACTGTAAGTAACAATATATGGGACCCATTATACTGTATGAAGTACTATGTGGAGCCAATAATACTGTATGGAACACCATGGGGGCCATTTTGCTGTATGGAGCATTATATGAAGCCCTTATACTGTATGGAGCAATATATGGGGCTCAATATACTGTATGGAGCATTATATGGGGCCCATTATACTGCATGGAGTACTATATGGGGCCATTATACTGTTTGAAACAATATATGGGGCCCATTATACTTTATGGAGCTTTATGTGGGGCCATTATATTATTTGGAACAGTTTATGGGGCCCATTATACTATATGGAGCAATATATGGGGCCCATTTTACTGTATAGAGCAATACATAAGGCCAATTATACTGTATGGAGAATATGGGGCTGATTTTACTGTATGGAGCACTATATGGAGCTTATTATACTGTATGTAGCACTATGTGGAGCCATTACACTGTATGGAGTAATATATAGGGCCCATTATACTGTATGGAGTAATATATAGGGCCCCTTATACTGTATGGAGGACTATGTGGTGCCCATAATACTGTATGGAAGACTATGTGATACCCATAATACTGTATGGAGGACTATACTGTCTGCTCCAAAATGAAAAGTGTGTAATTGCAGACTTTTGAATCCCCGCAGCGCACGTACTGTGTGCTGTGAGAATGCACTGGTTTCTGAGTTACTGCATAGTTTGCAATAGATATCAGTCATTTAATGTGAGAACTAAGGGAAATCTTTCACATTGTACTATTCCTATATTTCACTGCCGTACCTGTGCATCATGAATACAGATGGACGAACTGTGTTAGTGTTCGGGTACAGCACTCTGAACATCGATTGTTTTCCACACTGTCATCTGCATGATAGTGCGAGGAACACTGGTGGCTTGGATCGGTGATAAGATCATTACAGCGGGTCAGAGAACTGCGGTTGCCACGCTGTCAGCTGACGGCGGTAGCGAGCAGCTGTGACCGACACTAAGAAGGTTACCTCCGATCACATATGTCGGTTGATGGAGAGTACTAATCCCATCAGCCTAAGCCTAACCATGCCTGCTACTTATTGACAAGAACAGTAATGTCACAACGTAGCAACTGTTTCTCTTGCTTTGCAAATGCTAGTGCAGGACTGTTGAATGCCTGTGAGTCTGGCACTCAGCACTTTAGCATTCAACAGTCTGATACTGGAGGTATCATGAGGCCTGATCGCTTGAATTAAGATTACCCGATTTCACAGCCTTCAGGTCTCCCGGCATCTGCGAGGGACAGAAACCTCATGGGAAACTTTGATGGACATTTTAAGGTTATTGGAGTTTCCAGCTGCTGGAACACCTGGAGGCTATGAACTAAGGATATCCTTGGGTGTATATTTTACTGTAATTGTTAATAAATAGAAAAATAATGAAACAAAATGGCTTGGCGTCCCCCGTGATTTTCATAGTTAGCAGAGGGAATGATGATGGCTTAGGGCTGATGTTAGTATTCTGAGAAGAAGGGCAAAATCCCTAAAGGTTCCCAGGCTACTAATATCAGCTCACAGTTGTTTGGTTAGCCTTTACTGGTTATTTTCTTGGGGGACCCAAGAGAAAAAATGATGCAGGGTCCCCCCATAATTTCAATCAAGCAAAGGCTAAGCAGACAGCTGTGCACTAATATTAATAGCCAGGGAACGGGCCAGAGAAATTGGCCTTCCTCCCAAGCTAAGAACATTAGCCTTCAGCTGCCACAGAAATTATGTATCAATAAGATACAACAAATCTGGCGCTTAGCTTCAGTCTTCCCACTACTGTGATGGTGGCAAGTCGGGAAATATTTCTGGGGATGATGTCACCTTTGTATTGTCAGGTGACATCAAATCCAGGGGTTAGTAATGGAGAGGCATCTATAAGACACCCCCATTACTAGCCCCATAGTAAGTTTGGAAATAAACACACAGCATGAATAAAATCCTTTATTTGAAATAAAAATCTACAACCTGTTTTACACATTTATTTAAAAATAAAAAACAAAAGTTATACTCACCTTGTACCTATTCTATTAAAGCCCTTGTCCCTTGTAAAAGACAGAAAATAATATACAACTATATTCTCACTTGTCCCTGATGTGAAGGTAATCCTCCAATGCCCATGTCCCTTGTAAAAAAGGAAAATGAATAAGCAATCATATCCTCACCTGTCCTGTATGAAAATAATCCCTACTGTCTCACAAAGATCCAGATGATTTGAATAGCTGTCACACCAGTGATGTGAGTGTTATCCCCATAAACCGGAACACACTGACAGTAGCGTTAATCACTCCTCCTGCCATGACCTGCCATGAGAAAGTTCACAGGAGTTCAAACCTCATGAACCAAGGTGACCTAACTTATGGCACCGCTCATTGAATGAGAAAGTTCTCATGCAGCGTGGGGTGCCATAAGTGAGGTCACCTGGGTTCAGCTATGAACTCCAGTGAACTTTCTCATGGGAGCTCAGGGCTAAACACAGGAGGAGTGATTACATTCCTGTCAGTGTGTTTTGGCTGACGGAGAGAGAGGTCACTGATGTGACTGCTCTCCAAATCATCTTAATCATCAAGGGACTCTATGGATTATCTTCACATTGGGCAGGTGAGGGATATGGCTGTTTTTTTTTACTTGGGATATGGGCATCAATGGATTAGGCGTAAGATGAATATCATGGTTGTTTATTATTTTATGTTTTTTTTACAGATGACAAGGACTTCAATGGATTAGGCATAAGGTGAATATACTGTAACTTTGCTTTTTATTTTTACTTCAAATAAAGGAGTGTGTGTCTGAATATTATTCTGGCTGTGTGTTTTTTAACTATGGGGTTAGTGATGAGGGTGTCATAGAGATGCCTCTCCATCACTAACCTATGGGCTTGATATCAGTGGCCATCAAACAGCTGACATCAGCCCCACAACCATTACCCCACTTGCCACTGCACCAGGGCAAATGGGAAGAGCCAGGCAAAGTGCCAGAACTGGTGCATCTGACAGATGTGACTTTTATGGGGTGGCTGTGGGTTGCTATTTTTAGACTGAAGAGGGCCAATATCTATGGCCCTTTACCAGCCTGAGAATAACAGCCCCCCAGCTGTCTGCTTTAACGTGGCTAGTTGTCAAAAATTTGGGAGACCCTATTCCTTTTTTAATTATTTATTTAAATAATTATAAAAACAATAGCTTGGGGATCCCTCTATTCTGGATAACTAGCAATGATAAAGCTGACAACTGAGCATTGCAGCACGCAGCTGTCAGTTTTGTCATGCTGGTTATCAGAAATAGAAGAGACCATATGTCATTTTCTTAAATATCTATTTATTTATAGCACAGGCGCTGGCTGATGAATACTCCCATCAGCGGCACCTGCTTTAGTCATTTTCAGTGACAGCAGGCGTAGTGTTAGAATCTGTTCAGTTTGTGACTATCCGCCATTTTCTTGTAGTGTTCTGGCTGCTGTTTTTTTTCCCCTCGCGCTGGGTTTGTCTTGGGTCAGGTGATTGTATCACCCTTTATTAACCTGCACCTGTCTCCCATTCCTTGCTGGACAACAGTGTTATTCTGCTACTTGAGTCCTGGCTTGGAGCTTTGCTTTGCCTTCTGTGTGTTTAATTAGTGCAGTGTGTTATGAATGGGTCACCGAGGAGGATAGCAGGCCCAGGCTAAGCCACAGAAAACCAGAGAGGTTGGTAACTAAGCGGATGCAGACCCCTGATCCTGTCCACATAACTAGCAGTAGCAGTGGAGTGTACCTATGATGATCCTAGACGCCTTGGCTCAGCTGGAGAGCTAACTAAGCCTAAAGCAAGAAAGGGGAAATCTAAACTGCCCAGCAGCAGACCCCAAAGGAATAGATCGCCCCCAAAACATATATTGTTGGTGAGACAAGATGAAAACACAAACGCAGGCAGAAAAATAGACTGAGCAAACGATGGGGCCCACACTGACTAGACAGGACAGGAAAGGAAAGACACTGTCTGCAATCACGCAAAAAACCCTGCAAAAGTCCAACACGTCTGAGGCAAAAAACACTGAAGTCACACAACTTCACCCCCCACTATATCAGCACACTGGTATATTCTGAAAGCAAAGCAAAAAGAGAGCAATATAAAAGGGGACAAAACAAACTGGCACATGCAGTAACATATGGGCGGTGATTCAGCACAGCCCCAGCCGGAGCTAGCTGACCCGCACAAAGCAGAGATAAACAAAAACAGAATAAATTCAAACAGAATAGCAAATGAACCACTTAGCTGAACATGCAGGGAAAGAGCAGGAGACACCAGACCTCAGGAGGCACAGGAAAAAAATCACCAGCAGGGATAGAGGGAGTCAGCTGTCTTAAATCCCAATCAGAAACCCCAGATCTCCAAACATCTTCCTCATTATCAGGTAGCAAGCCTCTGTCAATCAGATCAGCTCCACTACCTCCAGTAACCACTAGAGGGAGCCCAGAAAGAGAACTCTCAATCTGACCAGCTCCACTATCTTCAGTAATCACCAGAGGGAAGCCAGAGAGAGAATTCACAACAGCAGTGCTGGGATCTCTGGTTCTGCTAGTCTTAGTTTCTGTTTTCAGTTTGTTTATGCAGCCTTCTCTTTGTTTTCTATTAGGAGGTGACCTGTTTTTGTACCCAGTCCTTAAGATCTTTCAAGGACCCCCTTCCCCCTTTCTATGGGTCTTCGTTTGAGATTAACCTATGATCGTAGGTGGGTCTATTTGCAGGAATGGGTCGCCCACTCCATCGTAGGGTATCAGCCTAGTCGTAGTGTAGGGTCAGTTTTCCCCCTTCTACTCTAGCCCTGTGCTGCAGAACTGTAACACGTAGGCTGAGAGGAGCAGTAAATAAGCAAGTTAGGATCTAAAATATAACTTTTATTATTTATTCTTAAAAGATACAACAAAGACGTGTAAAGCAAAATGTAATGTGCAAATGTGCAAAGAAATGGATGCAACATCCAAAAATAAACCAGAAAGTCCTCACTGAATACTTCCTACAGAGTTCTTAGTGTAGGGATGAATGTGCTGTGATTTGTCAAAAAATACAGTACTTCCATCACAAGTACCAGCACCAAACAACAGACTCTGTCACACTGGTTGATTAAGTGGTTAAGTGGATCAAAATTGACCCTGAGAACTTGCAGAAAGGGCTAGTGTTAGAGTAGGTATTTGATACTCTCTGATAACTACCTATGTCAATAATACTTATCAATTTGGAGGACTGGTACATAAAGGTATTCTAGTGTCATTTAAGGTACTTATACCAGGTATGGTTTTATATCAAGACTGACTGAGTTGGTAACTAGACCACATTTGGATATCACTATACTGCCTTGAAGGCATGAAAAAAATCACACCAGCAGAAACACTAATGTAGGCTGCACAGTTAATGGCACACATATGGTGTATATAAAGGAGGTAAGTGTAAAGGAAGATATGTAAGCATACCAATGTTCCTGATTCAGTAAGGATTACAGAAGTAGGCACCAGAGTTATATTGACATAATAACTACATAAAAGACCCTTCAAAAAGAGGACAGTAACATCATTTCATAACTGTATTATGGTCATAATCAATATATAAAAAGGAACATTGTCGGGGGCGTGGACAAGATTTCGATGGCACTGGCTGCTTAGTTAGTGCAGGAGCTCCAGCAGAGATCGGCTTTAACACGGCACAACAAGGTGAAAAATCATTCTGGGAAGCCCTAAATAAGTTACCTGGTGAGTGGTGACCTGAGGACACAGTGATCCAGATGGTGTGGGGCAGGTCAGCGAGAAAAAGCTCTCCAAGGAAGGTGACTGCATAATTCTCCCGGGACCAGGTAATGAGTGCAGCCACAAAAATGGCTTCAGCTTCTCCTTCCCTAGCTCCCTCTTCCTGCTCATCAAGGGGTGGCTAACATGCAGCAGTCTCAGAAAGAGGTGAGAAGGAACAGACAGATATCCCCCTTCCAATCTGATCTAAAAGCAATGATATCTGACTTTAAGGGAGAGCTGCAGGAGCTGGGCACTAAAACAGATCATCTGTAGCAGAAACTGGCAGAGCTTACTTGATCTCATAATGAACTAATAGATGCTAATGAGGCTTTAGAAAAAGAAGTTTCCCAAATCCACAAGAAAATCATGGACCTTTAGGACTAGAGTTGAGCGAAACGGGTAGGTCAAATTGACAACTTTAGCTAAAGTCGGGTTTCGCCGATCGAAACCCGACCATAGCGTGAGGTCGGCCATGAGGTCGCCGACCCAAGCGCCAAAGTCGCATTTCAAATAATGCTTCCAGCGCCTTTTTTCAGCCAATGATGGAGGACGCACACTGTGGGCAACGCGATGACATGGGCAGCGGCCACCACCATCTTAGAGAAGGGAATTGAAGTGATTGGCTGGCTTTGTGTGGCATCACAGTGGCTATAAAAGGCCGTGACCACCGACCGCCATCTAACTTCTGCCGATCTTAGAATAGGGAGAGGTGCTGCTGCTGATTCTGAATAAGGGAGAGCGTTAGGCAGGGAAGAAGAAAAAAAATTGCTTCTGCTGATAGCGCTTTTCACTGTACAGTTAGTGTGCAGTGAAAGGGGAGGATTTTTGTTGTGTGCAGCAGCGCTGGTGGTGATTAGGCTACCTTTTAAGGCTACCTGATAGCTGCATTGCTGTGTGCACACTGCTGTTCAAACTGCTTCTGGTGAGTTACCGCGCGTTCATTTTTTCATACACCGTATAGCGGTGTACGCTCCTCACACACTACCATGTACTGGCTGGTATCACGGACAAATACAAGCTATCTGTGTGTGACTCTGGAAAACAAGCCAAGGAGATTTTCCATTTCTCCAGACCTACAACTTATAGAGCTGTCCACTTTTCAAACAGTTTTGTATATCTGTTGTTTGATTACGGTCAAAACTATACAGAGACAGCGTTTGTCACACCGTATAAAAATAGACAGAGATTGACAATTTTCCATACAGACACCGTATAGCGGTGTATGCTCCTCACACACTACCGTGTACCGTTTGGTATCAGGGACAAATATAAGCTATCTGTGTGTGACTCTGGAAAAACAAACCGATGCGATTTTCCATTTTTCCAGAACTACACCTAATAGAGCTGTCCGCTTTTCAAACAATTTCGTATATATGCTGTTTGATAACGGTCAAAACTATACAGAGACTGCGTTTGTCACTCCGTATAAAAATAGACAGAGATTGACAATTTTCCATACAGACACCATATAGAGCTGTCTGATTCTCAAACAGTATTGTATATCTGCAGTTCGCATTACAGTCACATCTATACAGAGTCAGCGTGTGTGTGTGACACTCCGTAAATACATATACGGAGATTGATAGTTACACAAAAAACGTATACAGCTGTACACTTCTGATACAGTTCCGTATATCTGCTTGTTGAATTACGGTCAAATACATACTGGGAGAGTGTCATTAACTAACAAAATATATACGTAGATTTAATTTTTTAAATACAAATTACACAGGTGTACGCTCCTCATACAGTACCATCTCTCTGCTGGTATTTTTGGTACATTTTCCAAAACATGAGGAAGTATGGTGGAAGAGGCCGCGGACGTGGGCAGGGGGGCGCAGCTGGTAATGATGGTGGTGGTGCATTGTCTGTTTCTGGCAAAAGCACAATAGCAGCTAAGGCAGGAGGTGTTGAGCCTGCGTCATTGTCTGGCCCAAGAAGGCCTGTAAGGTTCCCTTTTCTTGGAGTAGGAAAATCGCTTTCAAAGCTGGAGCATCAGGAACAGGTTTTGGCGTACATTGTCGAAACAGTCACCAGATCTATTGCCTTCTCTTCTGAACGTTTGAAACCTGCAAGCACGGAGTCGTCAGTGCAGGGTTCGGGTCAGGAGAAACACCTTTCCTTGTGTCCTTCACCCCCACCAAAAGTTAAGGATGCGGCAGCCCACACTTCAGATTACTCTATAGAGCTCTTTTCACATACCATGCCTGGGTTATCCAGTCAAATCCTGAATTCCCCAGTCCAAGATGAATCTGACATGTAGTGCACTGATGCACAGCCACTGCTAGATGATTCTGCTGGTACATTCACCCAGAGCACTACATTGCCCTCGCAGTCTACTGAGCCAGAATCGGACCCTGATGAAACCCAGGTGCCCCTTTCCGCATACTCTACTACCTTACACGGTGTCACAGAGGAAGGTAAAGAGGAAAGTGCAGATGACTTTGAAGAGTAGGTGATGGATGACCCAGTTCTTGGCCCGAAATGGCATCCATTGGGGGAGGAGGGTGGTGCTGGCAATAGTTTAGATAAGGAGAAGGATCGGCAGCAGGCATTGACATTGCAGCAGCGGTTATCTGGCAGGCTCGTAGCTGTCCAAAAACGTGGACCAAAAACTAAAAGAGTTGCAGGAGAGCTTGGCCAGACGGTCAACTTAGCACAGCCTGCAAGGCCAGAAAATGTATACCATAGTAGGAAGAGTGCAGTGTGGCACATCTTTGTCCAAAATCCTACTGATGAGGCAAAGGTTACCTGTAAGAAGTGTGGAAGGACCTTTAGCCGAGGTAAACAACTCAGAAATTTAAATACCAGTTTCATGTTTAGACATTTAATCAACATGCACTTGCAAGCATGGACGGACTGCAAAACCTCAGGTAGCACATGTGCACCTGCTCCTACTGAAAGTAGCCAGCAATGCTACATTGCTTCCCCCACTGTAAGACCACCGCCACCATTAAACACACCACCAGCACTAAATGTTGAGGTGTTGTTGCAAGGCCAAAGCACTCAGGGAATCACAATGGTTTTGCAACACAACACTGAATCTAGGCCATCACCACCAATACCATCACCAACCCTGTTATGATTGAGTCACCATAGAAGGCAGACACAAAAATAGAAGCTACGTCCAGAAAACCAGAGAAGTTGGCAACTATCAGATTGCAGACCCCGAACCTATCAACACAACTAGCAGTAGCCGTGGGGGGTTCCTACGATGCCCTAGACCCCTCGATCACAGCCGGAGCGCTAAATAGCCTAAAGACAGAAAAGGAAATCTAAACTGCCCCAGAGCAGACCCCAAAGTAAAGGCAGCCCCCAACATATAATGATGGTGAAGCAAGATAAAAAAACACTCACACAGATAGAAAGATAGGCTGAGCAAACGATGGGGCCCAAGCTAGCTAAACAGAACAGGAAAGGAAGGTTGCTGTCTGCAATCTGCCAAAACCCTATCAAATACATAAGCCAACAAGCTGATATGAAAAAGACCCTGAAGCAGCTAGGCTTCAAAAACTAAATCAGCACTCAGGTATTTTCAGAAGACAGAGCTAAAGGAATTCAGCACAACCCAGCAGGGAATGGCAAATATCCAGAAAAACAAAGCAAAACAAAGTCTAAGCACAAATGCAAAAGGCAGAGCAGAAAACTTAGCTTTAGAGGAGCAGGAATTCAGACTGGTCTCGAAGGATCCCACAGAGAAATCACCCGCAGGGCAGAAGGGCGTCGGCAGCCTTATATCCAGTCAGTAACTCCACTCAGCCAGTCATCATCATCAGACTCAGGTGTTTGATAATCAGGCTCACTACCTTTCTTTACCAAAAGAGGGAGTTCCTCGGGCCTCAGTTGTGAAGGGGAAAATTAACTCACAACAGTACCTCCCCCTTGAGGAGGGGTCACCAAACCCTCAACTACGCCGCCAGGGCGATCAGGGTGAGCCCGATGAAAGGCACGCACCAATCTTTTGGCATGAATATCAGAGGCAGAGACCCAAGAATTATCCTCCTGACCATAACCCTTCCACTTAACCAAATACTGGAGTCTCCGTCTAGCCAGACGGAAATCCAGTACTTTCTCTACCTCATATTCCATGTTACCTTCAACCAATACAGGGTCTGGAGGTGCCACCCCCGGAACAACAGGTTCAACAAACCTCTTCAACAAAGATTTATGGAACACATTATGGATTTTAAATGTGACAGGAAGAGCCAAACAAAAAGAGACCGGATTAATAATCTCCACAATCTTGTAAGGTCCAATAAATCTAGGCTTAAACATAGGAGAAGCCACCTTCATAGCAATATTTTTGGATGATAACCACACCATATCACCAACCTTAAACTGGGGACCAATGGTCGTATGTCGGTTGGAAAACCGCTGGGCCTTTTCCTGGGAGAGAGACAACTTATCCACCACTTGGTCCCAGATCTGGTGCATTCTCTCCACCACAGTGTCAACACCTGGGCAGGCAGAGGGCTCCACCTGCCCTGAAGAAAATCGAGGATGAAACCCAAAGTTACAAAAAAAAGGTGACATCAAAGTGGCAGAACTAGCTCTATTATTTAAAGCAAATTCGGCCAAGGGCAAAAATGAAACCCAATCATCCTGATCAGCAGAAATAAAACATCTCAAATATGACTCCAAGGTCTGGTTTGTTCTCTCTGTCTGCCCATTGGTCTGAGGGTGAAAAGCAGAGGAGAAGGACAACTGAATTGCCAGCTTGGAACAGAAAGTTCTCCAAAATCTAGACACAAACTGGACTCCTCTGTCAGATACAATGTTCTCAGGAATCCCGTGCAAGCGAACCACCTGTTGTAAAAACAGGGGCACCAACTCAGAGGAAGACGGCAACTTAGGGAGTGGTACAAGATGAACCATCTTAGAGAACCTATCACAAATCACCCAAATAACAGTCATCCTTTGAGAGACAGGCATATCAGAGATGAAATCCATTGAAATATGGGTCCATGGCCTCTTGGGGACAGGCAAAGGCATCAACAACCCACTAGAGCGAGAACACGATTTAGACCGGGAGCACGTCCCACAGGACTGCACAAAATTCCTGACATCACGAGACAAGGAGGGCCACCAAAAAGACCAACTCACCAGATCATAAGTACCAAAAATACCTGGATGACCAGCCAAAGCAGAGCAATGAACTTCAAACATCACTCTCTTCTTCCACTGGTCAGGAACATACAACTTTTCACTGGGACAACGCTCAGGTTTGTCCTCCTGGAACTCTTCCAGAGCACGTCTCAAATCGGGCGAGATGGCAGAAAGAACTACCCCTTCGCCTAAGATGGTAGCAGGCTTGGTCACCACAGGAGAATCAGCAAAGAAACTCCAAGAGAGGGCGTCTGCCTTGACATTCTTAGTTCCAGGAAGAAAAGAAACCACAAAATCAAAACGTGTAAAAAACAAGGCCCACCTAGCCTGTCTAGGGTTCAAGCGCTTAGCCGACTCTAGGTAAATCAAATTCTTGTGGTCAGTGAGGACCACGACTTGATTCTTAGCTCCCTCCAACCAATGTCTCCACTCCTTAAATGCCCATTTCATGGCCAACAGTTCCCGATTCCCCACATCATAGTTACGTTCAGATAGAGAGAACTTTCGGGAAAAGAAAGCACAGGGATTCATTTTAGATGTTACAGGATCCTTTTGGGAGAAAACAGCTCCTGCACCAATCTCAGAAGCATCCACCTCTACCTGGAACGGAAGTGAGACATCAGGTTGCCGCAAAACCGGGGCGGAGGTGAATCTTCGCTTCCGCTCCTGAAAGGAAGAAACAGCCTCCGGAGACCAATTTAACACATCAGCACCCTTCTTAGTCAAATCAGCCAATGGCTTGGCAATACTAGAAAATTTTGCTATAAATTTCCGATAAAAATTAGCAAAACCCAAAAACTTCTGGAGGGCCTTCAAAGAAGTGGGCTGAACCCAATCGTAAATGGCCTGTACCTTGGCCTGGTCCATTTCAATAGTTGACGGGGACAAAATAAATCCCAAAAAAGAAATCCTCTGTACTCCAAAAAGGCATTTAGATCCTTTGACATACAGGGAATTCTCCCTCAAGATCCGGAACACAGTCCGAATATGTTCCACATGAGAATCCCAATCCTTGGAGAAGATCAAAATATCATCCAGATAGATAATCAAAAATTTATCGACAAAATCTCGGAAAATATCGTTCATGAAGCACTGGAAGACAGAAGGGGCATTAGTGAGCCCAAAAGGCATCACCAGGTACTCAAAATGTCCCTCCGGAGTATTAAACGCCATCTTCCATTCATCCCCATGCTTAATGCGAATAAGATTATACGCCCCTCTGAGGTCAAGCTTGGTAAACCAGCAAGCTCCTTTAACTCTGGAGAATAGATCAGAAATCAGGGGTAACGGATACTGATATTTAACAGTAATTTTGTTGAGGGCACGATAATCGATACAAGGTCTTAATGATCCATCCTTTTTGGCTACAAAAAAAAAACGGCACCTAAGGGTGACGAGGATGGTCTAATATGACCCTTCTCCAACGCCTCCTTAATATAGGATCGCATAGCCTCGTGCTCGGGTACAGATAGATTGAAGAGCCAACCCTTGGGAAATTTACACCCCAGGCTCAGTTCAATTGCACAGTCATAACTAGATTTGAGCGAAACGGGTCGAAAAAATTCAAAAGTCGCCGACTTTTGGCAAAGTCGGGTTTCATGAAACGAAACCCGACCCTAGGATGAGGTCAGACACGAGGTCGGCGACTTACGCGCCAAAGTCGCGTTTCAAAAGTTTGTTTTGCGCTCTTTTTCAGCCAATCAGGATCCACGGACACTGTGGGCAACGTGATGACATAGGCACGGGTCACCACCATCTTTCAGAAGGGCATGCAAGTGATTGGCTTGCTTTGGGGAGCGTCACAGGGGGTATAAAAGGGCGTGCACGCCGACCGCCATGTTACTCATGCTGATCTCACAAATAGGGAGAGCTGCTGCTGCTGCTGATTTTGTAGGGAGAGCGTTAGGCAGGGAAGAAGACACCAAAAACTGCTTCTGCTGCTAGAGATTTTGCCTGTACAACACACCAGTCACTGTGCAGTGCAAGGGGAGGCTATATAGTGGTGTATCAGTGGTGTTGGTTGTTGGGCTGCCTTCTAAGGCTTCCTGACATTCCTGCATTGCTGTTTACCCACTGCTCCGCAAACTGCTTTTTTAAAAGCAATCACAATTTTTTTTTTTGTCCTGCTGAGGTACTGAGCGTGCATTTTTTCACACCATACAGCGGTGTACGCTCCTCACACAGTACCGTGTAACGGCTGTTATCACAGCCACAGTGAAGCTATCAGTGAGTCACTCTGTGAGAATAAGTCGAGGACATGTTCCGTTCTTACAGACCTGCACTCTAGGGAGACTCCAATTCTGCCCAATTCTACATACACCTTGTAGTTTGTGATACACTAGCCAATTTCTGCCTGTGACAGAGCGCTCAGATACTCAGTGGGCCTCACACAATTCATGTGTCCAGTGTCCACAAGTGTGTGCAGAAATTCAAAATCTCCCTTATCCTCTAGTCACTTTGGTCACAGCTCTGCCATCGAGCCTGTGACAGAGCGCTCAGATACTCAGTGGGCCTCACACAATCCATAAGTGTCCAGTGTCCACAAGTGTGTGCAGAAATTCAAAATCTCCCTTATCCTCTAGTCACTTTGGTCACAGCTCTGCCATCGAGCCTGTGACAGAGCGCTCAGATACTCAGTGGGCCTCACACAATCCATAAGTGTCTAGTGTCCACAAGTGTGTGCAGAAATTCAAAATCTCCCTTATCCTCTAGTCACTTTGGTCACAGCTCTGCCATCGAGCCTGTGACAGAGCGCTCAGATACTCAGTGGGCCTCACACAATCCATAAGTGTCCAGTGTCCACAAGTGTGTGCAGAAATTCAAAATCTCCCTTATCCTCTAGTCACTTTGGTCACAGCTCTGCCATCGAGCCTGTGACAGAGCGCTCAGATACTCAGTGGGCCTCACACAATCCATAAGTGTCCAGTGTCCACAAGTGTGTGCAGAAATTCAAAATCTCCCTTATCCTCTAGTCACTTTGGTCACAGCTCTGCCATCGAGCCTGTGACAGAGCGCTCAGATACTCAGTGGGCCTCACACAATCCATAAGTGTCCAGTGTCCACAAGTATGTGCAGAAATTCAAAATCTCCCTTATCCTCTAGTCACTTTGGTCACAGCTCTGCCATCGAGCCTGTGACAGAGCGCTCAGATAATCAGTGGGCCTCACACAATCCATAAGTGTCCAGTGTCCACAAGTGTGTGCAGAAATTCAAAATCTCCCTTATCCTCTAGTCACTTTGGTCATAGCTCTGCCATCGAGCCTGTGACAGAGCGCTCAGATACTCAGTGGGCCTCACACAATCCATAAGTGTCCAGTGTCCACAAGTGTGTGCAGAAATTCAAAATCTCCCTTATCCTCTAGTCACTTTGGTCACAGCTCTGCCATCGAGCCTGTGACAGAGCGCTCAGATACTCAGTGGGCCTCACACAATCCATAAGTGTCTAGTGTCCACAAGTGTGTGCAGAAATTCAAAATCTCCCTTATCCTCTAGTCACTTTGGTCACAGCTCTGCCATCGAGCCTGTGACAGAGCGCTCAGATACTCAGTGGGCCTCACACAATCCATAAGTGTCCAGTGTCCACAAGTGTGTGCAGAAATTCAAAATCTCCCTTATCCTCTAGTCACTTTGGTCACAGCTCTGCCATCGAGCCTGTGACAGAGCGCTCAGATACTCAGTGGGCCTCACACAATCCATAAGTGTCCAGTGTCCACAAGTGTGTGCAGAAATTCAAAATCTCCCTTATCCTCTAGTCACTTTGGTCACAGCTCTGCCATCAAGCCTGTGACAGAGCGCTCAGATACTCAGTGGGCCTCACACAATCCATAAGTGTCCAGTGTCCACAAGTGTGTGCAGAAATTCAAAATCTCCCTTATCCTCTAGTCACTTTGGTCACAGCTCTGCCATCGAGCCTGTGACAGAGCGCTCAGATACTCAGTGGGCCTCACACAATCCATAAGTGTCCAGTGTCCAAAAGTGTGTGCAGAGATTCAAAATCTCCCTTATCCTCTAGTCACTTTGGTCACAGCTGTGCCATCGAGCCTGTCACATAGCGCTCAGATATTCATTGGGCCTCACACAATCCAAAAGTGTCCAGTGTCTAAAAGTGTGTGCAGAGATTCAAAATCTCCCTTATCCTCTAGTCACTTTGGTCACAGCTGTGCCATCGAGCCTGTCACATAGCGCTCAGATATCAGTGGGCCTCACACAATCCAAAAGTGTCCAGTGTCCACAAGTGTCTGCAGAAATTCTAAATCTCCCCTGTCCTATAGACACCTTGTACCTTGTTTTACATTACTATATAGTTTGTTGGATTTTGTCTACATTGCTACCAAAAATGAGGAAGGCTGGTGGAAGAGGCCGTGGAATTGGGCGGGGGTTGGCAGCTGGTAATGATGGTGTTGGTGGTGGATCTGATGGTAGTGGCAAAAGCAAAATAGGACCGAATGCAGGAGGAGTGGAGCCTGCGTCATCGTCTGGCTCCATAAGGCCTCGAACGCTTAGTTTTCTAGGAGTTGGCAAACCGCTTTTAAAGCCAGAGCATCAGGAAAAAGTTTTGTCTTACATTGCTGACTCAGCCTCCAGCTCTATCGCCTCCTCTTCTTCAGTTGTAAAAAGTAAAAGCACTGAGTCGTCATTGGAGGCTCATGTTCATGAACCACACCTTTCCTTGTGTCCTTCACCCCAACCAAGATTGAAGGATGACGCAGGCCATACTACTGATTACTCCATGGAGCTGTTTTCACATACCATGCCTGGATTATCAAGTGAAATGGTGAATTACCCAGGCCAAGATGAATCTGACATGGAGTGCACTGATGCACAGCCGCTGATGGATGATTCTGCTGGTACATTCACTCAGAGCACTACATTGTCCTCGCAGTGTACAGAGCCAGATTCTGACCCTGATGAGACTCAGGTGCCCCTTCCCGCACACTATACCACCATACACGGTGACACAGAGGAAGGTGCACATGACATAGAAGAGGAGGTGATGGATGACCCAGTTGTTGACCCAGATTGGCATCCATTGGGGGAAGAGGGTGCTGCTTCCAATAGCTCAGATGAGGAGCATCCACAGCAGACATCGACATCGCAACAGCTGTTATCTGGCAGGCCCGGAGCACTCCAAAGACAGGTTCCAAACATCAAAAGAGTTGCTGGACAGCTTGTCCAGAGGGTCAAAAGATCACAGCGTGCTAGGCCACAAAATGTCTGCCAAAGTAGGAAGAGTGCAGTGTGGCACTTTTTTGAACAAAGTCCTCATGATCAGGCCAAGGTTATCTGTAAGAAGTGCGCAAAGACCTTTAGCCGAGGGAAAAATCTGAAAAATTTGAATACCAGTTGCATGCTTAGACATTTAACCAGCATGCACTTGCAAGCGTGGACACAACACCAAACCTCAAGTGCCACATGTGCAACTGATCACAACGAAGGTAGTCAGCAACGCTACATTGTTTCCCCCACTGTAAGCCCACCGGTTAGCACAGCAGCAAATGTTGAGGTGCCGTTGCAATGCCACAGCAGTCAGGGAATCCCACTGTTATATCAACGAAAGACTGATTCTAGGCCATCAGAAAGAACAACAACTCCATCACCATCATCAACCCTCTCTCAGTCCGCCCTGTCCACCGCTACTTCCACCATATGCAGCTCTCAAGTCCAGCTCACCCTCCCAGACACTATGAGTAGGTGAAGAAAGTACTCAGTCTCTCATCCGCGTACACTGGGTTTGAACGCCCACATTGCCAAACTAATCTCGTTTGAGATGATGCCCTTTCGGTTGGTGGAAAGCGCAGCTTTCCGCAAACTCATGGCCTATGCAGTACCACGCTATGACCTACCCAGTCGCCACTTCTTCTCTCGCAAAGCCATCCCAGCCCTCCACCATCATGTGAAAGACCGCATTGTCCATGCACTCAAGCAGTCAGTGAGCGGAAAGGTGCACCTCACAACTGATGCATGGTCCAGTCGGCATGGCCAGGGCCGTTACGTGTCCATCACTGCGCACTGGGTTAATGTGGTGGATGCAGGGTCCACAGGGGACAGCGGTGGTGGGACAGTGCTGCCTAGCCCACGGTATAGGAAACAGTTGGCTGTAGGCGTTCGACCCTCCTCCTCCTCCTCCTCCTCCTCCTCCAGAAGCGAAAGCTCGTCCACAGAGCGCAGTCGTACGAGCACTCCATCTGCAGCTGCCACTGTTGCACACGATGTGTCCCCCTATCGAGCAGCTAGTGGAAAGCTTCAGCAGGCTTTGTTGCAGATGATGTGTTTGGGCAACAGACACACCGCCGAGGTACTGGCCGAGTACTTGAAGCGACAAACTGAGTCATGGCTGGGCAGTGTACATCTTGAGGCAGGCAAGGTAGTTAGTGATAACGGCCGTAATTTTGTGGCAGCCATAGCCCTTTCAAAACTCAGCCACATACCTTGCTTGGCTCACAGCTTGAACCTGGTGGTGCAGTGCTTCCTCAAAAATTATCCGGAGTTAACAGCCCTGCTCCAGAAGGTGCGAAGACTGTGCGCGCACATCCGCCGGTCGCCTGTACACTCCGTTCATATGCAGAAGCTGCAGCGATTGCTCCACCTTCCCAACCACCGCCTCATTATCGACATTGCAACAAGGTGGAACTCCACCCTGCACATGGTGGAGCGGCTGTGCGAGCAGAAGCAGGCCATAATGCATTTGTGGGAGGATACACGGCCAGGCACTTTGAGAGCAGACATGGAGTTGACAGGTGTGCAGTGGTCGAAGCTGAAAGACCTCTGTAAAGTCCTTCAGTGTTTTGAGGAATGCACACGGCTGGTAAGCGCAGACGACGCCATCCTAAGCATGAGCATCCCACTTATGCGTCTGCTCATGCAAACTTTGACGCACCTTAAGGAGCAGGCGTCTGCAGCCAATGTTGATGAGGAGGAAGAGGAGGAGGGAATCCTTGATGACATTCAGCCATTGTCTGCTCAGGGTCCTCTCCTGGACGAGGTGGAGGAAGAAGAGGAGGAGGAGGATGATGATGGGGATGATTACTTAGGGGAGGAGGATGCATCTCATGGGGCAAGTGAAAATGTTGGCGTGGCAAGGTCTGGTACAGGGTTTGTGCGTGACTGGAGGGATGTGGATTTGCCAGAAAGTGCTCCTCCAACCAGCACTCGCAGTGCATCATTGACACCGGGAACATTGGCCCACATGTCAGATTATGCCTTGCAGATCCTAAAAAGGGACCCCCGCATTGCCAAAATGATGAATGATGAAGACTACTGGTTGGCCAGCATCCTGGATCCACGCTATAAAGGCAAATTACAAAACATCATGCCACAGGAGAACCTTGACCTAATATTGGCTAATAAACAAGCAACTCTGGTAAATCGGTTGCTTGAGGCATTCCCAGCACACAGCAGCGGTGATGGTTCTCACACGAGCCGTACAGGCCGGGGGCAGCTTGGCAGAGGTGTTCGTGGTGCACACAGCAGAAGTGGCGTTGGAGACAAGGGTTTCATGACAATGTTGTGGACTGATTTTTCAAATACCGCTCACACAACTTGTAATACTGCATCGATGGAAAGTGACAGGAGACAGCAGTTGTCAACTATGGTTACAAACTACTTTTCCTCCCATATCGATGTTCTCCCACACAGGTCATTCCCCTTTGACTATTGGGCCGCTAAACTGGACACCTGGCCTGAATTGGCCCAATATGCCTTACAGGAGCTCGCTTGCCCAGCTGCAAATGTGCTATCGGAAAGA
Source organism: Dendrobates tinctorius (assembly GCF_039654945.1). Taxonomy (NCBI): domain Eukaryota; kingdom Metazoa; phylum Chordata; class Amphibia; order Anura; family Dendrobatidae; genus Dendrobates; species Dendrobates tinctorius. The sequence continues at coordinate 3,844,459 of NW_027361749.1, read as the reverse complement.
GTCTTCAGTGCAGCTGGATCAATCCTGACAGAAAAAAGGACCCGTCTGTCAACCCAAAATGTGGATGATCTAACCTTCATTAAAATGAACCATGCATGGGTTTCCAAGGATTTTGTCCCACCTTCCCCTGATGACACATAGGGTGACAGAAAAATGGCTTGCTTTGGTCCACCTCTTCCTGGGACTTCACCTATTTCGCCTTTTGCATCTGCTGAATGTCCAACATCAACATATGCCACTTTCTAAAACTCCCTAACTGTGCTGCCTCCCCCCCCATGGCCGGGGTCACCACCTAGCGCACGACACCGTGCGAGTGCCGTTGCCCTGGACAGGTTGGTAGGCCGACTCTTGGGTGCGGACACTAGCACAGGGTCCCTCATAGTGCAATCAAGTGTCTCTGATGGTGGTGGTGCACACCCGCCGTCAGACACACCGCTGTACTATGAGGGGCCCAGTGCCAGTACCGACGCCCACGAGTGGGCCCCCCTTGCTTGGGCAGGGCCCCAGCATTTGCAATCTTTACTTCTCCCTGCTCCTCCGCTGTGTAATCTGGGCCGTCAAATCCATACTGTGCCTGACACCGTCTGAGCCTGCCTCCTGATGTATAGACATATATTTTGAATGTGTACCCTATCCATACATGTTATCTGGGGATACGGTACCCTTTTGAACCTTTGTGCAATCACGTGCAATCCATACTGGGCCTAACATCGTCTGAGCCTGCCTCCTGATGTATAGACATATATTTTGAATGTGTACACTATGCTATCCATACATGTTATCCGGGGATACGGTACCCTTTCTAACCTTTGTGCAATCACGTGCAATCCATACTGGGCCTAACACTGTCTGAGCCTGCCTCCTGATGTATAGACATATATTTTGAATGTGTACGCTACCCATACATGTTATCTGGGGATACGGTACCCTTTCTAACCTTTGTGCAATCACGTGTAATCCATACTGGGCGTGAGAACGGCTGGCGAGCTGTTAAGCAAGTGTGAGAATCATGTGGGAATAGGGGATGAGGGCAGGTATATCTCGCCCAGATTCCTCTCCTATGTGGCCTAGTCTGGTCAGTATCGCACCTGCTTACTAATGGATAATGGGAGGTGGATATATAAGGATGCCAGGTGGTTGTGTGAGTGTCTCAGTCTGGGAACACAGAGAGCCTGTCTGTGTGAGAGACACACACGTGAGTGGAAGCAGTGCCCACTGCAACTGTGGTTTGGCTGGACGGGAGAAGCCCGCCAGTTGGTAGTTAGGTTGTCCATTGTTTAGTTAGTGCCGGACAGGCAAGGATTTGTTTTATGTTTTATTTCCTTTTGCATTGCTTTCACCGTTAATAAACCTGACCCAGGGTCAGTTATACACGAATCCCCGCTCTGCGCCTGAGTTTCATGCTGAATGCACGTGACCTTTGACCCCAGCAAAGGCGATCCCAGAGTGTTTTATCACATTGTGGTGGAGAACGCGGGCATCACGTTGCAAGCATGAGCATGGAGGACGTGGTGAAAGCGCTGGTACAGTCCACCGCCGTCCAGCAAGAAGCAAATCGGGTGATGATGGCCCAGCTGAAGGAGTTGGTGGACATGACAGCTACCGATCGTTCGCTTCTCCAGCAGGTGGCGCAGCGCTTGGCAAGCTTACCTGAGCTTAACCTGGAAGCCGAGTCGAGAGTGATTCACGTGAGTCGGTACTGGCAGAAAATGACGCCTGATGATGACGTCGAGGCATACCTGACCACGTTTGAACGGACGGCGGTGCGAGAAAAATGGCCGAAGGCACGATGGGCCGGCCTGATTGCCCCGTTTCTTTCCGGTGAGGCCCAAAAGGCGTATTATGACCTGGAACCTGAAGCTGCGCAGGACTTTGACAAATTGAAAGCCGAGATCTTGGCCCGGCTGGGAGTGACGACCGCTGTCCGGGCACAGAGAGTGCATCAATGGACTTATCAGCCGGATAAACCACCGCGGTCCCAGATGTTCGACCTGATCCACGTGACGAAGAAGTGGCTACAACCCGAGGTGTTGACAGCGCCAGAGATAATCCAGAGAGTCGTCCTGGACAAGTACCTGAGAGCTCTACCGCCAGCCCTGAGGAAGTGGGTAAGCCATGGAAATCCTATGACGGCAGATCAACTGGTGGATCTGGTTGAACGTTACTCCGTGGCGGAAGGACTCCGAGACGACGCTACCCCACCTCGTTCTTCATCGTCTCCACGTGGAACCGGTAAGACTGTTCCAGGGAGTAGGGGAGATGGAAAAATCCCTAAGACAGTGGGGGAGGAAAACGGGACTGCCCGCACTGCGAGGCCGAGAGTAACGAACTATGGTCTAAGCAAGGGGCCCGTTAGGTGTTTCCGCTGCCAAGATATGGGACATATTGCTGCGAACTGTCCGGTCACTACTGAACCCATGCAGTGCGACGTCACAGACTCTAAAAACCGCATGTCTATGGTTGCACGGGTAGTGAGTGTGAATGCCGGTCAAAAGGATGTGGAAAAACACTTGTGTGATTTAACTGTTGATGGCAAAAATGTGGTGGCATTGTTAGACTCGGGAAGTGTGGTGACTCTGGTGAAGGCCAGTCTGGTGCCGGCCCCGACTGGGCCATCAGACAAATTCTCTGTAACGTGTGTGCATGGAGACACCTGTTCGTACCTCACCACAGTCATATGCATTACAACTTCCTATGGGTCTGTGCAACATAAAGTGGGACTCGTCCCGGCGTTATTGCATGATGTTATCCTGGGCCGGGATTTTCCCCACTTCTGGCAATTGTGGGAGAATCAGTTGATGCCCTCGGGTAATAGTGTACATGATTCTTCTCCCAGGGAGCGTGTGGGTCCCGAACCCCTGGAAGAGGTCTCCCTGGAAGACTCGGGGGAAGAGTCTGCAGGAAATGACCTGCAGTTCCCGTTTTCAGTCATGGCGGGTGATAATGAGGAGACCGGGGAAGAGGAGGAGGCTGACAGCCGTCCACCTCCCCGTTTGCCGGATTTAGAAGTTCAGAAAGATGACTTCCAAAGTGAGCAAATAAAGGATCCTACCCTTTCTCAGGCTAGGACAAATGTGAAAGTGATAAATGGGGTGCCCGTAGAACCTGGCTCTAGGCTGGCATATCCTTACATGGTTCTGGAGAATGAATTACTCTATCAGATAGAGAAAAAGGGGGAAGATACGGTGCAACTATTAGTCGTGCCAAAACCCTACCGGCGGCAGGTCCTGGACCTGGCCCACGGACATGTGATGGGAGGTCACCTGGGAGTCCAGAAAACCACCGAAAGGATATTACACTGTTTTGTTTGGCCAGGCATGCATCACGATATTCGTGTATATTGCGAGTCTTGTCCTGACTGCCAAGCCTCTGCACCTAAGCCCCGGTTCTGTAGCCCTTTGGTACCCCTACCTATTATTGAAGTCCCGTTTGAGAGGATTGGGATGGATTTAGTTGGGCCCCTTCCACGGTCTGCACGTGGACACCAACATATCCTGGTCATCTTGGATTATGCCACTCGTTACCCGGAGGCCATCCCTTTGCGTAACACGGCCACCAAGACGATTGCCAAGGAGCTGGTGCATGTGTTTAGTCGGGTCGGTATACCAAAACAGATACTCACCAACCAGGGGACCCCCTTTATGTCCAGGATAATGAAGGAGCTCTGCCGATTGTTACAAATTGAACCGTTACGCACATCCGTGTATCACCCTCAAACAGACGGGTTGGTCGAACGGTTCAATAAAACTCTGAAGCAGATGCTGAGAAAGGTGATAGACAAGGATGGGAAGAACTGGGACTATTTACTTCCGTATTTGCTTTTTGCCATCAGGGAAGTACCCCAGTCTTCCACGGGATTCTCGCCTTTCGAGTTATTGTACGCCCGACGTCCTCGCGGACTGTTAGACGTTGCAAAAGAAACCTGGGAGGGTCAGGTCACTCCGTTTAAAACGGTGATAGATCATGTCACACAAATGCAGGACCGTATTGCGGCTGTTATGCCTATCGTCAAAGAACACATGACACAGGCTCAAGGAGCCCAAAAAAGAATCTATGATAGGGGCGCCAAGATCCGTACGTTTGCACCCGGAGATAGGGTGTTGATCCTGGTCCCCACGGTGGACAGTAAGTTCCTGGCAAAGTGGCAGGGCCCCTTTGAGATCAAGGAAAGAGTTGGTGAAGTAAACTACAAAGTATACCAGGCAGGTAAACGGAAACCTGAGCAGATTTATCATGTAAATCTGATAAAGCCCTGGAAGGATCGGTCTGCCTTGTCAGCGGAGCTGGCCCGTCCTGTCTGCTCGCATACCGTACCGGAGGTACGGGTTGCAGAGACTCTCTCGGAGCGGCAAAAGACGGAAGTCAGGCAGTTTCTACTTCACAACCAAAAGTTTTTCTCAGAAAAACCCGGGCAGACTATGCTAATGAAACATGACATCATAACGGAACCTGGTGTCACAGTTCACGTAAAGCCCTACTGAATCCCGGAAGCGCGCCGTGAAGCCGTTTCCCGAGAAGTGAAGGCAATGTTAGAGTTAGGAGTCATTGAGGAATCGCACAGTGCGTGGTCCAGCCCGATTGTGCTAATTCCTAAACCGGACGGCACCATCCGGTTCTGCAATGACTTCAGGAAACTGAATGTGGTCTCAAAATTTGATGCCTACCCTATGCCCCGGGTCGATGAGTTAATAGATCGGTTAGGAAAAGCCCGGTATATTACGACCCTAGACCTAACAAAGGGGTATTGGCAGATCCCTCTGGCGGAGGCTGCCAGAGAAAAGACGGCATTTGCTACCCCAGAAGGTCTATTTCAGTATGTGTATATGCCGTTTGGACTACACGGAGCACCAGCGACCTTCCAGAGACTGATGGATCGAGTCCTGAGGCCACATAGGCGGTACGCTTCGGCCTATTTGGACGACATTGTCATTTACAGCTTGGACTGGGAGACTCATCTCCAGAAAGTACAAGCTGTGATTGACGACCTGTGGGAGGCAGGTCTAACCGCGAACCCCAAGAAATGTCACATCGGGCTAGAAGAAGCCCGGTATTTGGGGTATGTAATTGGGAGGGGTGTTGTTAAACCCCAGGTTGATAAGATTCAGGCGGTTCAGGACTGGCCACAACCTGTCAACAAGAAGCAGGTGCAAGCCTTCCTGGGGATCGCCGGTTATTATCGCCGGTTCATACCCAATTTTGCAGATATCGCTACCCCCCTGACGGATCTTACAAAAGGGAAAGACTCCGTCATGATTAAATGGAGTTTAGCGGCTGAAGAAGCCTTCCATAGCATAAAACGGGCACTTTGCTCTCAGCCCGTACTGGTGACTCCAGACTTCCGCAGCGAGTTTGTGGTACAAACGGATGCCTCTGATACCGGTATCGGGGCCGTACTCTCACAAGTGAGGGACGGAGTGGAACACCCAGTCCTCTATCTCAGCAGGAAGCTGAATAAACACGAGCAAAGGTATGCAGTCGTGGAAAAAGAGTGCCTAGCCATTAAGTGGGCTCTAGAGGCCCTCAAATATTACCTGGTGGGCCGAAAGTTCAGGCTGATCACTGACCATGCCCCTCTCAAGTGGATGCACTTGAACAAGGATCGGAATAGCCGGGTGACCCGGTGGTTCCTTGCCCTGCAGGCCTACACTTTTACGGTGGAGCACCGCCCAGGGGTACAGATGGGGAATGCAGATGCCCTGTCCCGAGTGCACTGTTTGGCGGGTGTCATTGCTTGACCAGAGTGGTCTGAGCAGAAGGGGGGGATATGTGAGAATCATGTGGGAATAGTGGATGAGGGCAGGTATATCTCGCCCAGATTCCTCTCCTATGTGGCCTAGTCTGGTCAGTATCGCACCTGCTTACTAATGGATAATGGGAGGTGGATATATAAGGATGCCAGGTGGTTGTGTGAGTGTCTCAGTCTGGGAACACAGAGAGCCTGTCTGTGTGAGAGACACACACGTGAGTGGAAGCAGTGCCCACTGCAACTGTGGTTTGGCTGGACGGGAGAAGCCCGCCAGTTGGTAGTTAGGTTGTCCATTGTTTAGTTAGTGCCGGACAGGCAAGGATTTGTTTTATGTTTTATTTCCTTTTGCATTGCTTTCACCGTTAATAAACCTGACCCAGGGTCAGTTATACACGAATCCCCGCTCTGCGCCTGAGTTTCATGCTGAATGCACGTGACCTTTGACCCCAGCAAAGGCGATCCCAGAGTGTTTTATCACACAAGCTACAGCACCTGTGGTTTGCACACGTAAGTTTTTCATTTTTTCAGGAATGACGGTTAGGCCTAATTCCGGAACTGCGGTTGACCTGCACTTACTGGGAAATCATCGTTCATGGGTAATAATTGTAATCAGTGATCCCCATCACTAACGTTGTTCAGCGGGTTATCTGCACCTGTAAGCGACAAACGCTGGCCTTTTCAGTGTAGCGCACATGCAGCCACGGACATGTAAGGGCATGACACACCAGTTATTGGCCAATCTCATGTGCCAGAGCCTCACGTGTCCCTCTAGTAAGCCGGACTCGGACCGCGGGGCATGACGGAGTCTCGTTTGTTAACGGAATTAAGCTTGCAATGTGTGCATCTGTTCTGTAGCTGGCATGGTTGAGGTTTCCCAGGTGGAGTCGAATTTAACCGTAGGCTCTACTCCTGGTGGTGCCCTTCTGGACATTCCTTTAAGGTTCAGCTTTGCAACCATACTGCCCACGTAAAACAAACACTTTGCCTTCATGAACGCTGTTTGGAGGGTCATGACTCGTGGGAATAACGCCGCCCAATCAGTTAACCTGCTAGAGAGATCCTTCGTTGCTCCCAAGCATGACATCACACTCCCTAGGAGGAAGGTAATGCCACTGTGGCGACCGTACTCCTGGGGGCGACACAAGTGCACTGATGCCCAGCCACTGCTCAATGAATCTGCTGGTACATTGACCCAGACCACTACATTCCCCTCGCACGCTACACGGTCTGAATCTGACCCTGATGAAACTCAGGTTACCCTTCCCATATACAGTTCCATCTTACACGGTGACAAAGAGGAAGCTGCAGATGAAAGTGCAGGTTCGGCCCACCCGCCGTCAGACACACCACCGTACTATCAGGGGCCCTGTGCCAGTGCCGTCGCCAACGAGTGGGCCCCCCCTGCTTGCTCAGGATCACAGCACTTGCAAGGTTGAAATACTGTGCAGTGAGATGGAAGATGGGGACGACGAGGAGTCCAGACTAGTACAGGGATTCCCTAGCGAGGAGACTTATTTGATTGTTTTCAATGTTGGGACAGCAATTTTTGGGGAGCACTATACTCTGGAGAATGATAGATGGGGCCCACCATACACTGGAACATTCCAAAGGTGGACATCAGACACTGGAGCAGCATTTACAGGGCCCATTATACACTAGAGCATTAGAAATGGGGCCCATTATGTTTGGAGCATTATTTGGGCCCATAAGACAGTGGAGCTTCATCCATGGGGACCAACATATACTGTAGCATTATGTGGAGCTCATCATATACTGTTTCAAACATTATATGGGACCAATGATTCTGTATGGAGAAATAGATGGGCCTTGTCATGAGATGTAAAAAGTGAAGTATTTTTCATTGTACTATACCGCTATTTCTCTGCCGTATAGGAGCATGATGAGTTGTGGTATGTGTTAAAGGGGCGCTCTTTCGCAAAGGGCACATGAAAACCTGGAGCCAGCCCCCCCACAACTTTAGCCAAATCACCCCCATTTTTCAGTGCGTAACTTGTATTATGAAGTTAATTAAGGTTGAAAAGCTTAAGTAAGAAGAATTGATGCTTTTGGCATTCAAATGGGCACTGTAGGTGTGTTTCCTGTCCTCCTCTCACTGCCGACTTTTATTCCCCATTGACTTACATTGGGTTTCGTGTTTCGGGACGACCCCGACTTTTCCCTATAATCGGACGATCTTGCTCGACCCGACTTTTGGAAAAGTCGGGTTTCACGAAACGAAACTCGACCCTAAAAAACCAAAAGTCGCTCAACTCTAGTCATAACTCCTATGAGGAGGCAGAGATGCAGACTCATTCTCACTAAATACATCATAAAAGTCCGCCAAATAATCAGGAACATCATGCGACTGAGGAGAGGTGGAAAACACCGGAGCCTCACTAAAGGCACACCGACAACCCCAACTCACCACAGACATAGATTTTCAATCCAAAACTGGATTATGAATTTGTAACCAGGGAAACCCCAGAACAATAGTATCATGTAGATTATGCAACACCAAAAATCTGCAATTTTCTTGATGGTCTGGGGAGACCCGCATTACCACCTGGGTCCAAAACTGAGGTTTATTTTTAGCCAAAGGAGTAGCATCAATCCCCCTCAAAGGGATAGGCGTCTGCAGAGGTGTCATCGGAAATCCACAACGTTTAGCAAAATCCAAGTCCATTAGGTTTAGGGCTGCTCCCAAATCCACAAAAGCCTTGGCGGAAAATGTGGACAGGGAGCAGATCAGAGTAATAGCCAGAAGAAACTTAGGTTGAACACCACCAACAGAAAACGTGTGTGCAAAGCGTTTCTCTCGTTTAGGACAGACAGAAGTAATATGCGAGGCATCTCCACAGAAAAAACACAACTTATTACGCCTTCTGAACTCCTGATGCTGCTCTCTGGAAAAAACTCTATCACATTGCATAGGTTCAGACATTTGTTCAACAGGTGGCAACACCTCTCGTGCAGCTTTGCGTTCGCGCAAACGCCGATCAACCTGAATGGCTAATGACATAGAATCGTCAAGACCAGAGGGAACAGGAAATCCCACCATAGTATCTTTTATGGCTTCTGACAACCCCTTCCAAAAGAGAGCAGCCAAGGCATTATCATTCCAGGTAGTAAGTACTGCCCACTTTCAGAATTTTTGACAGTACAATTCTGCAGAATCACGACCCTGGTTCAATGCCAGCAGGGTCTTTTCAGCCTGATCAATGGCATTAGATTCGTCATACAACAACCCCAAGGCCTGAAAAAATGCGTTCACATTAGTCAGAATAGGATCATCTGGTTTCAAAGAAAACGCCCAATCCTGGGGATCGCCACGCAGCAAAGAGATGACAATTTTAACCTGCTGCGCGGAGCTCCCTGACGAGTTAGGCTTCAAGGCAAAAAATAATTTACAATTATTTTTGAAATTCAAAAATTTAGACCGATCCCCAAAAAATACATCAGGTGTAGGAATCTTTGGTTCAGCAGCATGTGAATGAGCAAGACAGGCGGAAATTCCCCGCTGTTATGAATGAGTCACTGTAGGAGGCAAAAGCAGAAATACAAGCTAAGTTCAGAAAACCAGAGAAGTTGGCAACTATCAGATTGCAGACCCCTGAACCTATCAACAGAACTAGCAGTAGCCGTGGGGGGTTCCTACGATGCCCTAGACCCCTCGATCACAGCCGGAGAATTACATAGGCCTAAAGAAAGAAAGGGGAAATCTAAACTGCCCCAGAGCAGACCCCAAAGCAATAGGCAGCCCCCAACATATAATGACGGTGAAGCAAGATGAAAATACTAACACAGACAGAAAGATAGACTGAGCAAAGACGGGGCCCAAAATTACCTAGATAGGAAAGGACAGCAAGGCTGCTGTCTGCAATCTGCCAAAACCCTATCAAAGACAAAAGCCAACAAGCTGATATGAAAAAGGCCCTGAAGCAGCTAGGCTTCAAAAACTAAATCAGCACTCAGGTATTTTCAGAAGACAGAGCTAAATGAATTCAGCACACCCCAGCAGGGAATGGCAGAAATCCAGAAAAACAAAGCAAAACAAAGACAAAGCACCAAAGCAAAAGGCCGAGCAGCAAACTTAGCTTTACAGGAGCAGGAATTCAGACTGGTCTCCAAGATCCCACAGAGAAAATCACCCGCAGGGCAGAAGGGCGTCGGCAGCCTTATATCCAGTCAGTAACTCCACTCAGCCAGTCATCATCATCAGCCTCAGGTGTTTGATAATCAGGCTCACTACCTTTCTTTACCAGAAGAGGGAGTTCCTCGGGCCTCAGTAATGAAGGGGAAAATGAACTCACAACACCCCACACTTCCGCAGCGAGCTGCTCCACACGATCAGACAATTGCTTTATCTCCATTGAGAGAAAAAAAAATTCCCCCTACGGCCTCAGAGATATAGAGGAAAAAATATACACACTTTTTTTTTTTACAATTCTTTCCTGCTATTGAGTACCCTAGGATCTGCGGTATGGTGGGTGATTCTGTTATGATTGAGTCACCGTAGGAGGCAGACACAAAAATAGAAGCTACGTCCAGAAAACCAGAGAAGTTGGCAACTATCAGATTGCAGACCCCTGAACCTATCAACACAACTAGCAGTAGCCGTGGGGGGTTCCTACGATGCCCTAGACTCCTCGATCACAGCCGGAGCGCTAAATAGCTTAAAGACAGAAAAGGAAATCTAAACTGCCCCAGAGCAGACCCCAAAGCAATAGGCAGCCCCCAACATATAATGACGGTGAGGCAAGATGAAAAAACACTCACACAGAGAGAAAGATAGGCTGAGCAAACGATGGGGCCCAGGCTAGCTAAACAGAACAGGAAAGGAAGGTTGCTGTCTGCAATCTGCCAAAACCCTATCAAAGACATAAGCCAACAAGCTGATATGAAAAAGACCCTGAAGCAGCTAGGCTTCAAAAACTAAATCAGCACTCAGGTATTTTCAGAAGACAGAGCTAAAGGAATTCAGCACACCCCAGCAGGGAATGGCAGAAATCCAGAAAAACAAAGCAAAACAAAGTCTAAGCACAAATGCAAAAGGCAGAGCAGAAAACTTAGCTTTAGAGGAGCAGGAATTCAGACTGGTCTCCAAGGATCCCACAGAGAAATCACCCGCAGGGCAGAAGGGCGTCGGCAGCCTTATATCCAGTCAGTAACTCCACTCAGCCAGTCATCATCATCAGACTCAGGTGTTTGATAATCAGGCTCACTACCTTTCTTTACCAGAAAAGGGAGTTCCTCGGGCCTCAGTAGAGAAGGGGAAAATGAACTCACAACACAACCCCCTCTCACTCCATCCGGTCCACCGCTACTTCCCTCATATGCAGCTCTACAGTCCAGCTCACCCTACCAGACACTCTGAGTAGGACAACAAAGTACTCATCCTCTCATCCGTGTACACTTTGTTTGAACACTTTCATTGCCAAACTAATCCCATTAGAGATGATGCCCTACCGTTTGGTTGAAAGTGAAGCTTTCCGCGAGCTCATGGCCTACACAGTCCCACGCTATGACCTACCCAGTCGGCACTTCTTTTCTCAAAAAGCCATCCCAGCCCTCCACCTGCATGTGAAAAACCGCATTGTCCATGCACTCAAGCAATCAGTCAGTGGAAAGGTGCACCTCACAACAGATGCATGGTCCAGTAGGCATGGCCAGGGCCGTTACGTATCCGTCACTGCGCACTGGGTTAATGTGGTGGATGCAGGGTCCACAGGGGACAGCGGCGGCGGAACAGTGCTGCCTAGCCCACGGTATAGGAAACAGTTGGCTGTAGGCTTTCGACCCTCCTCCTCCTCCCTCCATAAGCGAAAGCTCGTGCACAGAGCGCAGTCGCACAAGCACTCCATCCGCAGCTGTCAATGTTGCACACGAGGTGTGCCACTATCGAACAGCCAGTGGTAAGCATCAGTAGGCTGTGTTAAAGATGATGTCTTTGGGTGACAACAGACACACCGCGGAGGTACTGGCCGACTACTTTCAGAGACAAACTGAGTAATGGCTGGGCACTCTACATCTTGAGCTAGGCAAGGTAGTCAGTGATAACAGCCATAATTTTGTGGCAGCCATAGCCCGTGCAAAACTCACACACATACCTTGCCTGGCTCACACTTTGAACCTGGTGGTGCAGTGCTTCCTTAATAATTATCTAGAGTTAACATCCTTGCTCCATAAGGTGCGAAAACTGTGCTCGCACCTCCGTCGCTCAAACATCCACTTCAGTCGTATGCAGAAGCTGCAGCGATTGCTCTACCTCCCCAAGCACCGCCTAATCATAGACGTTGCAACAAGGTGGAACTCCACCCTGCACATGGTTGAGAGGCTGTGCGAACAGAGGCAGGCTGTAATGCATTTGTGGGAGGATACACGGGTAGGCAGTTTGAGGGAAGACATGGAATTGTCTGGTGTGCAGTGGTCAAAGCTGAAAGACCTCTGTAAAGTCCTTCAGTGTTTTGAGGAATGCACATGGCTGGTAAGCGCAGACGATGCCATCATAAGCATGAGCATCCCACTTATGTGTCTGCTCATGCAAAGTTTGATTCACATTAAGGATCTGGCGTCTGCAGCGGAGGAGGAACAGGAGGAGGTGGAGGAGAAGGGAAGCCTTGCTGACAGTCAGCCATTGTCTGGTCAGGGAATTGTCCTGGATGAGGTGGAGGAAGAAGAGGAGGAGGAGGAGGATGAGGGGGATGATTATTTTGGGCAGGAGGATGCTTCTCAGGGGGCAAGAGAAAATGTTGGCATTCCAAGGTCAGGTACAGTGTTTGTGCGTGACTGTAGGGATGTGGATTTGCCAGAAAGTGCTCCTCCACCCAGCAGTGGCAGTGCATTATTGACACCTGGAACATTGGCCCACATGTGCGATTATGCCTTGCGGATCCTAAAAAGGTACCTCCGCATTGCCAAAATGATGAAGGATGACAACTACTGGCTGGCCAGCATCCTCGATCCACGCTACAAAGGCAAATTAAACAACATCATGCCACAGGAGAGCCTAGAGATAATATTGGCTAACAAACAAGCAACACTGGTAAACCGTTTGTTTGAGGCTTTCCCAGCACACAGCAGCGGTGCTGGTTCTCCCACGAGCCATAGTTGACACAATGGAAGAGGTGTTCGTGGTGCACACAGCCGAAGTGGCGTTGGAGACAGGGGTTTAATGACCATGTTGTGGAATGATTTCTTAAGTACCGCTCACACGACTGCTAATACTGCATCGATTACAAGTGACAGGAGACAGCAGTTGTCAACTATGGTTACAAACTATTTCTCCTCCCATATCGATGTTCTCCCTCACAGGTCATTCCCCTTTGACTATTGGAGCTCTAAACTGGACACTTGGCCTGAATTGGCAAACTATGCCTTATAGGATAAACCAAACAGACTAAGGAAGCATGTTGCCATAAAATCCACATTGCTTTATTAAAGTACATATAAGACACACATACATGATAAAAGGAGATATGTATACCAGGGTATCACAAGTACATGGCATCCAAAAATGGAAATAAGGGGCTCAAAATGCAGTACTATACCGCCAGAAAGAGAGAATGCAATATGATCATAATGTGGGCGCTGTATTGTAATTTACTAAAGTCATGCGCCCCAATGTATCATATGCTGCTATAGTAATAGGAATAGGAATATACATGATACGTGATTACTCACCTCCCAGGACGAAGCTAAGGCGAAACGCGCGTCGGGGATTGCGGTGTCACAGGTCATGTATATTCCTTCATGAGGGACTGTTATTACACCAACTTTATTGGGGAAAAACTTGTTTGTATTATGCCCCCTGATTTACCGTCAGGATGATGTCCACATTCAGGATTTTCTTTGTATATTACTATAGCAGCATATGATACATTGGGGCGCATGACTTTAGTAAATTACAATACAGCGCCCACATTATGATCATATTGCATTCTCTCTTTCTGGCGGTATAGTACTGCGTTTTGAGCCCCTTATTTCCATTTTTGGATGCCATGTACTTGTGATACCCTGGTATACATATCTCCTTTTATCATGTATGTGTGTCTTATATGTACTTTAATAAAGCAATGTGGATTTTATGGCAACATGCTTCCTTAGTCTGTTTGGTTTATACATTTGGTGGGAAGCGCCATGTTTTCTAAGGCCCTTGTTGTGGGAACATATATGCCTTATAGGAGCTCGCTTGCCCTGCTGCAAGTGTTTTATCTGAAACAGTCTTCAGTGCTGCTGGATCAATCCTGACAGAAAAAAGGACCCATCTGTCGATCCAAAATGTTGATGATCTAACCTTCATTAAAATGAATCATGCATGGGTTTCAAAGGATTTTGTCCCACCTTCCCCTGATGACACATAGGTTGCCAGAAAACAGCCTCGCTTTTGTCATCCCCTTCCTCAGACTTGCCCAATTCCGCCATTTGCAGCAGCTGAATGTCCAGCCTACACATCAACATATGCCATTTTTTAAACCTCCCTAACTGGGCTGCCCACCCCCCCAGGGCTGGGGTTAACACATGGCACACCCGGGCAAGTGCCGTTGCTCTGAACAGGTGAATGGGCCCACTGATGGCCGACGGCACTGGCACAGGGCCCCTCATAGTACAATACAGTGTCTCTGATGGTGGGAGGCCCACTCTCCATCAGACACACCACCGTAATATGAGGGGTCCTGTGCCAGTATGGTCACCCACGAGTGTGCCCTCCTGCTTGGTCATGGCCACAGCACTTGCAAGTTGCAATACTTACCTCTCCCTGCTCCACAGCTGTGTAGTCTGGCCAGTTAACTCCTTCACAGGGACGGCCACTAGAAATTTGGTGTATTGATCGATGATGGTTAAGATGCAGCTATGGCCTGTCCTGCTGGACTCTACCTTCAGATGATCAATGGCTACCATTTGTGATTGACGTCAACTTACAAGCGGATGCAGTGGTGCTTTATGATCACCTTTCACAGTTGTGATAGTCACAGACGTGTGACATTCCTGCCACCATTTTTCAATGTCTCCTCTCATGCCAATTCAATAGAATCGCCTACGGCCTGTGGCTTCTGTGTTTTGCACTCCAAAATGACCAGACACATCATGATAGGCAGTGAGGACCATGTCTACATCTCTCCCTGTGATCACAATTTGATGGAGACGAGTAACGGTGATGTGATCCACGCTACTGCGATAAAGCAATCTTCGCAAAGAACCATTTTTGCTGTCTCCACAGACACAGTAATTGAGGGTCTGCATCGCCTCTGCAACATCTATCGGGAGGTTTTCCCGCAATGAGTAATTACCAAACTTCTGCTAACACTCGACTTTCCGTCTGTACTTGTATCCATGTAGTTTCCTGTAGCGGAGAGTCTGGACTGGCTTACTGAGTTGAAATATATACGAAGAGTTAAAAGTACCACAACGCTGTATACTCTTGTACGCTTCGAATACCTTTCCCTTTTTCTACTTTTTAAATTCTGGTGTAATACATAGTGAGACTCTGAGTGTCTGTGGCTGACTCCGGAAGTATAAGCGGAAATTTACAATTACCCCTAGACTGGATACACCTGGTACGTGCTGATACAGTACCATTGTTCAAAATTTTTTATTACGGTATCATCCATAGTGAGTGAGCGTGTGTGGTTTACGCCTTTTATATATACGGTGAATCGGAGATACCAATTTTTACCCTATACTCGATACAGCTTGTATCATGTTAAACAGTACCTTTGTTCGACATTTAGTATTACGGTCAAATCCATACTGAGTAAGCGTCTGAGAGTGACTACGGGACTATGTATATGAAGATTTCAATTGTACCCTATAATATATATACTTGCTATCTTGTTATCCAGTACCTTTTTTACAACATTTTTTATTATGGTCAAACCTAGACTGAGTGAGCGTCTCAGGGTGACTCCGGAAATATATACTGAGATTTCAAATTTGGCCAGCACTGTATACAGCTGTACGCTTCTGATACAGTAACCTTTTTTACTATTTAGGTTCTGGTGTAATCCATAATGAGCCTGTGAACGTCAGTCTGTTACTCCGGAAATATATTTGGAGCTTTAAGATTACCCGAACACTGTATACAGCTGTACGCTTGTGTTACATTACCCATTTACAGCTTTTCATATTCTTGTGTAATCCATACTGGACCTGAGATCGTTTGTGTCTGCCTCCTGAAATATATATGGAGATTCAGAATGTTTACACTATACTATATACCTTGTATCTGGTGATACTGTACCCTTTTTCAACTTTTTATTTTATTGTGTAATCCATACTGAGCCTGTGAGCGTCTGTGTATGACTCATGAAATATATTCGGAGATTTACTGTTATCCCTAGACTGTATAGAGCTGTACGCTTCTGATACAGTACCATATGTCTGCTGGTATTTTGGGTCCATTTTCCAAAACATGAGGAAGTATGGTGGAAGAGGACGTGGATGTGGGTGTGGGGGGGCACCTGGTAATGATGTTGGTGGTGGTGCACCTGCTGGTAGTGTCAAAAACACAATAGCAGCTAAGGCAGGAGGTGTTGAGCCTGCATCATGGTGTAGCTCTGGAAGGCCCGTAAGGCTCCCTTTTCTGGGAGTAGGTAGACTGCTTTTAAAGCTGGAGCACCAGGAACTGTTTTTGGCTTACATTGCTGAAACAGCCTCCAGCTCTATCGCCTCCTCTTCTGAAGTTTAAAAAAATGCAAGCACTGAGTCATCAGTGCAGGCTTCTGGTCAGGAGCAACCCCTTTCCTTGTGTCCTTCACCCACACCAAAAGTGAAGGATGCGGCAGCACACGCTTCAGATTACTCCATGGAGCTCTTTTCACATACCATGCCTGGGTTCATTAAAAATGGGGCCCATCATAAACTGAAGCAATGTAAATGGGGCAGATCAGACACTGAAACAGCATCTAAGGGGCACATTATACACTGGAGCATTACAAATGGGGCCCATTATATATGGAGCATTATTAGGACCCAACATACACTGGAGCATCATCCATGAGGCCCATCATATACTGGAGCATTCCAAATGGGGGACATCAGACACTGGAGCAGCATTTACGGGACCCATTATACACTGGAGCATTAGAAATGGAGCCCATTATATATGGAGCATTATTAGGGCCCATAAGACACTGGAGCATCATCCATGGGGCTCATCATATACTGGAGCATTCTAAATGGGGCAGATCAGGCACTGGAGCAGCATCTATGGGGCACATTATACACTGGAGCATTAGAAATGGGGCCCATTATATATGGAGCATTATTTGGGCCCATAACACACTGGAGCATCGTCCATGGGGACCATCATATACTGTAGCATTATGTGGAGCTCATCATTTACTGTATGGAACATTATATGTGACCAATTATTCTGTATCGAGAAATATATGGGCTCATTATTCTGTATGGCGCACAATGTGGTTGCCATAATTCTGTATGGAGTAATATACTGTCCTTTTTTTGAGCTATTGTACAATTTAAAATAGATCAGTCATGTCATGTAAGCAGTGAAGAATGTGTCATTGTACTATAGCTATATTTCTGTGGCGTATCGGAGCATCATGAGTTGTGGTACGTGTTAAAGGGGCGCACTGACACTCTTTGGCCCAGGGCACACGAAAACCTGGAGCCAGCCCTAGCCCCCCACAACTTTAGCCAAATAACCTCCAATTTTCAAAGCGTAACTATTATTACGAAGTAAATTAAGGTTGACATGTTCGGTAATAAGAATTGATGTTTTTGGCATTGAAATGGGCACAGTAGGTGTGTTTACTGTCCTCCACTCCCTGCCGACTTTGCTTCCCCATTGACTTTCATTGGGTTTCATGTTTCAGTCGGCCTCCGACTTTTCCCTATAGTCGGCCGATTTCGTTCGACCCGACTTTTGCAAAAGTCGGGTTTCATGAAACCCGACTCACCCCTTAAAAAGGCAAAGTCGCTCATCTCTATTTAGGACAAATCCAGGAGAATCAATATTTGCATTAGAGGAATTGATGAATCTACTCCTGACAGAGACCTGCCAGGTCTCTTGCAGAGCTTTATACAAACAGTGATCCCTTCTGCAGACAGCAAAGACTTAATGGTGGAGAGAATACACAGGATTCCAAAACCAAAGGGTCTCAGCCCAGATTTACCTCGAGATGTTATTGCCCGCATTCAATTCTATACAGTGAAGGAGACTTTTATGGCTGGCCTCAGGAAAAGGCCGAAACTTCCAGACAATTTGGCCCAGCTGAAGGTATATCCTGATTTGTCATTAGGTAGTTTAGCTCACAGAAGGAAATATATGCCGTATACTACAGCCCTCAGAGAACATGGGATAAAGTACCTCTGGGGTTTCCCCACAAAATTGTAAGTCTTGAAGGACAATTCCATATTTGTCTGCACATCCCCGAAAAAATGGAAAAGACGAGAGATTTATTGCTAAAATGGAAGATTCAACCTATATATCCGACTTCCGACTGACAAAACAGCTCCTCGGGCACAGAAAAAGAAAGAACTGGACCCAGACTGGTTTGAGGCATGATTGATTACTGGAGTGCCATTCTCAGTTAACTGCTTTCTACTCTTTGCCTGATGCCTCTATGGCAATGTTGAAACCAGGCAAAGTTGTCCACAGAGTGTCTTTTTCTCACTCCTTTTCAAGTTGTTTTTTCACTCTTCCTTTTTCTTTACTATTTGCTTGATTTTGGAACTATAAGGGGGCTTCCTCTTATGTTGAAGCAAACATTTGGGTTTGATATCCCTTCATCTGTATATACAAGCAAATGTGTTGCCCTGTCTGTCCTCCCCCTGTATGTCCTCCCTATGTTTGTCATTCATTTAGGAGCAGTGGTCTAACATAAAGCAATGTATAGTATTAACAATGCATATTATGGTTTTATCTATAAATGCCAATGGTTTGAACTCTCCAGGTAAAAGATCCATCTTTTGGAAGAATATTTGCAAAGCAACTGCTGATCTAATTTGTGTTCAAGAAACGCACTTGTTGGCGCCGAATAATGCTCGACTAAAGAACCCATGATATTCACACCAGTTCTTTGCAAATAACAAGACTAAAAGAGCTGGAGTGGCTATTTTTATGAGACTCACTAACCTTTAAATTCTATGACACTCCTAGTGATCCGGAGGGGCGTTTTATTTTCCTTGATTGTCCTTTAAATAACACTAAATACATGATTGTATCTCTATATGCCCCAAATATGCACCAGTTCCTATTTATCAGACGAACACTTAAGAGGGTTCAGGTGTTCTCCAAAGGGTTTAAAATTGTCTGTGGAGATTTTGACCTCCCCATATCTGTCGTGTTAGATTGGTCAAACACTGATACATAAACTTGGCACACACACGTCTGTTGTTGATACGAGAAGTGGTATTTTAATAAGGTATAGTACATACAGTTAATGACGTTTCGGTCTTATGACCTTCATCAAAGTACTGAAAGTAAATAGATATCAATTATTTACCAAAAAATAAAGTATATACAACAGAATGCTGGGTATATGAGCAGATACAGTAATATATGCCGTAAAACATCATACAACAAGATAGCACGCGGGCAGTGAAGAAACATATAATGCTGAGGGTTACAATGAAAAGAGCAGGTAATAAGAAAAATGCACATACCCCTGTATTGTACTGAACGCCTTGAGTGTGTGAGCAAAAGCCTGTGAGGACAGATCAGTGAGGCTGTGGTAAATATCATCACTAGTGCCAGAATATGTGAAAAGGTAATTTGCAAGCCTTACCACAAAAATATGCAATGGAATGCTTATGGCCACTCTAGTGATGGTATAAAAAGGACCACATCATTACATAAAGTGCCCCTGGGATTGTGAAAAATGCTGCAAAGGAATAAGGCGGTGTCTTACCGATCCGTCGGTGCACAGTGCGTGTCTGAGCTGTGAACGCGGCGTCCACCGTTTGTTCTATGTGCTGACTGAAGCATGGTCCGTGGTTTTTTATATAGAGAGAGGCAGGACGGCAGGTGAGGTCGGGCGTGCGTGTCACCGCCGCCATCTTGCGTTCCACCAGCCCTAGAGTGTTATGGGAACGGAGCGGTGCAATGAGCGTCATGTGTATGAGTCAGATGATGCCCTAGTGGGCGTGTCTATACCTGCCTCTGTGCCATCCTATTCAGTGATGGGAGAGGGGAGGAGATTCTCTAAGAGGCAGAGACACAGTGTCATGCATAGGAATAATATCGGCTAGTACTCAAGTGAAGGCAGCGGCATTCAGGGTTGCGGATTCTGAAATAAAGAATATATGCATAAGTATCATATACACACATGAGGGCATATTGCCTAGGGAAGGAAAAAGGGGTCTGTTAGTACATCATAAAAGATTGGATGTCATAATCCCTGTTTAACCCCTTGGGTGCCATAGTATTCAGTTCGTGGATCCAATACGCCTCTCTCTTTTTGAGGAGGTAAACACGATTGCCCCCTCTGCGGGGAGGGTGGACCTGTTCGATTATTTGGAATTTTAATTGAGCAATGGTGTGTCCTGCACTGACAAAATGGAAAGGGATTGGAAGCAGCAAGTTTTTGCATCTTATAGTAGATTTATGTTTTGAAATGCGATCACGTATTGGTTGCGTAGTCTCCCCTACGTAAAGTAATCCACATGGGCATTTGATTAAGTACACTACAAAGGATGTGTTGCAAGTAAAGTAATCCTTAATGGTATATTTCTTTCCCGTATAGGGGTGACTGAAAGAACTGCCCTTTTAAACATTATTGCATTGCACACACTGTAAACAGGGGAATGTCCCGAATTTAGGGGTTGAAAGAAAACGTTGAAATGTAGAGGGCCGAGAAGGGCCGATATCTGCTTTCACCAAGAGATCCCTGATATTCCGTGGTCGTCTAAAGCAAGGGAGGAATGGTACTGTAAATTCTTCAATATGTGGGTGCGCTGTCTGTAAAATCTGCCAGTGTCGGCGTATGGTAGTGTGTAATCTATAAGCCAATGGATGGTAGTTGTGGACAAAGGGGATTCGCTTACTTACTTTAGGTATGGAGGAGGCAGTTGCTCTAGGTACCTCCAATGTATGGGGGGATAGCCCCTTTCCTTAAATTTCTTGCGCATCTCTTCCATACGTATATCCCTAGTTCCAATGTCTGAGACTATTCTTTCTACTCTCTTCATTTGGGATTTTGGAATAGAATCCTTCATCCTTGTGGGATGAAAGCTCTCATAGTGCAATAGGCTGTTGCGGTCCGTAGGTTTTTGTATAGATGTCGGTCTTCAAATGTCCATCATCATCCTTGATAACGAGGGTGTCAAGGAAATTGATCTGTTTAGTGTCATGTGTCATTGTAAAATCTAAACCTGGCCAGGAGGATCTCAGGAAGGAGAAAAACTTATCCAGAGTATCTAAGGGGCCTCCCCAGATGCAGAAAACATCATCAATATACCTCTTCCACAGTAAGACGTGTGTGCGGAAGAGGTCATTGTGATAAATGAGGCTCTCCTGAAAATCCGATACATAACAATTTGCATATGGGCATGCGGCATTTGAGCCCATAGCGGTCCCTTTTATTTGCAAATAGTATTTATCCTCAAATAGAAAAAATTTTTTGGTTAGAATAATAGAAAATAGGTAGCAACAGAGGTTAGCCTGTTCTGGATCAAAGTTAGATTGTTGTAGTAGTTTCCGTATCGAGTTTATCCCCTCCTGATGTGGTATAGATGTGTATAAATCCTTGATGTCAAAAGTGACTAGGATAGCGCCAGGGGGGATACTCCCAAGGTTATGTAGGACAACTAGGAATGCCCCAGTATCAAGTAGGAAAGATGGCGTACATTTAATAATAGGTGTCAATATTTTCTCCAAATACTTGGAGATGGGCGAGAAGATCGACTCAGTGGAGGCTACAATGGGTCTGCCGGGAGGATTCTCTAGGTTTTTGTGTATTTTTGGTAATATATAGAATACTGGTGTTATAGGGGATTTTTTAGTTAAGTAGTCAAATGTTCTGGAGTCAATAATTCTACGATGCAGATATTTCGTTAATGTCTCTTGAATTGCTAGTGCAACCTCCTGAGTTGGATCACCCAGGAGTGGTTGATAGGTGGATGTGTTACTGAGCTGGCGATAAATCTCATTCAGGTATGCTGTTTTATCCAGGATCACAACTGCTCCCCCCTTGTCTGCTGGTTTTATAATGATTTCCTTATCATTTTGAAGGATATGGAGTGCCTGTTGATCAAGAGGGGTTAAGTTGGAAGGAAAATGCATCTTGCCTCTACTTATGTCATCTCTTAATGTTTGGAAAGTGTTATTTACAAATGAAATGAAGGTCTCCAAAGCATGAGAACCCAAAGGTGGTCTGAAACTACTTTTGTTTCTAAGGCCTAGACTATCAGAGGAGATCCCTGAGGTAGATGTTACGGTGCTCTTTGTATTGGTATTGTCAGAGAAATATAGTTTTAATCTTAAGGTTCTATAGAATCTCTGTAAATCCATATCCAAACTAAAAGTGTCAAATTTATAACTAGGGCAAAAAGAGAGGCCTTTTTGTAAGACCTGGTATTTGGCTATGCTCAGACTCTTGGAAGAAATGTTTACTACAACGGGGTTATTACCTGTGAACGAGTCACACGCTGAAAGTCCATATTTCTGCGAGCGTCTCTTTCCCCGGCGGGTCCTCTTCTTCTTGATGATCTGCACCTCTGGCCTAAAAAACAACTGCCTGAAGGTTGCCTTTCGTAGTCTGGCCCGGATGTCGAGATGTCTGTGGAGGATCTGTAACTTGGTCGCGTAGAGAAATTGCCTGAGTTGCGGGTTTCTCGCCATTTGTAGACCCTATTCTGCTCGTAGTCTTCAGTGTCCCTTGCGAATGTATTCCTTTTCCTGGTTTCTGTATCCCGTCGGTGTTGGTTAATCACTTCGTTGATCCTGGTCTTTAGATTGTTGAATTCCTCAGTCGAGGTGGAAGCTGCCAATTGATTTTCGATGTTAGATATCTCCTCTTTACACTTGGTGATTCCCCGGTGTAAGTGCTCTAACGTGAGGGTTATAAGGTCAAAGGAACATTTGTTAATGATTTGTTCAAAACGTGAGCAAAAGTCATGTGAGTCGCTAAAGAGAGATGGACGTAAGGGTACTCGTAAACCCCTGGGAATTCTCTGGACTTTTAAATATTCCGTTAGAGTGATGCAGTGTAATTCATAATTAGTGCAGCGTCTGAGTTCCTTTTCCAGATCCCGTCCCCTAGTCTCCTTAGGAGGGACTCTGAGGAAATCACTCGGTAGGGTAGATTGTGCTATGATGTTGGATGTTTCTTCAGCATTATATGAGAAAGTGAGTGATGACATTGCCCAGACAGAGTGTGCACAGTTCTAAGGGTTTATCTTAGTAAGTGAAAAAACGTTGGCACAACTCAAGTATAGGTGGTACACAAGTAGGGGCCCGATCCGTACTTTGATGAAGGTCATAAGACCGAAACGTCATTAACTGTATGTACTATACCTTATTAAAATACCACTTCTCGTATCAACAACAGACGTGTGTGTGCCAAGTTTATGTATCAGTGATTACGGATTGGGCCCCTACTTGTGCACCACCTATACTTGAGTTGTGCCAACGTTTTTTCACTTACTAAGATTGGTCAAACAGACGTACCGCTAGGGGGGAGATGAGATGTCTTGTTTCAGAATATAACTACATGATATCTGGAGATATCTCCACAGGTCTGAGAGAGATTACTTCCGCTTCTCCTCTAGATTTAATTCCTATAGCAGGATAGACTATATTCTTGTGGATGATAGAATTCTACGTTGTGCACTTGATGCAAAGATAGGTGCCATCTCGTGGTCTGACCATGCTCCTGTCTCTCTCACCATATCTGATAGTGATTCATCGTTCAAAGCTAATAGGTGGCATTTAAATTATTTTTTGCTAACCAACAAACAAAACATTGAGTTAATAGGGACCAAATTAACCCCTTCCTGACATCCGACGTACTATCCCGTCCATGGGACCCGGGCCCCTATGCCCATGGACGGGATAGTACGTCTACCGCGATCAGCTCACGTGGTGAGCGCCGCTGATCGCGGCCGGGTGTCAGCTGATTATCACAGCTGACACCCGGCACAATGTGTCAGGGGCGGTCACGGACCGCCTCCGACACGTTAACCCCTTGCACACCGCGATCAAACATGATCGCGGTGTACCGGGAGTTAAAGGGAAGCATCGGCAGGGAGGGGGCTCCCTCCGTGCTTCCCTGAGCCCCCCACGGCAGCGCAATGTGCAGCGCTGCTGCGGGGGGGCTCCTTTCCTCCAGGCCCCCGAATCCAAGATGGCGACGGGGGCCTTCAGGGGCTTGCAGGAAGCTGGCTTCCTCAGTGCCTGCAAAGCGCAGGCAAGAGGAAGTCTGCTTCAATGCCTGTGACTAGAGTTGAGCGAAACGGGTCGAAAAAATTCAAAAGTCGCCGACTTTTGGCAAAGTCGGGTTTCATGAAACGAAACCCGACCCTAGGATGAGGTCGGCCACGAGGTTGGCGACTTACGCGCCAAAGTCGCGTTTCAAAAGTTTGTTTTGCGCTCTTTTTCAGCCAATCAGGATCCACGGACACTGTGGGCAACGTGATGACATAGGCACGGGTCACCACCATCTTTCAGAAGGGCATGCAAGTGATTGGCTTGCTTTGGTGGGCGTCACAGGGGGTATAAAAGGGCGTGCACGCCGACCGCCATCTTACTTCTGCCGATCTTAGTATAGGGAGAGGTTGCTGCTGATTCTGTAGGGAGAGCGTTAGGCAGGGAAGAAGACAAAAAAACTGCTTCTGCTGCTAGCGATTTGGCCTGCACAACACACAAGTCACTGTGTGTGCAGTGCAAGGGGAGGCTATATTGTGGTGTATCAGTGGTGTTGGTTGTTGGGCTGCCTTCTAAGGCTTCCTGACACACTGGCATTGCTGTTTACCCACTGCTCTGCAATCTGCTTTTTTAAAAGCAATCCAATCTCCCTTATCCTCTCGTCACTTTGGTCACAGGCAGCTGTGCCATCGAGCGTGTCACATAGCGCTCAGATATCAGTGGGCCGCACACAATCCACAAGTGTCCAGTGTCCAAAAGTGTACGCAGAGATTCAAAATCTCCATTATCCTCTCGTCACTTTGGTCACAGGCAGCTGTGCCATCGAGCGTGTCACATAGCGCTCAGATATCAGTGGGCCGCACACAATCCACAAGTGTCCAGTGTCCAAAAGTGTACGCAGAGATTCAAAATCTCCATTATCCTCTCGTCACTTTGGTCACAGGCAGCTGTGCCATCGAGCGTGTCACATAGCGCTCAGATATCAGTGGGCCGCACACAATCCACAAGTGTCCAGTGTCCAAAAGTGTACGCAGAGATTCAAAATCTCCATTATCCTCTCGTCACTTTGGTCACAGGCAGCTGTGCCATCGAGCGTGTCACATAGCGCTCAGATATCAGTGGGCCGCACACAATCCACAAGTGTCCACTGTCCACAAGTGTACGCAGAGATTCAAAATCTCCATTATCCTCTCGTCACTTTGGTCACAGGCAGCTGTGCCATCGAGCGTGTCACATAGCGCTCAGATATCAGTGGGCCACACACAATCCACAAGTGTCCAGTGTCCAAAAGTGTACGCAGAGATTCAAAATCTCCATTATCCTCTCGTCACTTTGGTCACAGGCAGCTGTGCCATCGAGCGTGTCACATAGCGCTCAGATATCAGTGGGCCGCACACAATCCACAAGTGTCCAGTGTCCAAAAGTGTACGCAGAGATTCAAAATCTCCATTATCCTCTCGTCACTTTGGTCACAGGCAGCTGTGCCATCGAGCGTGTCACATAGCGCTCAGATATCAGTGGGCCGCACACAATCCACAAGTGTCCAGTGTCCAAAAGTGTACACAGAGATTCAAAATCTCCATTATCCTCTCGTCACTTTGGTCACAGGCAGCTGTGCCATTGAGCGTGTCACATAGCGCTCAGATATCAGTGGGCCGCACACAATCCACAAGTGTCCACTGTCCACAAGTGTACGCAGAGATTCAAAATCTCCATTATCCTCTCGTCACTTTGGTCACAGGCAGCTGTGCCATCGAGCGTGTCACATAGCGCTCAGATATCAGTGGGCCGCACACAATCCACAAGTGTCCAGTGTCCAAAAGTGTACGCAGAGATTCAAAATCTCCATTATCCTCTCGTCACTTTGGTCACAGGCAGCTGTGCCATCGAGCGTGTCACATAGCGCTCAGATATCAGTGGGCCGCACACAATCCACAAGTGTCCACTGTCCACAAGTGTACGCAGAGATTCAAAATCTCCATTATTCTCTCGTCACTTTGGTCACAGGCAGCTGTGCCATCGAGCGTGTCACATAGCGCTCAGATATCAGTGGGCCGCACACAATCCACAAGTGTCCACTGTCCACAAGTGTACGCAGAGATTCAAAATCTCCATTATCCTCTCGTCACTTTGGTCACAGGCAGCTGTGCCATCGAGCGTGTCACATAGCGCTCAGATATCAGTAGGCCGCACACAATCCAAAAGTGTCCAGTGTCCAAAAGTGTACGCAGAGATTCAAAATCTCCATTATCCTCTCGTCACTTTGGTCACAGGCAGCTGTGCCATCGAGCGTGTCACATAGCGCTCAGATATCAGTGGGCCGCACACAATCCACAAGTGTCCACTGTCCACAAGTGTACGCAGAGATTCAAAATCTCCATTATCCTCTCGTCACTTTGGTCACAGGCAGCTGTGCCATCGAGCGTGTCACATAGCGCTCAGATATCAGTGGGCCACACACAATCCACAAGTGTCCAGTGTCCAAAAGTGTACGCAGAGATTCAAAATCTCCATTATCCTCTCGTCACTTTGGTCACAGGCAGCTGTGCCATCGAGCGTGTCACATAGCGCTCAGATATCAGTGGGCCGCACACAATCCACAAGTGTCCAGTGTCCAAAAGTGTACGCAGAGATTCAAAATCTCCATTATCCTCTCGTCACTTTGGTCACAGGCAGCTGTGCCATCGAGCGTGTCACATAGCGCTCAGATATCAGTGGGCCGCACACAATCCACAAGTGTCCAGTGTCCAAAAGTGTACACAGAGATTCAAAATCTCCATTATCCTCTCGTCACTTTGGTCACAGGCAGCTGTGCCATTGAGCGTGTCACATAGCGCTCAGATATCAGTGGGCCGCACACAATCCACAAGTGTCCAGTGTCCAAAAGTGTACACAGAGATTCAAAATCTCCATTATCCTCTCGTCACTTTGGTCACAGGCAGCTGTGCCATTGAGCGTGTCACATAGCGCTCAGATATCAGTGGGCCGCACACAATCCACAAGTGTCCACTGTCCACAAGTGTACGCAGAGATTCAAAATCTCCATTATCCTCTCGTCACTTTGGTCACAGGCAGCTGTGCCATCGAGCGTGTCACATAGCGCTCAGATATCAGTGGGCCGCACACAATCCACAAGTGTCCAGTGTCCAAAAGTGTACGCAGAGATTCAAAATCTCCATTATCCTCTCGTCACTTTGGTCACAGGCAGCTGTGCCATCGAGCGTGTCACATAGCGCTCAGATATCAGTGGGCCGCACACAATCCACAAGTGTCCACTGTCCACAAGTATACGCAGAGATTCAAAATCTCCATTATTCTCTCGTCACTTTGGTCACAGGCAGCTGTGCCATCGAGCGTGTCACATAGCGCTCAGATATCAGTGGGCCGCACACAATCCACAAGTGTCCACTGTCCACAAGTGTACGCAGAGATTCAAAATCTCCATTATCCTCTCGTCACTTTGGTCACAGGCAGCTGTGCCATCGAGCGTGTCACATAGCGCTCAGATATCAGTGGGCCGCACACAATCCACAAGTGTCCAGTGTCCAAAAGTGTACGCAGAGATTCAAAATCTCCATTATCCTCTCGTCACTTTGGTCACAGGCAGCTGTGCCATCGAGCGTGTCACATAGCGCTCAGATATCAGTGGGCGGAACACAATCCACAAGTGTCCACTGTCCACAAGTGTACGCAGAGATTCAAAATCTCCATTATCCTCTCGTCACTTTGGTCACAGGCAGCTGTGCCATCGAGCGTGTCACATAGCGCTCAGATATCAGTGGGCCGCACACAATCCACAAGTGTCCACTGTCCACAAGTGTACGCAGAGATTCAAAATCTCCATTATCCTCTCGTCACTTTGGTCACAGGCAGCTGTGCCATCGAGCGTGTCACATAGCGCTCAGATATCAGTGGGCCGCACACAATCCACAAGTGTCCACTGTCCACAAGTGTACGCAGAGATTCAAAATCTCCATTATCCTCTCGTCACTTTGGTCACAGGCAGCTGTGCCATCGAGCGTGTCACATAGCGCTCAGATATCAGTGGGCCGCACACAATCCACAAGTGTCCACTGTCCACAAGTGTGTGCAGAAATTCTAAAACTCCCCTGTCCTATAGACACCTTGTACCTTGTTTTACATTACTATATAGTTTGTTGGATTTTGTCTACATTTCTACCAAAAATGAGGAAGGCTGGTGGAAGAGGCCGTGGAATTGGGCGGGGGTTGGCAGCTGGTAATGATGGTGTTGGTGGTGGATCTGATGGTAGTGGCAAGAGCAAAATATGACCAAATGCAGGAGGTGCTGACCCTGCATCATCGTCTGTCTACATAAGGCCTCGAACGCTTAGTTTTCTAGGAGTTGGCAAACCGCTTTTAAAGGCAGAGCATCAGGAAAAAGTTTTGTCTTACATTGCTGACTCAGCCTCCAGCTCTATCGCCTCCTCTTCTTCAGTTGTAAAAAGTAAAAGCACTGAGTCGTCATTGGAGGCTCATGTTCATGAACCACACCTTTCCTTGTGTCCTTCACCCCAACCAAGATTGAAGGATGACGCAGGCCATACTACTGATTACTCCATGGAGCTGTTTTCACATACCATGCCTGGATTATCAAGTCAAATGGTGAATTACCCAGGCCAAGATGAATCTGACATGGAGTGCACTGATGCACAGCCGCTGATGGATGATTCTGCTGGTACATTCACTCAGAGCACTACATTGTCCTCGCAGTGTACAGAGTCAGATTTTGACCCTGATGAGACTCAGGTGCCCCTTCCCGCACACTATACCACCATACACGGTGACACAGAGAAAGGTGCACATGACATAGAAGAGGAGGTGATGGATGACCCAGTTGTTGACCCAGATTGGCATCCATTGGGGGAAGAGGGTGCTGCTTCCAATAGCTCAGATGAGGAGCATCCATAGCAGACATCGACATCGCAACAGCTGTTATCTGGCAGGCCCGGAGCACTCCAAAGACAGGTTCCAAACATCAAAAGAGTTGCTGGACAGCTTGTCCAGAGGGTCAAAAGATCACAGCGTGCTAGGCCGCAAAATGTCTGCCAAAGTAGGAAGAGTGCAGTGTGGCACTTTTTTGAACAAAATCCTCATGATCAGGCCAAGGTTATCTGTAAGAAGTGCGCAAAGACCTTTAGCCGAGGGAAAAATCTGAAAAATTTGAATACCAGTTGCATGCTTAGACATTTAACCAGCATGCACTTGCAAGCGTGGACACAACACCAAACCTCAAGTGCCACATGTGCAACTGATCACAACGAAGGTAGTCAGCAACGCTACATTGTTTCCCCCACTGTAAGCACACCGGTTAGCACAGCAGCAAATGTTGAGGTGTCGTTGCAAGGCCACAGCAGTCAGGGAATCCCACTGTTATATCAACGAAAGACTGATTCTAGGCCACCAGAAAGAGCACCAACTCCATCACCATCATCAACCCTCTCTCAGTCCGCCCTGTCCACCGCTACTTCCACCATATGCAGCTCTCAAGTCCAGCTCACCCTCCCAGACACTATGAGTAGGTCAAGAAAGTACTCAGTCTCTCATCCGCGTACACTGGGTTTGAACGCCCACATTGCCAAACTAATCTCGTTTGAGATGATGCCCTTTCAGTTGGTGGAAAGCACAGCTTTCCGCGAACTCATGGCCTATGCAGTACCACGCTATGACCTACCCAGTCGCCACTTCTTCTCTCGCAAAGCCATCCCAGCCCTCCACCATCATGTGAAAGACCGCATTGTCCATGCACTCAAGCAGTCAGTGAGCGGAAAGGTGCACCTCACAACTGATGCATGGTCCAGTCGGCATGGCCAGGGCCGTTACGTGTCCATCACTGCGCACTGGGTTAATGTGGTGGATGCAGGGTCCACAGGGGACAGCGGTGGTGGGACAGTGCTGCCTAGCCCACGGTCTAGGAAACAGTTGGCTGTAGGCGTTCGACCCTCCTCCTCCTCCTCCTCCTCCAGAAGCGACAGCTCGTCCACAGAGCCCAGTCGTACGAGCACTCCATCTGCAGCTGCCACTGTTGCACATGATGTGTCCCCCTATCGAGCAGCTAGTGGTAAGCGTCAGCAGGCTGTGTTGCAGATGATGTGTTTGGGCGACAGACACACCGCCGAGGTGCTGGCCGAGTACTTGAAGCGACAAACTGAGTCATGGCTGGGCAGTGTACATCTTGAGGCAGGCAAGGTAGTTAGTGATAACGGCTGTAATTTTGTGGCAGCCATAGCCCTTTCAAAACTCAGCCACATACCTTGCTTGGCTCACACCTTGAACCTGGTGGTGCAGTGCTTCCTCAAAAATTATCCGGAGTTAACAGCCCTGCTCCAGAAGGTGTGAAGACTGTGCGCGCACATCCGCCGGTCGCCTGTACACTCCGTTCGTATGCAGAAGCTGCAGCGATTGCTCCACCTTCCCAACCACCGCCTCATTATTGACATTGCAACAAGGTGGAACTCCACCCTGCACATGGTGGAGCGGCTGTGCGAGCAGAGGCAGGCCATAATGCATTTGTGGGAGCATACACAGGCAGGCACTTTGAGAGCAGACATGGAGTTGACAGGCGTGCAGTGGTCGAAGCTGAAAGACCTTTGTAAAGTCCTTCAGAGTTTTGAGGAATGCACACGGCTGGTAAGCGCAGACGATGCCATCCTAAGCATGAGCATCCCACTTATGCGTCTGCTCATGCAAACTTTGACGCACCTTAAGGAGCAGGCGTCTGCAGCCAATGTTGATGAGGAGGAAGAGGAGGAGGGAATCCTTGATGACATTCAGCCATTGTCTGCTCAGGGACCTCTCCTGGATGAGGTGGAGGAAGAAGAGGAGGAGGAGGAGGAGGATGATGGGGATGATTACTTAGGGGAGGAGGATGCATCTCGTGGGGCAAGTGAAAATGTTGGCGTGGCAAGGTCTGGTACAGGGTTTGTGCGTGACTGGAGGGATGTGGATTTGCCAGAAAGTGCTCCTCCACCCAGCACTCGCAGTGCATCATTGACACCGGGAACATTGGCCCACATGTCAGATTATGCCTTGCGGATCCTAAAAAGGGACCCCCGCATT
The DNA here is from genome assembly GCF_039654945.1 of Dendrobates tinctorius. NCBI lineage: Eukaryota > Metazoa > Chordata > Amphibia > Anura > Dendrobatidae > Dendrobates > Dendrobates tinctorius. Next base: position 3,813,311 of record NW_027361749.1, on the reverse strand, counting down.
GCCAAAATGATGAACGATGATGACTACTGGTTGGCCAGCATCCTGGATCCACGCTATAAAGGCAAATTACAAAACATCATGCCACAGGAGAACCTTGACCTAATATTGGCTAATAAACAAGCAACTCAGGTAAATCGGTTGCTTGAGGCATTCCCAGCACACAGCAGCGGTGATGGTTCTCACACGAGCCGTACGGGCCGGGGGGCAGCTTGGCAGAGGTGTTCGTGGTGCACACAGCAGAAGTGGCGTTGGAGACAGGGGTATCATGACAATGTTGTGGACTGATTTTTCAAATACCGCTCACACAACTGGTAATACTGCATCGATGGAAAGTGACAGGAGACAGCAGTTGTCAACTATGGTTACAAACTACTTTTCCTCCCATATCGATGTTCTCCCACACAGGTCATTCCCCTTTGACTATTGGGCCGCTAAACTGGACACCTGGCCTGAATTGGCCCAATATGCCTTACAGGAGCTCGCTTGCCCAGCTGCAAGTGTGCTATCGGAAAGAGTCTTCAGTGCAGCTGGATCAATCCTGACAGAAAAAAGGACCCGTCTGTCAATCCAAAATGTGGATGATCTAACCTTCATTAAAATGAACCACGCATGGGTTTCCAAGGATTTTGTCCCACCTTCCCCTGATGACACATAGGGTGACAGAAAAATGGCTTGCTTTGGTCCACCTCTTCCTGGTACTTCACCTATTTCGCCTTTTGCATCAGTTGAATGTCCAACATCAACATATGCCACTTTCTAAAACTCCCTAACTGTGCTGCCTCCCCCCCATGGCCGGGGTCACCACCTAGCGCACGACACCGTGCGAGTGCCGTTGCCCTGGACAGGTGGGTAGGCCGACTCTTGGGCGCGGGCACTGGCACAGGGTCCCTCATAGTGCAATCAAGTGTCTCTGACGGTGGTGGTGCACACCCGCCGTCAGACACACCGCTGTACTATGAGGGGCCCAGTGCCAGTACCGACGCCCACGAGTGGGCCCCCCTTGCTTGGCCAGGGACCCAGCATTTGCAATCTTTACCTCTCCCTGCTCCTCCGCTGTGTAATCTGGGCCGTCAAATAGATACTGTGCCTGACACCGTCTGAGCCTGCCTCCTGATGTATAGACATATATTTTGAATGTGTACGCTATCCATACATGTTATCCGGGGATACGTTACCCCTTCTAAACTTTGTGCAATGACGTGCAATCCATACTGGGCCTAACACCGTCTGAGCCTGCCTCATGCTGTATAGACATATATTTTGAATGTGTACGCTATCCATACATGTTATCCGGGGATACGGTACCCCTTCTAACCTTTGTGCAATGACGTGCAATCCATACTGGGCCTAACACCGTCTGAGCCTGCCTCATGCTGTATAGACATATATTTTGAATGTGTACGCTATCCATACATGTTATCCGTGGATACGGTACCTCTTCTAACCTTTGTGCAATGACGTGCAATCCATACTGGGCATAACACCGTCTGAGCCTGCCTCATGCTGTTTAGACATATATTTTGAATGTGTACGCTATCCATACATGTTATCCGGGGATACGGTACCCCTTCTAACCTTTGTGCAATGACGTGCAATCCATACTGGGCCTAACACCGTCTGAGCCTGCCTCATGCTGTATAGACATATATTTTGAATGTGTACGCTATCCATACATGTTATCCGGGGGTACGGTACCCCTTCTAACCTTTGTGCAATGACGTGCAATCCATACTGGGCCTAACACCGTCTGAGCCTGCCTCATGCTGTATAGACATATATTTTGAATGTGTACGCTATCCATACATGTTATCCGGGGATACGGTACCCCTTCTAACCTTTGTGCAATGACGTGCAATCCATACTGGGCCTAACACCGTCTGAGCCTGCCTCATGCTGTATAGAAATATATTTTGAATGTGTACGCTATCCATACATGTTATCCAGGGATACGGTACCCTTTCTAACCTTTGTGCAATGACGTGCAATCCATACTGGGCCTAACACCGTCTGAGCCTGCCTCATGCTGTATAGACATATATTTTGAATGTGTACGCTATCCATACATGTTATCCAGGGATACGGTACCCTTTCTAACCTTTGTGCAATGACGTGCAATCCATACTGGGCCTAACACCGTCTGAGCCTGCCTCATGCTGTATAGACATATATTTTGAATGTGTACGCTATCCATACATGTTATCCGGGGATACGGTACCCCTTCTAACCTTTGTGCAATGACATGCAATCCATACTGGGCCTAACACCGTCTGAGCCTGCCTCATGCAGTATAGACATATATTTTGAATGTGTACGCTATCCATACATGTTATCCGGGGATACGGTACCCCTTCTAACCTTTGTGCAATGACGTGCAATCCATACTGGGCCTAACACCATCTGAGCCTGCCTCATGCTGTATAGACATATATTTTGAATGTGTACGCTATCCATACATGTTATCCGGGGATACGGTACCCCTTCTAACCTTTGTGCAATGACGTGCAATCCATACTGGGCCTAACACCGTCTAAGCCTGCCTCATGCTGTATAGACATATATTTTGAATGTGTACGCTATCCATACATGTTATCCGGGGATACGGTACCCCTTCTAACCTTTGTGCAATGACGTGCAATCCATACTGGGCCTAACACCGTCTGAGCCTGCCTCATGCTGTATAGACATATATTTTGAATGTGTACGCTATCCATACATGTTATCCGGGGATACGGTACCCCTTCTAACCTTTGTGCAATGACGTGCAATCCATACTGGGCCTAACACCGTCTGAGCCTGCCTCATGCTGTATAGACATATATTTTGAATGTGTACGCTATCCATACATGTTATCCAGGGATACGGTACACTTTCTAACCTTTGTGCAATCACGTGCAATCCATACTGGGCCTAACACCGTCTGAGCCTGCCTCATGCTGTATAGACATATATTTTGAATGTGTACACTATCCATACATGTTATCCAGGGATACGGTACCCTTTCTAACCTTTGTGCAATGACGTGCAATCCATACTGGGCCTAACACCGTCTGAGCCTGCCTCATGCTGTATAGACATATATTTTGAATGTGTACGCTATCCATACATGTTTTCTGGGGATACGGTACCCCTTCTAACCTTTGTGCAATGACGTGCAATCCATACTGGGCCTAACACCGTCTGAGCCTGCCTCATGCTTTATAGACATATATTTTGAATGTGTACGCTATCCATACATGTTATCCGGGGATACGGTACCCCTTCTAACCTTTGTGCAATGACGTGCAATCCATACTGGGCCTAACACCGTCTGAGCCTGCCTCATGCTGTATAGACATATATTTTGAATGTGTACGCTATCCATACATGTTATCCGGGGATACGGTACCCCTTCTAACCTTTGTGTAATGACGTGCAATCCATACTGGGCCTAACACCGTCTGAGCCTGCCTCATGCTGTATAGACATATATTTTGAATGTGTACGCTATCCATACATGTTATCCGGGGATACGGTACCCCTTCTAACCTTTGTGCAATGACGTGTAATCCATACTGGGCCTAACACCGTCTGAGCCTGCCTCATGCTGTATAGACATATATTTTGAATGTGTACGCTATCCATACATGTTATCCAGGGATACGGTACCCTTTCTAACCTTTGTGCAATGACGTGCAATCCATACTGGGCCTAACACCGTCTGAGCCTGCCTCATGCTGTATAGACATATATTTTGAATGTGTACGCTATCCATACATGTTATCCGGGGATACGGTACCCCTTCTAACCTTTGTGCAATGACGTGTAATCCATACTGGGCCTAACACCGTCTGAGCCTGCCTCATGCTGTATAGACATATATTTTGAATGTGTACGCTATCCATACATGTTATCCGGGGATACGGTACCCCTTCTAACCTTTGTGCAATGACGTGCAATCCATACTGGGCCTAACACCGTCTGAGCCTGCCTCATGCTGTATAGACATATATTTTGAATGTGTACGCTATCCATACATGTTATCCAGGGATACGGTACCCTTTCTAACCTTTGTGCAATGACGTGCAATCCATACTGGGCCTAACACCGTCTGAGCCTGCCTCATGCTGTATAGACATATATTTTGAATGTGTACGCTATCCATACATGTTATCCTGGGATACAGTACCCTTTCTAACCTTTGTGCAATGACGTGCAATCCATACTGGGCCTAACACCGTCTGAGCCTGCCTCATGCTGTATAGACATATATTTTGAATGTGTACGCTATCCATACATGTTATCCGGGGATACGGTACCCCTTCTAACCTTTGTGCAATGACGTGCAATCCATACTGGGCCTAACACCGTCTGAGCCTGCCTCATGCAGTATAGACATATATTTTGAATGTGTACGCTATCCATACATGTTATCCGGGGATACGGTACCCCTTCTAACCTTTGTGCAATGACGTGCAATCCATACTGGGCCTAACACCGTCTGAGCCTGCCTCATGCTGTATAGACATATATTTTGAATGTGTACGCTATCCATACATGTTATCCGGGGATACGGTACCCCTTCTTACCTTTGTGCAATGACGTGCAATCCATACTGGCCCTAACACTGTCTAAGCCTGCCTCATGCTGTATAGACATATATTTTGAATGTGTACGCTATCCATACATGTTATCCGGGGATACGGTACCCCTTCTAACCTTTGTGCAATGACGTGCAATCCATACTGGGCCTAACACCGTCTGAGCCTGCCTCATGCTGTATAGACATATATTTTGAATGTGTACGCTATCCATACATGTTATCCGGGGATACGGTACCCCTTCTAACCTTTGTGCAATGACGTGCAATCCATACTGGGCCTAACACCGTCTGAGCCTGCCTCATGCTGTATAGACATATATTTTGAATGTGTACGCTATCCATACATGTTATCCAGGGATACGGTACCCTTTCTAACCTTTGTGCAATCACGTGCAATCCATACTGGGCCTAACACCGTCTGAGCCTGCCTCATGCTGTATAGACATATATTTTGAATGTGTACACTATCCATACATGTTATCCAGGGATACGGTACCCTTTCTAACCTTTGTGCAATGACGTGCAATCCATACTGGGCCTAACACCGTCTGAGCCTGCCTCATGCTGTATAGACATATATTTTGAATGTGTACGCTATCCATACATGTTATCCGGGGATACGGTACCCCTTCTAACCTTTGTGCAATGACGTGCAATCCATACTGGGCCTAACACCGTCTGAGCCTGCCTCATGCTGTATAGACATATATTTTGAATGTGTACGCTATCCATACATGTTATCCGGGGATACGGTACCCCTTCTAACCTTTGTGCAATGACGTGCAATCCATACTGGGCCTAACACCGTCTGAGCCTGCCTCATGCTGTATAGACATATATTTTGAATGTGTACGCTATCCATACATGTTATCCGGGGATACGGTACCCCTTCTAACCTTTGTGTAATGACGTGCAATCCATACTGGGCCTAACACCGTCTGAGCCTGCCTCATGCTGTATAGACATATATTTTGAATGTGTACGCTATCCATACATGTTATCCGGGGATACGGTACCCCTTCTAACCTTTGTGCAATGACGTGTAATCCATACTGGGCCTAACACCGTCTGAGCCTGCCTCATGCTGTATAGACATATATTTTGAATGTGTACGCTATCCATACATGTTATCCGGGGATACGGTACCCCTTCTAACCTTTGTGCAATGACGTGCAATCCATACTGGGCCTAACACCGTCTGAGCCTGCCTCATGCTGTATAGACATATATTTTGAATGTGTACGCTATCCATACATGTTATCCAGGGATACGGTACCCTTTCTAACCTTTGTGCAATGACGTGCAATCCATACTGGGCCTAACACCGTCTGAGCCTGCCTCATGCTGTATAGACATATATTTTGAATGTGTACGCTATCCATACATGTTATCCGGGGATACGGTACCCCTTCTAACCTTTGTGCAATGACGTGCAATCCATACTGGGCCTAACACCGTCTGAGCCTGCCTCATGCTGTATAGACATATATTTTGAATGTGTACGCTATCCATACATGTTATCCGGGGATACGGTACCCCTTCTAACCTTTGTGCAATGACGTGCAATCCATACTGGGCCTAACACCGTCTGAGCCTGCCTCATGCTGTATAGACATATATTTTGAATGTGTACGCTATCCATACATGTTAGAAAGGGATACGGTACCCTTTCTAACCTTTGTGCAATGACGTGCAATCCATACTGGGCCTAACACCATCTGAGCCTGCCTCATGCTGTATAGACATATATTTTGAATGTGTACGCTATCCATACATGTTATCCAGGGATACGGTACCCCTTCTAACCTTTGTGCAATGAAGTGCAATCCATACTGGGCCTAACACCGTCTGAGCCTGCCTCATGCTGTATAGACATATATTTTGAATGTGTACGCTATCCATACATGTTATCCGGGGATACGGTACCCCTTCTAACCTTTGTGCAATGACGTGCAATCCATACTGGGCCTAACACCGTCTGAGCCTGCCTCATGCTGTATAGACATATATTTTGAATGTGTACGCTATCCATACATGTTATCCGGGGATACGGTACCCCTTCTAACCTTTGTGCAATGACGTGCAATCCATACTGGGCCTAACACCGTCTGAGCCTGCCTCATGCTGTATAGACATATATTTTGAATGTGTACGCTATCCATACATGTTATCCGGGGATACGGTACCCCTTCTAACCTTTGTGCAATGACGTGCAATCCATACTGGGCCTAACACCGTCTGAGCCTGCCTCATGCTGTATAGACATATATTTTGAATGTGTACGCTATCCATACATGTTATCCGGGGATACGGTACCCCTTCTAACCTTTGTGCAATGACGTGCAATCCATACTGGGCCTAACACCGTCTGAGCCTGCCTCATGCTGTATAGACATATATTTTGAATGTGTACGCTATCCATACATGTTATCCAGGGATACGGTACCCTTTCTAACCTTTGTGCAATCACGTGCAATCCATACTGGGCGTGAGAACGGCTGGTGAGCTGTTAATCAAGCTATAGCACCTGTCCAGACAAGTACAGGGATTCCCTAGCGAGGAGACTTATTTGATTGTTTTCTGTGTTGGGACAGCAATTTTTGGGGAGCACTATACTCTGGAGAATGATAGATGGGGCCCACCATACACTGGAACATTCCAAAGGTGGACATCAGACACTGGAGCAGCATTTACAGGGCCCATTATACACTAGAGCATTAGAAATGGGGCCCATTATATTTGGAGCATTATTTGGGCCCATAAGACAGTTTAGCTTCATCCATGGGGACCAACATATACTGTAGCATTATGTGGAGCTCATGATATACTGTTTCAAACATTATATGGGACCAATGATTTTGTATGGAGAAATAGATGGGCCTCGTCATGAGATGTAAAAAGTGAGGTATTTTTCATTGTACTATACCACTATTTCTCTGCCGTATCGGAGCATGATGAGTTGTGGTATGTGTTAAAGGGGCGCTCTTTCGCCCAGGGCACATGAAAACCTGCAGCCAGCCCTCCCCCCCCACAAATTTAGCCAAATAACCCCCATTTTTCAGTGCGTAACTTGTATTATGAAGTTAATTAAGATTGACAAGCTTAAGTAAGAAGAATTGATGCTTTTGGCATTCAAATGGGCACTGTAGGTGTGTTTCCTGTCCTCCTCTCACTGCCGACTTTTATTCCCCATTGACTTACATTGGGTTTCGTGTTTCGGGACGACCCCGACTTTTCCCTATAATCGGACGATCTTGCTCGTTTCACGAAACGAAACTCGACCCTAAAAAAGCAAAAGTCGCTCAACTCTACCTGTGACAGATCGCTGATCTGTCACAGTGATCTGTGATGTGACAGATCAGCGATCTGTCACAGGACAGTGATGTCCCACCTGGAACTATGTAATAAAGTAAAAAAAAAATTAAAAAAAAGTGTAAAATAATTTTAAAAAAATCGCCAAATAAATTAGTAAAAAAAAAAATATATATTCCCCAATAAATTCATTTTTTGAAAATAAAAAAAACAAAAACAATAAAAGTACACATATTAGGTATCGCCACGTCCATAACGACCCTCCCTATAAAACTGTCCCATTAGATAACCCCTTTAGCGAACCCCTTAAAAAATAAAAATAAAAAACAAAGCAAAAAATAATGATTTATTATCATACCGCCAAAGAAAATGTGTAATAACGCGCGATCAAAAAGACGCATATAAATTTCCATGGTACCGCTGAAAACGTCATCTTGTCCCGCAAAAAACGAGCCACCACACAGCATCATCAGCAAAAAAATAAAAAAGTTATAGCTCGCAGAATAAAGCGATGCAAAAATAATTATTTTTTATATAAAATAGTTTTCATTGCATAAAACCGACAAAACATAAAAAAACGACCTAAATGAGGTATCGCTGTAACTGTACTGACCTGAAGAATAAAACCGCTTTATCAATTTTACCGCACGTGGAACGGTGTAAATGCACTCCCCCAAAAGAAATTCATGAAACGCTGGTTTTTGTTCATTTTGCGTCACAAAAATTGGAATAAAAAGCGATCAAAAAAGTCACGTGCCCGAAAATGGTACCGATAAAAATGTCAACTCGTCCCGCAAAAAATAAGACGTCACATGACTCAGTGGGTCAAAATACGGAAAAATTATAGCTCTCAAGATGTGGTGATGCAAAAACAGCGTCTTTTAGCATGCCACAGCTGCCAAACATAAAAACCGCCATAAATAGTAAATCAAACCCCCCGTTATCACCCCCTTAGTTAGGGAAAAATAGTAAAATAAAAAAAATGTATTTATTTCCATTTTTCCATTAGGGTTAGGGTTAGGGCTAGGGTTAGGGTTAGGGCTAGGGTTAGGGCTTGGGTTAGGGCTAGGGTTAGGGTTAGGGCTGAGATTAGGGTTAGGGGTGTGTTGGGGTTCGGGTTGGAGTTAGAATTGGGGGTTTCCACTGCTTGGGCACATCAGGGGCTCTCCAAATGAAACATTGCGTCTGATCTCAATTCCAGCCAATTCTGAGTTAAAAAAGTCATATGGTGCTCCTTCCCTTCCAAGCTCTGCCATGCGCCCAAACAGTGTTTTACCCCCACATGTAGGGTATCAGCCTACTCAGGACAAAGTGCAAAACAATTTTTGGGGTCCAATTTCTCCTGTTACCCTTAGGAAAATAAAAAATTGGGGGCAAAAATATCATTTTTGTGGAAAAAAATGTTTTTTTTATTTTCACGTCCGTGCGTTATAAACTTCTGTGAAACACTTGGGGGTTCAAAGTGCTCACCACACATCTAGATAAGTTCCGTGGGGGGTCTAGTGTCCAAAATGGGGTCACTTGTGGTGAGTTTCAATAGTTTAGGTACATCAGGGGCTCTCCAAACGCACATGACACCCGCAGACCATTCCATCAAAGTCTGCATTCCAAAACGTCACTGCTTCCCTTCCGAGCCCCGACGTATGTACATACAGTAGTTTTCTCCAACATATGGGGTGTCAGCGTACTCATGACAAATTGGACAACAACTTTTGGGGTCCAATTTCTCCTGTTACCCTTGGGAAAATGAAAAAATTGGGGACTAATTGATCATGTTTGTGGAAAAAATACGATTTTTTTATTTTCATGCCCGGGCATTATAAACTTCTGTGAAGCCCTTGGGGGTTCAAAGTGCTCACCACACATCTAGATAAGTTCCTTAGGGGTTCTCGTTTTCAAAATGGGGTCATTTGTGGGTGTTTCCACTGTTTAGGTACATTAGGGGCTCTCCAAAGGCAACATGACACCCGCAGACCATTCCATCAATGTCTGCATTCCAAAACGTCACTACTTCCCTTCCGAGCCCCGATGTGTGCCCATACAGTAGTTTTCTCCCACATATGGGGTATCAGCATACTCAGGACAAATTGGACAACAACTTTTGGGGTCCAATTTCTCCTGTTACCCTTGGGAAAATAAAAAAAATGGTGACTAAAAGATCATGTTTGTGGAAAAAATACAAATTTTTTATTTTCACGCCCGGGCGTTATAAACTTCTGTGAAGCACTGGGGGGTTCAAAGTGCTCACCACACATCTAGATAAGTTCCTTGGGGAGTCTAGTTTCCAAAATGGTGTCATTTCTGGGGGGTTTCCACTGTTTAAGTACATCAGGGGTTTTCCAATCGCGACATGGTGTCCGATCTCAATTCCAGCCAAAAAACGTCAAATGGCGCTGCTTCCCTTCCGAGCTCTGCCATGCGCCCAAATAGTGGTTTACCCCCACATGTGGGGTATCAGCGTACTCAGGACAAATTGCGCAATAACTTTTAGGGTGCTGTTACCCTTGGAAAAATAAGAATTGAGGGTGAAAAGATCATTTTTGTGGAAAAAATATGATTTTTTAATTGTACGGCTTTATGTTATAAACTTCTGTGAAGCCCTTGGGGGTTAAAAGTTCTCACCACACATCTAGATAAGTTCCTTAGGGGGTCTAGTTTCCAAAATGGTGTCATTTGTGGGGGGTTTCCACTGTTTAGGTACATCAGGGGTTTTCCAATCGCGACATGGTGTCCAATCTCAATTCCCGCCAAAAACGTCAAATGGCGCTGCTTCCCTTCCGAGCTCTGCCATGCGCCCAAATAGTGGTTTACCCCAACATGTGGGGTATCAACGTACTCAGGACAAATTGCACAATAACTTTTACGGTCCTGTTACCCTTGGGAAAATAAAAATTGGGGTGAAAAGATCATTTTTGTGGAAAAAATATAATTTTTTAATTGTACCGCTGTACGTTATAAACTTCTGTAAAGCCCTTGTGGGTTCAAAGTTCTCACCACATATCTAGATAAGTTCCTTGGGGGGTCTAGTTTCCAAAAGGGGGTCACTTGTAGGGGGTTTCCACTGTTTAGGTACATCAGGGACTCTCCAAACTTGACATGGCGTCCGATCTGAATTCCAGCCAATTTTGCATTGAAAAAGTCAAACGGCGCTCCTTCCATTCTGAGCTCTGCCATGCGCCGAAACAGTTGTTCCCCCCACAAATCAGGTATCAGCGTACTCAGGACAAATTGCACAATAACTTTTGCAGTCCAATTTCTCCTGTTACCCTTGGTAAAATAAAAAAAATTGAACCTGAAGTACTTTTTTTGTGAAAAAAAGTTAGATGTTCATTTTTTTTTAAATATTCAAAAAAATTCCTGTGATGCACCTAAAGGGTTAATAAACTTCTTGAATGTGGTTTTGAGCACCTTAAGGGGTGCAGTTTTTAGAATGGTGTCACTTTTGGGTATTTTCTATCAAAAAGACCCCTCAAAGTGGCTTCAAATGTGATGTGGTCCTAAAAATAAAATGGTGTTGTAAAAATGAGAAATCGCTGGTCAACTTTTAACCCTTATAACTTCCTAACAAAAAAGAATTTTGGTTCCAAAATTGTGCTGATTTAAAGTAAACATGTGGGAAATGTTAGTAATCAAGTTTTTTGTGTGCCGTATCTCTGTGATTTAAGGGCATAAAAATTCAAAGTTGGAAAATTGCGAAATTTTCAAAATTTTTGCCAAATTTCCATTTTTTTCACAAATAAACGCAAGTTATTTGAATGAAATTTTACCACTAACATGAAGTACAATTTGTCACGAGAAAACATTGTCAGAATCACCAGGATCCATGGAAGCGTTCCAGAGTTATGACCTCATAAAGGTACAGTGGTCAGAATTGTAAAAATTGGCCCGGTCATGAACGTGCAAACCACCCTTGGGGGTGAAGGGGTTAAAAGACTACTTTGACATAAATGATAGCAACTCCACTTCAGACGAAGTGGTATGGTCAGCCCACAAGGCATACATGAGAGGTATTTTTATTAAAATGGCAGCAGTAGAAAAGAAAATGAGAGAGGCGGCAGTGTCAGACCTACTAACTCAAATTAACAATCTGGAACAAATCAACAATAAAAAACACCACCCTACAGTTGTCCCAAAAAAAAACGGAACATGGAATGAGTGTCAGAGACACCGCACTACACTTGCTCATAGAGCCAGTGCTCGTGTCATGAGTACAGAAGCAGTGCTAAGAGTTACCTGGGGAGCAGGGCAGCAGAGGTGACCAGGCGTGCTTCAACTATTAGTGTCAGGGTCCAGTCAGCGCTGGAAAGTAAAGAGGCACGGGACCTGCGGACACTGAAAATGAACACGCTTGCACAGGACCTATGGTCATGTGACTGCAAGGGGGCATGGCTTAGCGTCCTGCTTTCAGATATGACAGTACACCATACAACAACTCAGAGTCAGGCAAAACGGAGGTCACAACAGTACGGGCAAATGAGGCACAGGAGGGATAAACAGACGGGAGGTCAGACAAAGCCAAAGGTCATACACAGGATCACAGTACAGTACCAGGGATGAGACAGAGCGGATAATCAGGGCCAAGCAGAGATCAAAACCAAACAGACATATAAGGTACCAGGCAGAATCCAAAGAGATATCCAGAGAACAGACCGAGTCATATACAGAGAATCAAGTAACCAGAACACAGCACAAACACACTCAGGGGTCACCACACAATGCCAAGGGCGAAAGTATAACTGACAGGGATGGGAGCGTCCTGAGGCTATAAGAAGCCTCCCCCAGAACCAGGGAGAGGCCACAATCATAGCCCCAGGTGTGCAGGTAAGCCTGCATCGGGATCACAACCTTTAACCCCAGAAATGCCAGCCATAAGCACTGGTTCCAGACATTAACCCCACGTTTGCGAGTCAAACCCGCACTGAGATCATGACAGTACCCCCCTCTCAACGGGGGGCCTCTGGACCCCCAGGCTTGCCAGGGTACTTAGCATGGAAAGCCCGTACCAGGCGATCAGCATGCATCAACCGGGATGGTACCCAGGACCTGTCCTCCGGTCCATACCCCTTCCAATGAACCAGGTACTGTACCGACCGCCGTACCAACCTGGAATCTACGATATGACCAACCTCGTACTCCACCTGCCCCTCGAACAAAACAGGAGAAGCAGCAGACTCGGAGTCTCCCCAGACTGCTTCAAAAGATTTCAGTAGAGATTTGTGGAAGACGTTAGAGATCTTGAAAGAGGGTGGAAGGCACAGCCTATACGCCACTGGATTGATTTTTTCCACAATCTTGTACGGGCCAATGAATTTGGGTCCTAACTTGGCTGACGGAATCTTTAACTTAATGTTTCGCGTGGAGAGGCAAACTTTCTCTCCAACCTGAAACGTGGGACCAGATGTTCGTTTCCTGTCCGCGAAAAGCTTATACCTGCCTTGAGACCTGGATATACGCCACTGGACTTCTTCCCATGTATCTTTTAACCACTGAACAGAGTCCTCAGCCCCAGGGCACCCCGAATCCAGACAAGAAAACTCACCAAAATGAGGACTGAACCCATAGTTAATCAAGAAAGGGGACCTACCAGTGGATTGACTCACCCGACTATTGCAAGGAAATTCAGCCAACGGCAGTGCATCGCACCAGTCATTCTGTCTAGCAGAGGTTAGACACCTGAGGATCTGTTCCAGGGACTGGTTAGTGCGCTCCGTCTGCCCATTGCTCTCAGGATGGTATGCAGACGAAAAGGACAGAGACATACCTAATTTTTTGCAGAAAGCACGCCAAAACTTAGCCACTAAATGCACACCACGATCAGACACCACATTTAGGGGTACCCCATGCAACCGGATCACATGCTGCACAAACAACCTGGACAACGTCTCAGCTGACGGTAGTGCGGACAGGGGTACGAAATGAGCCTGCTTAGAAAACCTGTCCACCACTACCCATACCACTGTATTACCCTTAGATGGAGGGAGATTGGTAACAAAATCCATGGATAAGTGAGTCCATGGCCTTTCGGGCACTGCCAAGGGTATCAGCTCCCCTGCCGGCCGGCTATGAGAGCTTTTAGAACGAGCGCAGACCCCACAACCAGCAATGAATTTTTTTTATGTCCGAACCAAGGGTAGGCCACCAAAAGATCCTAGCCACCGCCAGATGTGTGGCTGAAATACCAGGGTGAGCACTCAGCTTGGATTCATGGAACTCCTGCAAGAGTTTCAGGCGAAGTTGCTCTGGGACAAACAACTTCCCCTCCGGCTTGGCCACCGAGGCCTGCGACTGGGCCCCCTGAATCTCCCATTCCAATTCAGATGAGACCTCTGCTATCACAACCCCAGGGTGAAGAATGGAGGACGGTGGCTCAGGGGGCGACACCGGCTGAAAACTGCGTGATAAGGCATCAGCCTTGACATTCTTAGACCCTGGACGAAATGTAATCGTAAACTGAAAACAGGAAAAAAAAGTGACCAACGGGCCTGTCTGGGTGTTAGTCTTTTAGCAGACTCAATGTACAACAAATTTTTGTGATCCGTGATCACCGTAACCGGGTGACTGGCCCCCTCCAAAAAGTGCCTCCATTCTTCAAACGACAATTTGACCGCAAGAAGCTCTCTATTGCCCACGTCGTAATTTCTTTCCACAGCAGAGAACTTCTTGGAAAAGAAAGCACATGGCCTGAGGTTGGTTAGAGTGGCAGGCCCTTGGGACAACACCGCCCCCACCCCCTCCTCAGAGGCGTCCACTTCCACGACGAATGGTTTGGACGGATCTGGCTGCACTAACACAGGAGCAGACCTAAAACATTTTTTCAGTGTCGCAAAGGCCTCTTTTGCGAGCGAGGACCAATTTCTCACATCTACACCTTTGCATGTTGGATCCGTGAGAGGTTTGACCACTTGCAAAAACCCCCGGATAAATTTGCGGTAATAATTGGCGAACCCCAAGAAGCGCTGAAGACCCTTAAGATCTCGGGGTTGCACCCAATCCGCAATGGCCTGCACCTTCTTGGGGTCCATGCGAAAACCCTCACCGGATACAATTAACCCCAAAAAGGACAACTCTTGTACACAGAATACACATTTCTCCAATTTGGCATACAAATGATTTTCTCTCAGCCTTTGGAGCACAGTTCGTACATGTTCCAAATGAGAATACTTGTCGGGGGAATATAACAAAATATCATCTAAGTAGATAACAACAAAACGACCAATGAGATCCGAGAATACCACGTTGATGAAATTCTGAAATATGGCAGGGGCGTTGGTAAGACCAAACGGCATGACTAAATTTTCAAATAGTCCCTCGGTCGTGAGGAACGCGGTTTTCCATTCATCCCCCTCTTGGACCCTTATCAAATTATATGCCCCCCGAAGGTCCAGTTTAGAAAACCACTTTGCCCCTGATAGTTGGTTACATAAATCGGGAATCAACAGAAGGGGGTACGTATTCCGTACAGTAATTTGATTAAGCTCCCGGAAGTCGAGACCGGGACGTAACCCGCCATCTTTTTTCTTTACGAAAAAGAAACCTGCCGCCACAGGTGAGATTGAAGGACGTATGTGTCCTTTGCGCAGACTTTCAGTAATGTACTCCTTCATAGCCAAGCACTCAGGACCGGACAAATTAAACAGACAGGCTTTGGGTAATTTAGCCCCCGGGACCAGCTCAATAGCGCAGTCAAAGGGTCTATGTGGCGGTAACGTCTCGGCCTCGCTTTCGGAGAATACATCTTCGAAGTCCTTCAGGCATTCCGGAATACCTTCCAGCTCGACAGATGATACAGACACAGATTTAACAGGTTCAACCAGCAGTGCGGATTTATCACATAACTCAAAATCATTAAACCCCCATTGTACAATCTCCCCCGTTTTCCAGTTAATAACTGGGTTATGGTGTTGTAACCAGGGCATGCCCAACACCAACCCTGCAGGTAGATTGTCCAGCACAAAACAACTTATGTTTTCCACATGAGTAGCGCCCACTCTGAGCGAAAACACATCAGACATAAAGCGAATTCCCTCCTTAGTGAGGGGAGATGAGTCAATGGCCATCACCTTGATCGGAACCTTGAGCCTAACTGTCCCTATCTTGCAGTGTGTGACCAATTGGGAGTCAATAAGATTAATAGATGATCCGCAGTCCACGAAGGCTGTAGAGGAAAAAGAACTACCATCCACAAACAGTTCCACAGGCAGTACTACTTTAGAAAGCGAGGAAAATGGTACCTGAGGGTCTGAGCAGCCTCCCCGTTGACTACCCAGACCTAGTCGTTTCCCGCCGACCGGGTTTGAAGACGGGCAATTCGGGCACTCCCTTTTCCAATGTCCCGTTTTACCGCAGTAAAAGCATAACTGCTTGTCCTTCCGGCGTTTCCTCTCCGTATCCTTCAGGGAGAGGGCGCCTACATCCATGGGCTCAGGGGCAGTCTTTTTTCCACTGTGGAATAATGGAGTATCCACCTGCATCACCCCTCTGGCCCGCAGCCTGCGGTCCATCCGGACGGCCTGGGTCATGGCGTCCTCGAGAGAGTTAGGTGGGGGATGTAACGCCAAGGCATCCTGCAGCCGCTCGGACAAGCCTCTGCGAAAGAGTCCTCGGAGTGCGGCGTCGCTCCAAGAGACCTCTGCCGCCCAGCGGCGGAACTCAGAACAAAACCACTCAGCTGAGTGTTTCCCCTGACAGACACTCATCAACATGTCCTCTGCCAATCGCACTCGGTCAGGTTCATCATAAATGTGCCCGAGGGCCTCAAAGAATGCGTTCACTGACATACGTTCAGGAGCAGAGGAAGACAGAGAGAAAACCCATGCTTGCGGAGCCCCCCGAAGTAGGGAAATAATGACCCCCACCCTCTGGAACTCATCCCCGGAGGAGCGGGGCCTTAGAGAAAAAAAAAGCTTGCATCTTTCTCTGAAAGACCTGAACTCCTTTTTATCCCCTGAGAAAAGGTCTGGTAATTTGACCGGAGATTCGGGGGACGCTAATGACACATCCCTACCCCCAGAACCAGAAGCCCCTGCATCGACAGCCCCCTGCACAGTAACCACCAACTGTTGCTGGGTCTGGGCCATCGTGCGTTGTTCCACATTGAGCTTATGGAACATTTGGATCAGGTGCTTGACCTGATCAGACAAGGCTTGTATGGGATCCAAGAGGATAACACACACCTTTTTTTTTTTTCTTCAGAAAAAAAAAAACAAAAACTGAAATGGTCAGTTATAATGTCAGAGACACCGCACTACACTTGCTCATAGAGCCAGTGCGCGTGTCCTGAGTACAGAAGCAGTGCTAAGAGTTACCTGGGGAGCAGGGCAGCAGAGGTGACCAGGCGTGCTTCAACTATTAGTGTCAGGGTCCAGTCAGCGCTGGAAAGTAAAGAGGCACGGGACCTGCGGACACTGAAAATGAACAAGCTTGCACAGGACCTATGGTCATGTGACTGCAAGGGGGCGTGGCTTAGCGTCCTGCTTTCAGATATGACAGTACACCATACAACAACTCAGAGTCAGGCAAAACGGAGGTCACAACAGTACGGGCAAATGAGGCACAGGAGGGATAAACAGATGGGAGGTCAGACAAAGCCAAAGGTCATACACAGGATCACAGTACAGTACCAGGGATGAGACAGAGCGGATAATCAGGGCCAAGCAGAGATCAAAACCAAACAGACATATAAGGTACCAGGCAGAATCCAAAGAGATATCCAGAGAACAGACCGAGTCATGCACAGAGAATCAAGTAACCAGAACACAGCACAAACACACTCAGGGGTCACCACACAATGCCAAGGGCGAAAGTATAACTGACAGGGATGGGAGCGTCCTGAGGCTATAAGAAGCCTCCCCCAGAACCAGGGAGAGGCCACAATCATAGCCCCAGGTGTGCAGGTAAGCCTGCATCGGGATCACAACCTTTAACCCCAGAAATGCCAGCCATCAGCACTGGTTCCAGACATTAACCCCATGTGTGCGAGTCAAACCCGCACTGAGATCATGACAATGAGGCTGCGTGCTCTACTTTTATTCCAGTACGAAAAAGCCCTTAAAAAGTCCAAAACAAAATATTATGCAATGGGAGATAGAGCAGGAAAGATTCTAGCTAGAAGAATCAAAAATAGGAAGATAAGAAATAGGCTGAACCAGATGGACATAAGGTCTTCCTTCAGCCTTCAAAACTATGTTACTATGTTACTATGATTGCATACTTGAATAAACCTGATGGGACAAACGTTCTAAATTCGATCGACATCGCTAAGAAATTTAGGCGATTTTACTATTCACTATACAACCTAAAAGAGGATCCCCTTACAGTTCAGCCTAAGCCACAGGAAATTAGTAACTTCCTAGAAAGAATCTCGCTCCCAAAATTATCGGCAGCTCAGCTAAGTGACCTTAATACTCCCTTATCTATCAGT
>NW_027361749.1:3500000-3790000 GCF_039654945.1 Dendrobates tinctorius | reverse complement strand
ACTCAAAAAACTTAAGCATGCCAGGAGAGGGAGATACATCACAACGATCAAACCACAATAGGATCACGTCATCAATGTATCTCCCCCACCACAATACATTGTCTAAATAGGGATTATCCATAGTATATATATATTTGTTCTCCCAAAAGGACATATATAAGTTGGCCAGAGTAGGAGAGAATTTTGACCCCATCGGGCAGCCACACACCTGAAGATAGTACTTAGTGTCAAATTTGAAAAAATTGGTGTTCAAAAGATGTTGTAACGCCATAATGATAAATTTTTTAAGATCAGAACTGAAATTACTTTCTTCAGTCAAAATGGTGGAAACAGCAGAAAATGCCAAATCATGAGGTATACATGAATATAGAGCAACAACATCACATGTTATCCATGTGTGGTGAGGCCCCCATGCAACCTCCTGAAGTGCCTGCAGAAGCTGTTTGGTGTCTCTAATGTGACCTGGTGTTTTCAACACCAAAGGTTGTAATTTTCTGTTTATCCACTCGGAGAGTTTTTCATTAACCCCTCCAATACCGGCCACTATGGGCCTGAAAGGTGGAGGAAACACGCCTTTATGAATTTTGGGTAAGGCGTGAAATACAGGACACACTGGTTTATCCACATATAAAAAATCAGCCATGCGCTTGTCCAATACTCCCAAAGCAAGACCCTCCTGCAAAATCACAGATAAACCCTGCTGAATACAGATGTTGGATTCAGATGTGCAGTCTTGTATGAATTTATCTGCAATTGAGCAGCATGCGCTTCATTTACTAAGTAAGAACCAACATATAGTAGTCCGCCAATCAGACAAAGGGGGGTCAGTGGTGATTCTAGACTCACTACTAGAGTTGAGCGATACCAGCCGATACTTGAAAATATCGGATCGGAATGGATCGGCCGATCTTAAAAAAAAGTATCGGTATCGCCGATTCCGATACCGGGAACCAATGCAAGTCAATGGGGCCAAAATATCGGAATTAAAAAAAAACCTTTCTTTCCTTGTAGGTTAATTCTACATGAAGAAAAACAACTAAGAATAATGTAGAATGTATTGTGGGAGGTGGAGGAGACATTAAAGCCATAGAGGTTTAGCCCAATCAAATGGAATAGCAGGAATTAAACTTTTTTTTTAAAGATGTTAGGAGTTACAAAGATATTGACTATGTTAGCCTCATTTATATTTTGCCAGACATGTATGTCTTCTTCTTCTTTCTTCTTCTTTCTTATTCTTCTTCCTTTTTTTTACCTTCTTCTTCTTCTTATTCCTTTTTTTACATTCTTCTTCTTCTTCTTCCTCCTTTTTTACATTCTTCTACTTCCTTTTTTTACATTCTTCTTCTTCCTTTTTTTACATTCTTCTTCTTATTCCTTTTTTTACATTCTTCTTCTTCTTCCTTTTTTAAATTCTTCTACTTCCTTTTTTTACATTCTTCTTCTTCTTCTTCCTTTTCTTACATTCTTCATATTCTTCTTATTCAACAATTATTATTCTACATATTCAACTTCTTCATCTTCTTCCTATTCTTCTTCATCATATTCTTGTTTGTGTCAGGCATTCCTGTAGTTGTTATCTGGAAAAGTTAGAAGTTTACACCTTCCGTTCTGCCTGTCACAAAAGATTTACAACAGGATTTGTCCGCGTTCAGTTTGGCCTGCAGCAGCAGGCCTTTTCCAGGGGCACCACGAGGAGGAACGGACTCACCCCCATACACTGCTTAGTCTTCTTCTGCTTATAAATAAGATAATATCATTTGCTCAGAGTATTAGTCTTATGCTTAATGTTCTTCTGCTTTGTTTTTTTTATGCTTCTTGGTCTTCTCTCTCTTGTTGTTCTGCATCTTGGTGGTTGTCTTCCTGTTCTTTGTCCTCTTGAACCAGCTGACGGTACTGGCACCGGGAGGGGCAGCAGAAGGAACAAGAGCCAATGGCACTACCGAGGACCAGCTGACGGTGCTGGAACCCGGTTACTAAGCAGGAGGTACCTGTGCTACAAAGCACTACCAAGGACCAGCAGACGTTGCCGGAACTCGGATACCGAGATGGAGGCACCTAGGCCAAAGGCTCTGACGAGAACCAGCTGACGGTGCTGGAACCCGGAGGGGTAGCATAAGCTGCAAGAGCAAATGGAAATAGCGAGGACCAGCTGACAGTGCTGGCACCCGGAGGGGCAGCAGAAGGAATAAGAGCCAATGGCACAACCAAGGACCAGCTGACGGTGCTGGAACCCGGTTACTAAGCAGGAGGTACCTGTGCTACAAAGCACTACCAAGGACCAGCAGACGTTGCCGGAACTCGGATACCGAGATGGAGGCACCTAGGCCAAAGGCTCTGACGAGAACCAGCTGACGGTGCTGGAACCCGGAGGGGTAGCATAAGCTGCAAGAGCAAATGGAAATAGCGAGGACCAGCTGACAGTGCTGGCACCCGGAGGGGCAGCAGAAGGAATAAGAGCCAATGGCACAACCAAGGACCAGCTGACGGTGCTGGAACCCGGTTACTAAGCAGGAGGTACCTGTGCTACAAAGCACTACCAAGGACCAGCAGACGTTGCCGGAACTCGGATACCGAGATGGAGGCACCTAGGCCAAAGGCTCTGCCGAGAACCAGCTGACGGTGCAGGAACCCGGAGGGGTAGCATAAGCTGCAAGAGCAAATGGAAATAGCGAGGACCAGCTGACAGTGCTGGCACCCGGAGGGGCAGCAGAAGGAATAAGAGCCAATGGCACAACCGAGGACCAGCTGATGGTGCTGGAACCCGGTTACTAAGCAGGAGGTACCTGTGCTACAAAGCACTACCAAGGACCAGCAGACGTTGCCGGAACTCGGATACCGAGATGGAGGCACCTAGGCCAAAGGCTCTGACGAGAACCAGCTGACGGTGCTGGAACATGGAGGGGTATCAGAAGTTACCCCTGAAAAGCAAAGTTGGCATGCCGCAAGCTGGCCGCAGTTACCGAATCACACAGTCCTACAGGGGGTGCTTGTCCTACTGGCACTATGGAACAAGCCTTTCTTACCAGAACCCGCAGTCCACATAGGAAGCACCTAAACTGCTGGCACCCTAGCCTCGGCTAACCCAACCGCAACACGACATGGCAACTTGGGGTGGCAAACTGACATTGACACTTCCCGGAAACAGCAGGCAGGGCTGGAACCAAGCTGGGCAGGAGGGAGTACCCGTGCCAAAGTCAGTTATGAGCAGCAACTGGCGATGTTGGAGCCCAGGACAAGCACTTAGCAGGCTGAGGCCTGATGTGCTGTCAATTGGGAGGCAGCAGGACAGATTGCCATCAAAACAGCAGGGGAACAGCTGACGTTACTGAACCCCACAAACACAGGAGCTAGTGTTTTACTCTGTGAAGACGGCACTTCCGAGCAACAACTGGCTGTGTTGAAGCCCAGGGACAAGCACGGAGCAGGCTGAGGCTGCATTGAAGAAATTTTAAGATCGGTTGTAGACTACTAATTTGAACCAAGCTCCACTTAGGCCTGTGGCTTCACTGATTTTCGTATTTCCCCTGTCCTCCAACCCCGCCAGTTACAGCTCCGAAGTGGCGTCTGCACAATCCACACTTGTTCCTGTGTTACAGGTGTTCAGTCCGGTCAGTTAATCCCCTGATGTGTGTCCGGCAATGTCGCCTGCTCTGTCCACATTCCCATTATGGGAATGTGGACAGAGCAGGCGACATTGCCGGACACACATCAGGGGATTAACTGACCGGACTGAACACCTGTAACACAGGAACAAGTGTGGATTGTGCAGACGCCACTTCGGAGCTGTAACTGGCGGGGTTGGAGGACAGGGGAAATACGAGAGACAGTGGAGCCACAGGCCTAATTGGAGCACGGTTAAAAATCAGTAGTGGTATGACTGTGTAGGCAGCAGGAGACTTTGCCATCTACACAGCAGGGGATCAGCTGACGTTACTGAACCCCACTGAGACACGGGAGCAAGTGTCTCTTTCCGTGTGGACGGCACTTCCGAACTACAACTGGCTGTGTTGAAGCCCAGGAAATAGGAGGGTGTAGGCAGAGGCCTACTGTATTTTGAATGAGGTGACAGCAGGAGAGACTGCCATCCACAAAGCAGGGGATCAGCTGAAGTTACTGAACCCCACTGAGACACGGGAGCAAGTGTCTCTTTCCGTGTGGACGGCACTTCCGAACTACAACTGGCTGTGTTGAAGCCCAGGAAATAGGAGGGTGTAGGCAGAGGCCTACTGTATTTTGAATGAGGTGACAGCAGGAGAGACTGCCATCCACAAAGCAGGGGATCAGCTGACGTTACTGAACCCCACTGAGACACGGGAGCAAGTGTCTCTTTCCGTGTGGATGGCACTTCCGAACTACAACTGGCTGTGTTGAAGCCCAGGAAATAGGAGGGTGTAGGCAGAGGCCTACTGTATTTTGAATGAGGTGACAGCAGGAGAGACTGCCATCCACACAGCAGGGGATCAGCTGACGTTACTGAACCCCACTGAGACACGGGAGCAAGTGTCTCTTTCCGTGTGGACGGCACTTCCGAACTACAACTGGCTGTGTTGAAGCCCAGGAAATAGGAGGGTGTAGGCAGAGGCCTACTGTATTTTGAAAGAGGTGACAGCAGGAGAGACTGCCATCCACACAGCAGGGGATCAGCTGACGTTACTGAACCCCACTGAGACACGGGAGCAAGTGTCTCTTTCCGTGTGGACGGCACTTCCGAACTACAACTGGCTGTGTTGAAGCCCAGGAAATAGGAGGGTGTAGGCAGAGGCCTACTGTATTTTGAAAGAGGTGACAGCAGGAGAGACTGCCATCCACACAGCAGGGGATCAGCTGACGTTACTGAACCCCACTGAGACACGGGAGCAAGTGTCTCTTTCCGTGTGGACGGCACTTCCGAACTACAACTGGCTGTGTTGAAGCCCAGGAAATAGGATGGTGTAGGCAGAGGCCTACTGTATTTTGAATGAGGTGACAGCAGGAGAGACTGCCATCCACACAGCAGGGGATCAGCTGACGTTACTGAACCCCACTGAGACACGGGAGCAAGTGTCTCTTTCCGTGTGGACGGCACTTCCGAACTACAACTGGCTGTGTTGAAGCCCAGGAAATAGGAGGGTGTAGGCAGAGGCCTACTGTATTTTGAAAGAGGTGACAGCAGGAGAGACTGCCATCCACAAAGCAGGGGATCAGCTGACGTTACTGAACCCCACTGAGACACGGGAGCAAGTGTCTCTTTCCGTGTGGACGGCACTTCCGAACTACAACTGGCTGTGTTGAAGCCCAGGAAATAGGAGGGTGTAGGCAGAGGCCTACTGTATTTTGAATGAGGTGACAGCAGGAGAGACTGCCATCCACAAAGCAGGGGATCAGCTGACGTTACTGAACCCCACTGAGACACGGGAGCAAGTGTCTCTTTCCGTGTGGACGGCACTTCCGAACTACAACTGGCTGTGTTGAAGCCCAGGAAATAGGATGGTGTAGGCAGAGGCCTACTGTATTTTGAATGAGGTGACAGCAGGAGAGACTGCCATCCACACAGCAGGGGATCAGCTGACGTTACTGAACCCCACTGAGACACGGGAGCAAGTGTCTCTTTCCGTGTGGACGGCACTTCCGAACTACAACTGGCTGTGTTGAAGCCCAGGAAATAGGAGGGTGTAGGCAGAGGCCTACTGTATTTTGAAAGAGGTGACAGCAGGAGAGACTGCCATCCACAAAGCAGGGGATCAGCTGACGTTACTGAACCCCACTGAGACACGGGAGCAAGTGTCTCTTTCCGTGTGGACGGCACTTCCGAACTACAACTGGCTGTGTTGAAGCCCAGGAAATAGGAGGGTGTAGGCAGAGGCCTACTGTATTTTGAAAGAGGTGACAGCAGGAGAGACTGCCATCCACAAAGCAGGGGATCAGCTGACGTTACTGAACCCCACTGAGACACGGGAGCAAGTGTCTCTTTCCGTGTGGACAGCACTTACGAGCTACAACTGGCTGTGTTGAAGCCCAGGAAATAGGAGGGTGTAGGCAGAGGCCTACTGTCTTTGTAATGCGGAGACAGCAGGAGAGACTGCCATCTCCACAGCAGGGGAACAGCTGGCAGTGCTGAACCCCACTAACACTTGAACGAATGTGTTTGGCTCTGTGGAGACGACACTTCTGAACACCAACTGACGTTGTTGGAGCCCAGGATTAGGCGAGGAGCAGGCTGGGGCCTACTGGATTTTGGCAGGTGAATGCAGCAGGAGACTTGCCATCTCCACAGCAGGGGAACAGCTGACAGTGCTGAACCCCACTAACACTTGAACGAATGTGTTTGGCTCTGTGGAGACGACACTTCTGAACACCAACTGACGTTGTTGGAGCCCAGGATTAGGCGAGGAGCAGGCTGGGGCCTACTTGATTTTGGCAGGTGAATGCAGCAGGAGACTTGCCATCTCCACAGCAGGGGAACAGCTGACAGTGCTGAACCCCACTAACACTTGAACGAATGTGTTTGGCTCTGTGGAGACGACACTTCTGAACACCAACTGACGTTGTTGGAGCCCAGGATTAGGCGAGGAGCAGGCTGGGGCCTACTTGATTTTGGCAGGTGAATGCAGCAGGAGACTTGCCATCTCCACAGCAGGGGAACAGCTGACAGTGCTGAACCCCACTAACACTTGAACGAATGTGTTTGGCTCTGTGGAGACGACACTTCTGAACACCAACTGACGTTGTTGGAGCCCAGGATTAGGCGAGGAGCAGGCTGGGGCCTACTGGATTTTGGCAGGTGAATGCAGCAGGAGACTTGCCATCTCCACAGCAGGGGAACAGCTGACAGTGCTGAACCCCACTAACACTTGAACGAATGTGTTTGGCTCTGTGGAGACGACACTTCTGAACACCAACTGACGTTGTTGGAGCCCAGGATTAGGCGAGGAGCAGGCTGGGGCCTACTTGATTTTGGCAGGTGAATGCAGCAGGAGACTTGCCATCTCCACAGCAGGGGAACAGCTGACAGTGCTGAACCCCACTAACACTTGAACGAATGTGTTTGGCTCTGTGGAGACGACACTTCTGAACACCAACTGACGTTGTTGGAGCCCAGGATTAGGCGAGGAGCAGGCTGGGGCCTACTTGATTTTGGCAGGTGAATGCAGCAGGAGACTTGCCATCTCCACAGCAGGGGAACAGCTGACAGTGCTGAACCCCACTAACACTTGAACGAATGTGTTTGGCTCTGTGGAGACGACACTTCTGAACACCAACTGACGTTGTTGGAGCCCAGGATTAGGCGAGGAGCAGGCTGGGGCCTACTTGATTTTGGCAGGTGAATGCAGCAGGAGACTTGCCATCTCCACAGCAGGGGAACAGCTGTCAGTGCTGAACCCCACTAACACTTGAACGAATGTGTTTGGCTCTGTGGAGACGACACTTCTGAACACCAACTGACGTTGTTGGAGCCCAGGATTAGGCGAGGAGCAGGCTGGGGCCTACTTGATTTTGGCAGGTGAAGGCAGCAGGAGACTTGCCATCTCCACAGCAGGGGAACAGCTGACAGTGCTGAACCCCACTAACACTTGAACGAATGTGTTTGGCTCTGTGGAGACGACACTTCTGAACACCAACTGACGCTGTTGGAGCCCAGGATTACGCATGCCGCATGCAGAGGCCAATGGGCATCGGTTTTTATGGAGGTTGTGGACTACTACTGATTCTAACCATGCTCCACTTAGGCCTCTGGCTCCACTGTCTCTACTATTTACCCTGGCCTCCAACCCCGCCAGCTACATCTCTGAAATGGCGTCAGCACAATCTACACTTGTTCCTGTGTTACTGGTGCTCAGTCCCATCAGTTGATCCCCTGATGTTTGTCCGGCAAGTTCGCCAGCTCTGTCCTCATTCCCACTACTGGTTATGGGAATGTGGACAGAGCAGGAGACCTTGCCGGACACACATCAGGGGATAAACTGATGGGACTGAGCCACAGGAACACAGGAACAAGTGTAGATTGTGCTGACGCCACTTCAGAGATGTAGATGGCGGGGTTGGAGGTCAGGGGAAATAGTAGAGACAGTGGAGCCAGAGACCTAAGTTGGGCACGGTTAAAAATCAGTAGTGGTTTGAATGTTGATGGAGCTGGTGACTCTGCCGTCCACACAGCAGGGGATCAGCTGGCATTACTGAACCCCAGTAACACAGGAGCTAGTGTGTTTCTCTGTGCAGACGACACATCTGAGCGACAACTGGCTGTGTTGAAGCACAGGGATTATAGTTCAGGTGGTAGAAAAATGAACACACCAGCAGACCTGGATACAGTTGCCAACCACTAATTTAGTCTGTAAGAGGAATGGCAAAGTCTTTGGAGATCCAGGCCTTGTTCATTTTCAGAAAAGTCAGCCGGTCAACATTATCGGAAGATAGTCGCGTGCGACGGTCTGTTAGTACACCACCTGCGGCACTAAAGACACGTTCGGATAATACACTGGCAGCAGGGCAAGCCAGCACCTCCAATGCATACTGGCTAAGCTCTGGCCATGTATCCAGCTTAGAGACCCAAAACTTGAAGGGGGAAGAGCCATCTGGGAGTACAGCGACAGGGCAAGACATGTAGTCTGACACCATCTGACGGAAGCGTTGCCTCCTGCTGACTCGAGGCGTCGCTGATGGTGTAGACAATTGTGGTGGACACACAAAACTTTGCCACATTTGGGCCATAGTGGTCTTGCCTTGTGCTGCGGCACTGCCTCTGCTCCCTCTTTGTGCAGAGTTTCCTCCACTGCCTCGACGCACAGAGCTGCTTTGTAAAGCACTAGCAACAATGCTGTCGGGTGGAATGGAAAACATTATGGACTGCACCAGTGACTCTTCGTACTCCCGCATTTTACGCTCCCGGTTCAACGTTGGTATGAGCCTTTGTACGCTGTCCCGGTAGCGAGGATCTAGGAGGGTGTACACCCAATAATCAGCCGAGACGAGAATGTGGGCGATGCGGCGGTCGTTTCTCAGGCACTGCAGCATGAAATCAACCATGTGCTGCAGACTCCCAACTGCCAAAGAACCGCTGTCCCCTGTTTGAGGCGTGACCTCGACCTGCTCTGCATCACCCCACCCTCGCTGTACATACTGAGTAGAGGTTTGTGTACCTCCCTCCTCTGGAGAGATGTCTTCCTCCTCCATCGACTCCTCCTCATCCTCCTCACAAAGTGTCCCCTGCCTAGGCCTTTGTGAGGAAACACGTAGCGCAGACTGTCCAGAAGCAGATGGCATTTGGGACTCCTCATCCTCCACCTCTTCTGAAACCTCATCCCTTAGTGCTTGCAGTGTTTGTTGAAGCAGGCAGATAAGGGGGACAGTCATGCTGACTAGTGCATCATCTGCACTCGCCATCCGCGTGGATTCATCGAAGGCACGCAAAACGAGGCAGATGTCCTTCATAGAGGCCCACTCAATGGTGCTGAAGTGTGAACGGCGCACAGTGCGACTTGTTTGCGCCTGATGCAGCTGGTACTCCATGACTGCTGCCTGCTGCTCACACAACCGCTCCAACATATGTAACGTTGAATTCCACCGGGTGGGTAGGTCACATATGATGCGATGTTCCGGAAGGCCAAATCGTCGCTGCAGAGCAGCGAGGCGCGATCTTGCCGTGCTGGAACGTCGCAAGTGAGCGCACTCTATGCGGACCTTGTGTAACAGTGCATCAAGATCCGGATAGTCCCTCAGAAAGCTCTGCACGACCAAGTTAAGAACATGTGCCAGACATGGGATGTGTGTGAGGTTGCCTAGGCCAAGAGCTGCCACCAGATTTCGGCCATTGTCACACACTACCAAGCCCGGCTGGAGATTCGCTGGCCCAAACCACACATCGCTCTCCAGCTTGATAGCATTCCAGAGCTCCTGCGCTGTGTGGCTTCGATTCCCCAAAGAAATTAATTTGAGTACAGCCTGTTGACGTTTGGCCACGGCTGTGCTCATATCGGTCGTAACAGGCTCCTGCTCTGCTGTTTCTGAGGAACTTGAGTAGTAGGAGGAGTCTATGTGTACAGACTGGAGTCCTGCAATCCGTGGCGTTGGAAGAACACGTACAGCGCCACTCTCCAGATCCGTACCCGGCTCCACAACATTGACCCAGTGGGCAGTGAGGGAAAGGTATCGTCCCTGTCCATGGTTACTGGTCCACGCATCGGTGGTCAGGTGGACCTTGCTACTAACGGCGTTTAGTAGCGCATGTTTTATTTTGCCCTCAACATGTTTCTGCAGGGCAGGGACGGCTCGCCTGCTGAAATAAAAGCGGCTGGGCACGTTGTATTGGGGGACTGCCAATGCCATTAAGTCCCGGAAGGTGTCAGTGTCCACCAGCCTGAATGACAGCATTTCAACTGCCAGAAGTTTGGCAATGCCAGCATTCAGAGACTGTGCTCGGGGATGGTTTGCCGAGTAAGGGCGCGTTTTATCCCATGCCTGTGCTACCGATGGCTGTGATGGATGGGAACGTGCTGTTATGGGTGGAATCTGACAGGGTCTCCGGACAACAGTGGCAGAGGTTCTTCCTTGGCGATCCTGTGAGGAAGCCGAACCAGCAGTGTGTGAGCTGGAGGAAGAGGGCCCAACTGTAAAATATCAGTATTTCTATAATAAAAAAATATATAGATTAATTCTCTCATACAGAATATAGTTAACAGGCTTTGCTTACTTTAGAGAAGTGACTGACTTATTCTGAGTGCCTTGGCTCACACAGCTGTCTCTCTTGTCAAATGTATAGGTCAAAATAGTCAAAGCTGTCAAAATGTGACTATTTAGAGATAATGAATGGTTCTAAAGATCTCAGACTTTAGGCTTAAATATCTCAGACTAAGGTAATGCATAAATAACTGTATGCATATTGTTAAAATAACTACGGTTCACTTAATATGGAAGAACTTATGAACATAGTGGCAAGCCACCATATGTGGTTGTAGTTTATAGGTCAGAATAGTATATAAAGCCGGCCTAACTCTTGTTCAGGAGATCTCATATCCCTTGAGACTCTCGAACACCCGGACAGCTGCTCAAGACTATATGTAAGAACAATGCTCGTTTTCTCTTCAAATAATTATTGCATGTCATGAACTTACTTTTCTTCATTTTTTGTAATCACTTTTTGAATGAACAATTAAAAACAAGATTTATTTTATCCTCAACATTGCTTTTATTTTTTGATTCTCAACCGTGCAAGAAGATATATATATATATTTTTCTACATTTTGGCGAGCCTTAGCCAGACTGATCTTTTGTGCTACTTTTGGCTGGCATTCCTTCCTCGATTGTGCAAGGGGGGAGCACGAACTCTGCTAAAAAACCACCTGTTGTACAAGCTTCCTCAGGAATTCCACTATTTCACGGCACAAAGGATCACACTGAACCTGAAGACGACGGGTGAGGATCGTAAAGAGCTGCATGCGTCTCATCCAGACGGAGATCTGAGGATTGCATAAGGACACAGAGGACCATCCATTGACGGGAAAGACTCTCAATAGGTGAGAAAAAAATATAATGGATTTTATATATGATTATGCTAAGAAAAGTAACATAGATTTCAAGTTTGTTCATAATCATACGGATGCCCAATTATGGTCTAGTTTGTATAATCAATGTGAGGCAGAAAATGTTAAAATTGACAAAAGGTTTTTCTCAGTTAGAAAATTACAAAGGAAACTTCAGAATGTTATGCAGCTAGTTCATGTATAATAATAGTCTTTGAGAAAACTGAACCTAACACCTATAAAACATGCATTGTCACACAAGACATTAATCACACTGACACACCAGGTGACACACAAGAGTCTGACGGGGATTACTTTGATTGTCCAAATTGTTTGATTTTGTCAGAGCATATAGAACAATTGGAAGATCAAATAGATACCAGGACAGAGTTATTGTCTAAATTACGACAAGATATAAAAAGGGTTTCTGCTAACACAAGATCAACAGGTAAACAGGAGGAGAGTGCTGCTGCGTCATCATTTATACCAAATATGCAAAATCCAGATGCTTCAGTAGAGGAATTAGAGGCAGTAGAATTACAACGGAAAAAATTACATGACAGAGCAGCACGCATTAATCTGAAAATACACGATCAGCTAATGAAAATTGTAAAAGACATTCCAAATTACAATGATAAGATGGACGCCTTTTATAATGCGGACACTTTTGAATCAAACACAGACAAATACAATCTGAATGATGAGCAAAAGAATAAAATATTCAAAGTTTGGTTACCTTCACATATGGGAAAAAGATTACAGACCACACCCAGATTAAATGATGAGAATGAAATGGCACATAGTACAAAAGAAGACAGACTTAGACAATTAGTATTGTTTACAACTGGAGAAGACATGCCTACAGTTGATATTTTAGGGAGTTTACAAACAAATATTTCTGAAGACCCATTTTCTTTTTTGGTAAAGTTTGAACAGGCCTATAGGATGGTAATGGATCTCGGGCCTCACGAAGAGCCAGCATCCATGATCAAATTTTTTGTAAAGAAGTTCAAGTACTTAGATCCTGCCTCAGTGCAATTGGCTAACACTCAGCCATCATTGCAAGAAGCAACAGTTTTTATTGACAGAATAAGGAGATCCATGAAACAAAATCAGGTCAAGGCTAAAATAGCGGTAGTTCATGAGAAGGAAGACAGTCAACTGAAACCTAGAGCCACAGTATTCTCCAAGAGCAGGGATTACATTGAGCATAGAGGTAAAAATACTACACAAAGGAACAATATCCATTGTTATTTTTGTGGTATACCTGGACACTTGAAGTGGCAGTGCAGGAAATTTTTGAGAGCAGAATCAGAGATGGGTACACAAGGAACAGGTAAGCTTGGAAGGGAAAACGGACTCATGCCAAAATCATACACCACACCTTTCGCACCTGCATTACAATTATCTGCACCTGCTCATACTGACAACAGACAAACACAGTCACCATATGCACCATTAATCAGACAGATCAGAGAAATGACAGTGAAGGAAACAGAGTCAAGGGATAGAATTCCAAGGTCTTTTAAAAAGGACACTGGTCTTCTCCCATCTCCTTCATCTTTCTGACAATCACAGACTATTCCTGTACCACATCCATTGGAATTTGTGACTCGAGTTACATTGGATGATTGTGGAAGACCATTTATCAAAGTAAGTTTAGCAGGACAGAATGTTGTATTTCTCATTGACACAGGAGCTCAGTTAAGTGTTACAAACCTTGATTTGAAGCTAAACCCAGATTCACCAGTTTGTACAATTGTCGGTTTCAGTGGAAAAGGTGGAACTAAAGCAACCTTAGTTCCCAATGTGATTTTGGAAATACCTAGTTCTTTCAAAACAGAAATTGACATCTGGTATTGTCGTGATTCTGAAAATATACTTGGCACAGATTTTATGCAGAAATTCGGATGGGTAGTTGACCTAGGAAATCAAGTGATCTGGAAAGATTCCAATGGTTGTAAACCGGTAGTCATTGATCCTAATGATTATAGCCATGTTGGAAGTATTTGCTTGAATGATGTGGTGTCATCTGACCATTTGTGGCCTGACACTAATGATGACAAGGTATTGACAGAAATTGTACAGCTTTTTCCTTCTCTTTGGGCTCAGTTCAGGAATCAGGTTGGAACAATGAAAGACGTTATCGTGAATGTGGAGGGGCGTGATCCCCCGCCACAGCGTCAGTATAAATTGCCTCCAGAATCAATTGACTCTATGTCAAAGATCATACAGGAATTGTTAGATCAAGGTGTTATCCGAAAGGCTAATTCTGTAAGTAACAATCCTTTGTGGTGTGTTTTGAAATCTGATGGTTCTTATCGAATGATATTGGATTTACGGATGTTCAATAAGCATACACCCAATGTCGCACCAATTGTGGCAGATACTCATGACATGATGGCAAGGTTAAATGCAAAGGCCAAATACTTTTCTGTACTGGACATTAGCAATGGTTTTTTCAGTATACCTCTTGAAAAGAGTTGTCAGTATAAGTTTGCATTTACTTTCTTGGACGAGCAATATCTGTTTTGCAGGTTACCTCAAGGAGCACATTTGTCACCTAGTGTTTTTCATCAGGCATTGGCAAAGGTATTATCCAGATTTTCGAGGCCTGATTGCATTCTGCAATATGTGGATGATATTTTATTGTCTACAGAGGATAAAGAGACACATGTTTCTCTTCTGACAGAATTGTTTGAGTTGCTGCATGATGCAGGGTTGAAATTGAACACCAAAAAGGTCAAATTGATGCAGACTGAGGTCAGATTTTTAGGGGTGCTGTTGAGTCCAGGAAAAAGGCAGCCACTGCAGGAAAGAATTGAGGCAATTGCTTCCCTACCAATTCCGACATCACACAAGGCATTGAGACATTTTTTAGGTCTTATGAATTATTCAAGGGATTTCATTGAGAATTTTGCAGATAAGGCCAGACCTTTATATGATCTTTTGAAAGGTGAAAACAGCGATTACTTTGGTCCTTGGGGTGATGAACAGCAAACCTCATTTGAACAATTGAAAATGAATTTACAAAATGCACCTGCTTTGTCCACAGTAGATCCTTCGGCTCCATTTGCTTTGCAAGTGCATACATCAGGAACATCTGTTTCTGCTGTATTGCTGCAATTACAGGGAGAAGAGTGGAGAATTTTGGGCTATTTTTCAAAACTTCTCTCACCTGTTGAAAAAGGTTTTGAGACCTGTGCAAGACACTTGGTAGGTGTGTACTTTGCAGTCAAAGCAACCGAACATATTGTCGGGTTCAACAAAATCATTTTGCAAACTCCTCACTCTACACTAAAACTTCTCTTTGAGAATAATATCCCAGGTGTGTCACATCAGAGATTTGCTCATTGGTTATTGTCATTGTCTCCCAAACAAATTGAGGTAGATTACAAGGCCAAATATGTTCTTCCTCAGCTGATGCAATATGAAGGACAAACTCATGATTGTTTACAGTCTTTTCAGGATCCAAGTCCATCACTTTTCAGACGGAAAGCAGAGGTAACAGACGAACCAATTTTTGTAGATGGTTCCAGATTCTATTCAGATGGGCACTATTATTCAGGATATGCCATTTTTTATCCCAACAGAGGACAGGTTGTGAAGCACAAATTACCGAGTCATTTTTCAGCTCAAAGAGCAGAGCTAGAAGCAGTAAAAATGGTACTACAGCTGAATGAAGCAGATGATCAGTGTCCCATTGTGATCTACAGTGATAGCTCTTATGTTGTAAGATCACTGACAGATTACTTGTCAGTTTGGGAAAAAAGAGGTTATGTAGATTCATCTAATAAGACTCTTGTACACAGTGACACACTGAAGACAATTTTCAGGATAGCATCAAAAAACCCTAATGGTTTTGCTATTGTCAAGGTTCCGGCCCATAAAAAATCTGATGATGAATTATCTGTTGGAAATGCAACCGCAGATATGCTAGCCAAAGAGGCAGCCCTGACAGGAGAAGAGGTGTTTGAACCTGAACCTCTCGAGGTTTCAGCAGTTCAAAGAACAGACACGCATATCCCTTCTTTTGCGGAAGAACAAGAAAAAGACTCATCTCTTGTTGCTTCCCGGGTTGATCCAAAACCTCCCTTTGTTTGTGAAAACGGGGTTTTGTGTCATGACTTAAACGGGGAGTTGCGTCCTGTTGTCCCAAGACATCTACAGGTTGAGTTCACAAAATACAATCATGAAAGTTTGGGTCATTTGGGCCAACAAAAATTGTTAGGCATTCTCAGAGAGAAATTTTACTGGGAAAAGATGGAAGAGACAGTGCAAAGTGTTGTTCAATCATGTCTCATTTGTGCCCAAATTAATCCAAGACCAAAAGGACAGAAACCGCCACTACTCCGAATCGCACCTGCAGATGGTTCATGGTCTACGTTACAAATCGACTACATTGGACCGTTACCATCAGGTAAAAATGGTCTCAGGTATGCATTGGTTGTGGTAGATGTTTTTTCTAAGTGGGTTGAAATTTTACCTGTCAGGAAAGATGATGCTTTGTCTACAGCTAGAGCATTAGTTAATCATGTCTTTTGTACTTGGGGGATCCCAAGAATGATCACCTCTGATCGAGGAAGTCACTTTACAGGAAAAATCATGCAAGCCGTTTGTGCTATTCTAGGGGTACGACAGCAGTTTCATGTACCCTACCATCCACAGTCTGCTGGTATTGTGGAAAGGATGAATAGAACAATAAAATCCAGAATTGCCAAGATGTTATTGGACAAAGGCAATACTTGGGTTGATGCAGTACCTTTTGTACTGTTGAGTGTAAGAGGAACAACCTCTGCCACAACTCAGTTTACTCCTTTTGAACTGATGACAGGAAGAAAAATGCCATTGATTTTTCCTCATGAACCATTTTTGTCTACACCACAAAAAGATGCTGTTGCAAGGTCCAAATGGTTGCAATTGTTACAGGAAAATTTGAAAACGATTCTTCCACATGCTGCATCAAGAATGCAGAGAATGGAGCCACCATATGTATCCAAATTCAAGAAAGGGGCTCTAGTGATGATTAAAACTTTCAGGAAGAATGGACCTTGGGAAAGTAATTGGGAAGGTCCCTTTGAAATTATCGAAACCATGGGACAAGTGATGATTCTTGTGCAACGAGCATCTAAGGTGGTTAAAAATACCCGCAGACAACAAAAATTGTGGGTACATGTTGATCAATGCAAACTGTATATTGCAAAATAATGATACTGCATTTCTTTTAGGAAGAAATGGATTCCAATAAGAACTGGAATATGAAACTCCACGTCTTTGACGGAAGGGATTCAACACCAATCCTTCAGGAGAAAAAGACATTTCCCAGGAAAAGCTACTATCTGATGAGAATCACATTTCTGCTGTTTTGTACTGTTTCAACTGTGATCTACGCTGAAGATATTTCACACCATGGAACAAATACTAGTGAAGTGAAGGAACTTTTCAAAGGAACTTTACATCCAAGGAAACCAAGAGGAACGAATCTACAAAGCTTAATAGATGAGGACATACCGGACGATTCAGTAGATATTACTGGAAACATTTGCATGGGTTTTGGTGCAAAATGCTGTATTGAGCTACACTTCATACATGACACTGACATAATATTACACGCAGCCACAGGACCTAAGACGAAGTTCACACAGTTACAAGGAGATTATATACACAATAATAAGACAGGCACATGGGAATGTAGTCCTACAGATGTGTTATTCTGGAATATAGAGATAAGAGGTGAAGAGAGAGCTGTGTGGTCAGGCGATATTACAAATGATATGATCGCAAAAGGGAAAGTTGAAACATCCAAAACAGATGCTTGGTTAAGGACACAACTTTTTGGGAAAGTTTTAGATCCTTCATTTCTTTCTATTACAGAAGGAGACGAGGATTGGGTAAAAACATGGAATTTTCAGATAACCAGAGAACCAGTACAAGTACAGGTATCTGTAGTTTTTACAGTTTCAAATACTATAGCTCCAGAAGTAAGGGTTACACCACAAGCAGTATATAGTCAAGAAAATATGTCTCCTTTATTATTAAAATGCAACACGAGGTTAGAGCTACCTTCAGAATCTCTGTTAATATGGACCAAAGATAAATCATTTTTGGGAAGTTTTTCAAATGGTCCAACAAATGTTATACACAGAGGTCAATCCGGTAACGTGAGATGGTTAAATAAGGATTTTATTTTTTCTGTAGATAATCCATCTCCTAAGGATTCTGGACTTTACCAATGTTGCATTTTAATGAAATATAACTACAAACAATGTAGAGATGTAAAGGTAAATATATGGTCAGCAGTAGATAATGTATGCACACAGACAAGATTTCAACCATCTACTCCTTTTCAGATCAATCAGTTCCAAACTAAACCTCTGTTACGAGATGGAGTGTTTCTGACTATGGTATGGACCTTTAACATGTCTAACTGGAAAATCTCTTCTAGATATCCCCAGTGTCAACCACATCTCACTAACATGGAGATGGGAATAGAACAATGGTTTGGGAAAAGAACTTCAACACAGGTTAGAAGTAAGAGGGGAGTGTTTGAAGGTATTTTGGGGGGATTAGGAACAGTAGGAAGTTTAATTAACACTATGGACATTCATACACTTAAATCAGATCTGGAAAATATTGGGTATATTGGAGGAAAAGGGGTAAAGATTCAGAAAAGCTTGAATCAAGTCCTTGAAAAGATGGTTTTGAACACTGCTACTGTATTGGGATCTTCTGTATCACATCTTCAAGATGCTACTTTAGCTTTAATGGAAAGTGAACAGGAATCTCAAGTGGCCAAAACATGTCTAGAAATTCAGATTGAATATTCCACCAATCTGAAAATGATTGCACAAGCCTTACAAAGTGGAATTACCCCTTTAGGGCTAATGAGAAATTTGCCCATAGAATATAACTTTGCGTTAAACCATACAGATTTGTGGGTAAATAAGTGGTTAGGATGTGAACAGAACATTTGTGTAGGAACATCATTGATTCCAGTGTCAGGAAGAGAAGAAACCCTGGTTCCTATAGGTGTTCTGGGAATTCCTGTCAGCCCTACACAATTGTTATATTATCAATTACAGTACACAGATTTTGCATTTGATGGTACAAACATTGAACAATTAGACATTTCGTCATGCTTAAATTTTGTTTCCAAGGTAATGTGTCTACCTGGACAGGATAAAGTCATTTATCATTCATGTTTCCATAATCATACTTCTTGTCATGCCAGAGTTGAGAATGTCCACACGATACATGACTTGGTGACACCAGTAAGCGCTAACAAAACTTGTTTCCAAGTCATGTCAGGAAAAGAAGCAGTTTCTGCATTCTTCTCATCTTGTGTACATGTCGAAAATCTGACAATGGGTTTATATTGTATTGAGGGAAATGTTAAAACTCTCACAAAGAAGGAAGGAAGTATTAATATTACGTCAATAGGCTCAAGACGTCTGAAAATCCTTCCGATCCAGTTCAATTTGTCACAAGTCAATAAATTTCCTTGGGATTTGTGGACAAATGAAATAAAGAAAGACAAGGGTTTATTAAATCTGCTGACAAAACAATTAAAAGAAGCTGAAATTGTATTTAGACATGAACAAGGTAATCTAAATGATATTGAACATGAATGGACGAGTATGTCAGGCTCATCTTGGTGGAGAAATTTAGGAAAATCTGTAACTAGTTGGTCACAGTCTTCAGCGAAAATGGCAGCAGGAAATGTATTGTCTAATCCGATTGTTATTTTATTTATCATAGTTTTGCTGTGTATAATATATCAAATAATTATTATGTGTAAAATTAGGAGTATTTATAAGAATATAAAGATAGAAATGAAAAAGGAAGATGATATTTTAAGAGAGATGTTAAAACGAAAAAAATATAACTCTCTGATCTAATTTTTGTTTTTACAATAGGTTTGAAAATTCAGATGACATTCAGGGCAGATGTTGATACAAGGTTTTCAGAATAAAGAATGAATGTGATACGAATGGTGAGAGAATGAGTTAGGATTGATTATGATATGTCTCAAATCATAATCAGGGGGGACTGTAAAATATCAGTATTTCTATAATAAAAAAATATATAGATTAATTCTCTCATACAGAATATAGTTAACAGGCTTTGCTTACTTTAGAGAAGTGACTGACTTATTCTGAGTGCCTTGGCTCACACAGCTGTCTCTCTTGTCAAATGTATAGGTCAAAATAGTCAAAGCTGTCAAAATGTGACTATTTAGAGATAATGAATGGTTCTAAAGATCTCAGACTTTAGGCTTAAATATCTCAGACTAAGGTAATGCATAAATAACTGTATGCATATTGTTAAAATAACTACGGTTCACTTAATATGGAAGAACTTATGAACATAGTGGCAAGCCACCATATGTGGTTGTAGTTTATAGGTCAGAATAGTATATAAAGCCGGCCTAACTCTTGTTCAGGAGATCTCATATCCCTTGAGACTCTCGAACACCCGGACAGCTGCTCAAGACTATATGTAAGAACAATGCTCGTTTTCTCTTCAAATAATTATTGCATGTCATGAACTTACTTTTCTTCATTTTTTGTAATCACTTTTT
The DNA here is from genome assembly GCF_039654945.1 of Dendrobates tinctorius. Taxonomy (NCBI): domain Eukaryota; kingdom Metazoa; phylum Chordata; class Amphibia; order Anura; family Dendrobatidae; genus Dendrobates; species Dendrobates tinctorius. The sequence continues at coordinate 3,769,924 of NW_027361749.1, read as the reverse complement.
GAATGAACAATTAAAAACAAGATTTATTTTATCCTCAACATTGCTTTTATTTTTTGATTCTCAACCGTGCAAGAAGATATATATATATATATTTTTCTACACCAACACGAACTGAAGAGGTGGTAGGTGGTGCTGTACGTTGGCCTACGTCTTCAGGGTGTCTCTGCAACTCCAACTCGTGCTTGGTGCGCACATGTTTCCACATATTTGTGGTATTGAGGTTGCTGACATTTCTCCCTCTTTTGACTCTCTGATGACACAGCTTGCATTTGACAAAGCAAATGTCTTCTGCAACTGTGTCAAAAAAGGACCACGCACTGCAACTCTTGTGAGCGCCCGGTTTGCCTTTGGAAGGAGGAATGCTCCTAACGGGTGCCGAAGTGGAGGGTACAGGCAACCAAGTCTTCCCCCTCCCTCTGCCTCCTGTTTTGGCCGGTAGGGGAATCTCTTCCTCAGAGCTGCTACCACCACCTTCCTGTTGCTCACGCCATGATGGGTCAAGGACCTCATCATCTTCCCTCCCCTCTTCAAACAGCTGCTTCTCCGGGGTTGTCTCGCCAGCACCGTACGCACCAGAAAGTGGCAACTGAGTCTCGTCATCATCTGATGCGTACTGAGGTGTGCTGACCATAGGCACTGGCCCACTCGCCTCTTCAGATTCAGAGGGACAAAGAAGTTGCGCATCACTGCATACTCCCTCTTCTTCACATTCAGGAATGCTGCTTGGCTGGCCCCCTCTTTCCAAGCCAACAGATTCCGAGAACAGAAGTAGAGACTGTGATGGCTCCTGTCCATGTCTCTCTGACTGCCTGGGCACTTTGGCAGGTGGTGAAGAGACAGATGGTTGCTCTTCGGTGCTCTGACCCTGAGAGGATGCGGAAGTAATTGAAGTCGATGCGTTAGCTGCCATCCATCCGACAACGGCTTCAATTTGTTCCTCCCGCAGCAGTGGGGTACGTTGAGGTCCTACAAAGCTGCGCATAAAGGACTGTTGCCTGCTAAAACTGGGGGATGCTGATCCACTGGTGCCCGCAGCAGGCCCAGAATCCCCACGTCCTCTACCTGTAGAATCCCCACGTCCTCTCCCTGCAGAATCCCCACGTCCTCTCCCTGCTGAAACTCCACGCCCACGCCCACGCCCCCGCGCCTTACTCCCTGCCTTCTTCATCTTGCAAGACTGCTTAAGATAGGCAAAAAAGTACAAAGGGGGGCCTTAGTGTGCTTATTCCTGAACAGCTGGTTACAGGTACAAGAAACACTAATTTTATGAAGTGTGTGTGTGTGGACTAGACTTTAATAGGAGCTGATGTGGCCTACACAAGTTCAAAATGTAGTGTTTGGTGAACTTTTTATGTGGTTTCTTTGTTTGAAACAAACTCAAAGTATGAGAACAAAGAATTGAAACTGATAGTATCACCAACTTTTTGGAGCTATTACAATGCAGGCAGGTAACCTACAATGCAAAAGATGAGGCTCCCAAAAAATTGGGTAATACTAATCTGGCTGCGCCGGCAGGGCACAAGCCAGAAAAAAAGGCTCCTCTATCTACTCCTATATAGTGTTTGCAACCAACCAATGTTGATGGATACGGATGGATGCACACTAATAGGAGAAGAAAAAATGAGCTGCACTCAAAGACAAATATGTGTGAGGCAGTGACGCACGTTGAGCGTCCTACAACCAGACGTAGCTGCAGGACACTCTACTCAGCGTGAGCTGCACTCACACACAGTCAGAGACCTCTCAGACAGCCGTCAACAGTGCAGCTAAGTGGGCACTGGCACTGACAGGCTGCAGAAAGGCTCCGCTGTGTACTCCTATATAGTGTTTGCAACCACCGTAGATGGAGACGGATGGATGCACACTAATAGAAGAAAAAATGAGCTGCACTCAAATAAAAATATGTGTGAGGCAGTGACGCACGCTGAGCGTCCTACAGCCAGACGTAGCTGCAGGACACACTACTCAGCGTGAGCTGCACTCACACACAGTCAGAGACCTCTCAGACAGCCGTGAACAGTGCAGCAAAGTGGACACTAGCACTGAAAGGCTGCAGAAAGGCTCCGCTGTCTACTACTAGTGTTTGCAACCAACGTATATGGATACGGATGGAAGCACACTAGATTGAAATTATTTAAAAAATGCAGCTCAAAAAATAAAAGATGTATGAGGCAGCAGTGATCACACTGGGTGGCCTACAGCCTGACGTGGCTGCAGGACCCACTCCACAGCGTGAGCTGCACTCACACAGCCCTTGCAGACAGCTGTGAACACTGCTGCTAGGGCAAAGAACGCTACAGTGGTGGTTTATGTAGCCTGGGTAAAGCACTAGATGTTTGGTGGAATCGCTATTTCTAACTGTCCCTCACAGTCTTCTACAGCAGCCTGTCCCTAACTGAATTCACAGCAGAGTGACCAGAAATGGCGGCTGCGGTGGCTTTTATAGTGCATCATGACATCATTTCGGCAGCCAATCACAGCCATGCCAATAGTTAACATGCCTACATGCCTAACAGGATGTGCCCACACTTCGGAGGATTCCCATTGGCTTAATCAAAGCAAGCAGGCTCATAGCATGATGGGAACTTCCTATTCCGATTCCGATCCCGGAATCCGATATGAAAAAAGTATCGGAATTAAGTATCGGAATTCCGATACCGCTAATATCGGCCGATACCCGATACTTGCGGTATCGGAATGCTCAACACTACTCACTACTATATCGCAATGAAATTTTATCCATGTTATCTGATATTAATACATATCATCCTCTCAACAATGATCCTACAAGCTGTATTCAGCAGGGTTTATCTGTGATTTTGCAGGAGGGTCTTGCTTTGGGAGTACTGGACAAGCGCATGGCTGATTTTTTATATGTGGATAAACCAGTGTGTCCTGTATTTCACGCCTTACCCAAAATTCATAAAGGCGTGTTTCCTCCACCTTTCAGGCCCATAGTGGCCGGTATTGGAGGGGTTAATGAAAAACTCTCCGAGTGGATAGACAGAAAATTACAACCTTTGGTGTTGAAAACACCAGGTCACATTAGAGACACCAAACAGCTTCTGCAGGCACTTCAGGAGGTTGCATGGGGGCCTCACCACACATGGATAACATGTGATGTTGTTGCTCTATATTCATGTATACCTCATGATTTGGCATTATCTGCTGTTTCCACCATTTTGACTGAAGAAAGTAATTTCAGTTCTGATCTTAAAAAATTTATCATTATGGCGTTACAACATCTTTTGAACACCAATTTTTTCAAATTTGACACTAAGTACTATCTTCAGGTGTGTGGCTGCCCGATGGGGTCAAAATTCTCTCCTACTCTGGCCAACTTATATATGTCCTTTTGGGAGAACAAATATATATATATACTATGGATAATCCCTATTTAGACAATGTATTGTGGTGGGGGAGATACATTGATGACGTGATCCTATTGTGGTTTGATCGTTGTGATGTATCTCCCTCTCCTGGCATGCTTAAGTTTTTTGAGTATATTGAGACTAATTCTTTGAATATTAAATTCACCCACGAAATACATGGCATTTGTGCCACATATCTGGATGTTAAAATTATGGGAGATGTCAAAACGGGGAATATAAATACTTCCCTATATAGAAAAGATACCAGTGGTAATGCCATATTGCATGCGGATAGTTGTCACCCGCCACATGTGATACGAAATTTACCGTTGGGTGAATTAATCCGTGCCAAAAGATCATGCTCCAATGACGCTCTTATGAGTCCGAGCGTCGAAAAATTTGCACCAGGCTATCAAAAAGGGGTTATAAGAACTGGATGTTAAACAGGGCTATTAAGAAAGTGGATAACAAAACTAGGAGTAGTTTATTGCAGAATGACATGGTACACACTAATCAAAATAAAAATATTCCCACTTTTTCTACCGCTTTCAGTTCAGATTACAAGGGTGTTATTAAAATCATAAATAAACATCTTCCCTTACTGCATCAAGATCCAGTCTTATCGCAGATATTGGCTGGTGGACATAGGTGTGTTCCAAAGAGAGCTAAAAATTTGAGTCATTTTTTGTCCCCCTCATTGTATTTGTCTGATTGCACTAAACCTACGTGGTTAAATTACTTGGGCAATTATAAGTGTGGTGAAAAATTGTGTGGTTTGTGCCGCTATATGGATATTACAGATAGATTTGTTAATTTTAGTACACAACAAACCTACAAAATTAAAACCTATATGAACTGTAACACCACACACTTAGTGTATATGGCAGAGTGCACATTGTGCAGTTTATATTACATTGGCTGTACCACACGCAGCCTGAAGAGGAGACTAAGTGAGCACATCACCGCTTCTAATCCAGAGTCTATGTCCAGTCGTAGGAATGTGTCTGGCTTGTCCAAACATTTCCTTGAAATACACAAGGGTAATTTATGCAGTCTTAAAGTTAAGGGAATAGAACGGGTATTGAAACCCCCCAGAGGGGGTGACTGGGAACATTTACTACACTGTCGGGAAGCCTTCTGGATACTTGCGCTTGATGCACGATATCCGCAAGGTCTAAATTATAGAAATGATCTTATGTATTTCTATTGAGTGCCGAGATTTTTGCTGTTTTTTTTTTTTTTTTTTGGGGTTTGTTGCTATGTATTTATGCATTTATACGTGTGTATTGCACATGTTTTTATTTATTCTATGTCTTGTCCATTGTTGTATTGGTCTTTTCCTTTTTTTTTTTTTTTTTTTTTTTCTTTCTTCTTGCAAGGGAGTGACTCCACCAGTGATTTGAGGGCTTAGTTGTCTGCCTCTTTGATTATACACATGTGTGGAGTCCCTCTGCTGATTAGGAATGTTTATAATCATTTTTGTGAACTGTTTTGTTTCATGTCTCTGAGGAAGAACCTGGTGTAAGGTTCGAAACGCGTCAGGCGTGGGGGGTCTGTTTTCCCCTTTATGGTTTTATCATGAAATTATGTGAATAAAACTTATCGTGGATTTTATTAAGTCTCCAGTGCCGGATCTTCCTTCTCTTTTCATGAATCTGCAATAGCCAACCAGCTTGGAGTGAAGAAATCAACTGTGGGAGCAATAATTAGAAAATGGAAGACATACAAGACCACTGATAATCTCCCTCGATCTGGTGCTCCACGCAAAATCCCACCCCGTGGGGTCAGAATGATCACAAGAACGGTGAGCAAAAATCCCAGAACCACGCGGGGGGACCTAGTGAATGAACTGCAGAGAGCTGGGACCAATGTAACAAGGCCTACCATAAGTAACACACTACGCCACCATGGACTCAGATCCTGCAGTGCCAGACGTGTCCCACTGCTTAAGCCTGTACATGTCCGGGCCCGTCTGAAGTTTGCTAGAGAGCATTTGGATGATCCAGAGGAGTTTTGGGAGAATGTCCTATGGTCTGATGAAACCAAACTGGAACTGTTTGGTAGAAACACAACTTGTCGTGTTCGGAGGAAAAAGAATACTGAGTTGCATCCATCAAACACCATACCTACTGTAAAGCATGGTGGTGGAAACATCATGCTTTGGGGCTGTTTCTCTGCAAAGGGGCCAGGACGACTGATCCGGGTACATGAAAGAATGAATGGGGCCATGTATCGTGAGATTTTGAGTGCAAACCTCCTTCCATCAGCAAGGGCATTGATGATGAAACGTGGCTGGGTCTTTCAACATGATAATGATCCAAAGCAAACCGCCAGGGCAACGAAGGAGTGGCTTCGTAAGAAGCATTTCAAGGTCCTGGAGTGGCCTAGCCAGTCTCCATATCTCAACCCTATAGAAAACCTTTGGAGGGAGTTGAAAGTCCGTGTTGCCAAGCGAAAAGCCAAAAACATCACTGCTCTAGAGGAGATCTGCATGGAGGAATGGGCCAACATACCAACAACAGTGTGTGGCAACCTTGTGAAGACTTACAGAAAACGTTTGACCTCTGTCATTGCCAACAAAGGATATATCACAAAGTATTGAGATGAAATTTTGTTTCTGACCAAATACTTATTTTCCACCATAATATGCAAATAAAAGGAAAAAAAAACAGACAATGTGATTTTCTGGATTTTTTTTTCTCAGTTTGTCTCCCATAGTTGAGGTCTACCTATGATGTAAATTACAGACGCCTCTCATCTTTTTAAGTGGTGGAACTTGCACTATTGCTGACTGACTAAATACTTTTTTGCCCCACTGTACATATGAACTGGTATCTTACCCCTTATGAAATTTCCAAATTTAACAAATCATATTCCTCTTTATGCTGGAAGGGATGTGGTAAAAAAGGGGATCTGAGTCATGTATGGTGGAGGTGCCCCAAGATAAGAGCATTTTGGAATCAAGTGGCAGACTTAATCGGAACCTTGATTGGTTTCCCTTGAACCATAGAGGGGCCCTTGGCAGTCTTAAGTATTGTGTTGGACCTTCTTCCCCCAAACCTAGTTACAGTGATAACCCATGTTCTGACAGCGGCCCATCAGAGTTTGGCAAGGCACTGGAGAGAAGCTACTACCCTCCACACAGGAGGAACTCATTGGAAGGATAAATTCTCATTATCTACATGAATGTTTTTCGGTTCACTCAATGAAGTAAAAAGAATGTCAGTCGCCAGTGGGAGACTTGGGATGCTTCTGGATTGGCAATAGCTCACACTTAGAATGTTTTTATTTTTTTTCTTGGTTCTTATGGTCTTCTCATAATGAGATTGGTTAGATTGGTACACAAAAATGTTTAAATCAAAGCTCCTAAAGTTCATCCCCCATCCATTAATTTACCTTTTTGTGTCCAATCCCAGCGGCCTTTCCTTCTGTGTGATCCTTCTTTCCCTCCCCTCTCCTATAATATCCAATTTGGAATTAGCTTATACTAGTGGTGATAATTTGGACATGACTGCTATATTGATATAATTGTGTTAACAAGTTTTTTCTGTTGTTATACGATTTTTTTGAATAAAAAATTTATTGTTAAAAAAAAGAACATTGTTATCACTTTTCTAGGGCTGTATCTTTAATTATATACGTGTTGCTCTGTTTAGCCTTCAGGATCCATGTTCCCCAAAAGAACTCTCCCAAGTCTCCTGATGCATTTTATCATTCATCTCTCATCAGGGGATTAAAATAGAACAGTAGCCAAAGGCAGAAGAAAAGGGATGGCACTCAACATCATTAAAATCCAAACTTTATTGTATCATAAAAATCTTCAGCAGGGGAGCAATGTGAACAAGGAACGGACGACGGCCGTTTCACGCTGCCGTGCTTCCATGGGTCCTAGGACAGCTGTTTGGTCTTCACCATAGTGGAGTTTGGAGTGTGACTGTTTGAGGTTGTGGACAGGTGTCTTTTATACTGATAACAAGTTCAAACAGGTGCCATTACTACAGGTAATGAGTGGAGGACACAGGAGCTTCTTAAAGAAGAATTTACAGGTCTGTGAAAGCCAGAAATCTTATATGTTTTTAGGTGACCAAATACTTATTTTCTACCATAATTTGCAAAATAAATCTTGACAAATCAGAAAAGGTGATTTTCTGGATTTGTTTTCTCATTTTGATCCTCATAGTTGTGGTCTACCTATGATGTCAATTACAGGCCTCTCTCATCTTTTTAAGTGGGAGAACTTGCATAATTGGTGGCTGACTAAATACTTTTTCCCCCACAGTAAATAGAGCTCATTGACTCTGCCCTGTATATGACCCTAAATTGTTTAGTGCAGGATCACTAGGCTAGGCAAGAGGGCCCAAAAACAATGGTGACAGAGATGTACTTTCATCCCGCATGAAGCAAGCCCTCACACAGTCATTTTGACAGAAAAATAAAAACGTTATGGCTCTCATAAGAAGGGGAGCAAAAAGCAAAAACGTAAAACCGAAAATATCTCCGTCATGAAGGGGTTAAGCATAAGCGCATCGACCCGTGGAGGAAAAAGTATGAGTTGAATTTCCTGAAATATGTGGCTTCATGTGTATTCAAACACTTTGATATCCAATTCATGGTTTGTAAACAAAAAAACTTGGCTATCAGAGGCACCATTCCTTACACTTCCAAATTATTAGAGAATGCATTAATGGTGTTAGTCAATATTTGGGTCATCACTAGTGTTGAGCATTCCGATACTGCAATATCGGGTATCGGCCGATATTCGCTGTATCGGAGTTCTGATACAGAGTTCCAGTACTTTTAGAATATCGAATACCGGAATCGGAAGTTCCCGTAATGTAATGAGCCAGTTTGATTTTATTCAGCCAATGAGGAATCCTAAGAAGTGTGGGCACATCCTGATATGCATGTTAGGCATGTTAACTAATGGCATGGCTGTGATTGGCTGCTGAAATGATGTCATGATGCACTATAAAAGCCGCCGCCATTTTGGGTTCACTCTGCTGTGAATTTACTTAGGGACAGAACGCTGCTGTTCTGACTCTGAGGGACAGTTTGAGCTAGCGATTTGCTTTATTGAGCTTTACCCAGGCTACTATAGCAACCTCTGTGTGAGAAGCTTTCTTTTGCCTTGCAGCGCTGTTCACGGCTATCTGCGAGGTCTCTGTGTGTGAGTGCAGCTCACGCTGTAGTGTGTTCTGCAGCCACCTCCGGTTGTAGTCCGCTCAGCGTGCGTCACTGCCTCATACATTGTCCTTTTTTGCATTAGTGCTGCTCATTTTTCCAGATTTATCCTATTAGTGTGGTTCCATCCGTATCCAGCTAGAATATTTGCAAACACTATATAGGAGTAGATAAAGGAGCCTTTCTGCTGGCTTGTGCTCTGCAGCCCCAGCCAGATTAGCATTAGCCTATTTTTTGGAGCCTCATCTATTGCATTGTAGGTTACCTTCCTGCATTGTAATAGCTACAAAAAGTTTGTGATACTATCGGTTTTACATCTTTGGACACATGCAGTGTCTTTTTGTGAGAAAAAAAGGTTAATAAAGTTCACCAAACACTCCACTTTACAGTTGTGTAGGCCACATTAGCTCATATTAAAGTCTAGTCAACACTTTATAAAATTAGTGTTTCTTATACCTGTTAGCAGCTGTTCAGGAATAAGCACACTAAGCCCTTAGTACTTTTCTGCCAATCTTTATCAGTCTACCAAGATGAAGAAGGCAGGGAGCAAGGCATGTGGTCGTGGGCGCGGAGTTTCGGCAGGGAGAGGACGTGGACGGATTCTGTGCCTGCTGCGGGCACCAGTGACTCAGCATCCCCCAGTTTTACCAGGGAACAGTCCTTTATGTGCAGCTTTGTAGGAGCTCGCTGTACCCCACTGCTGCTGGACGAACAAATTGAAGCCGTTGTCGGATGGATGGCAGCTAACGCATCAACTTCAATTAGTTCCAGATCCTCTCAGGTTCAGAGCACTGAAGAGCACCCATCTGTCTCTTCACCACCTGCCAAATTGCCCAGGCAGTCAGAGAGCCCTGGACAGGAGCCATCTCTACTTCTGTTCTCTGAATCTGTTGGCTTGGAAAGAGGGGGCCAGCCAAGCAGCATTCGAGAATTTGAAGAAGAGGTAGTATGCAGTGATGCGCAACAGCTTTGTCTCTCTGAATCTGAAGAGGCGGGTGGGCCAGTGCCTATGGTCAGCACAACTCAGTACGCATCTGATGATGAGACTCAGGTGCCACTTTCTGGTGCATACTGTGCTGTCGAGACAACCCAGGGGAAGCAGTCATTTGAATAGGGTAGTGTAGATGATGAGGTCCTTGACCCATCATGGCGTGAGGTACAGGAAGGTGGTGGGAGCAGCTCTGAGGAAGAGATTCCCCAAACGGCCAAAAAAGGAGGGAGAGGGAGGGGGCAGACTTGGTTGCCTGTAGCCTCCACTTCGGCACCCATTAGGAGCATGCCTCTTCCAAAACCCAAAATGGGCGCTCCCAAGACTTGCAGTGCCTGGTCCTTTTTTGACACAGTTGCAGATGACATTTGCTTTGTCAAATGCAAGCTGTGTAATCAGAAAGTGAAAAGAGGGAAAAGTGTCAGCAACCTCAATACCACAAATATGTGGAAACATGTGCGGACCAAGCACGTGGTGGAGTTACAAAGACACACTGAAGACCAAGGCCAACCTACAGAGCCACCTACTACCTCTTCAGCTCGTGTTGTAGCCTCTTCCTCCAGCTCACACACAGCTGGTTCGGCTTCCTCACAGGATCGCCATGGAAGAACCTCTGGCACTGTTGTACAGAGACACAGTGTCATTCCACCCACAGCACCACGTTCCCTGTCATCCTCACACTCCCAGGCCAGTCTATAGCCATCGGTAGCACAGGCATGGGAGAAAAGGTGCCCATACTCAGCAAACCACCTGTGAGCACAGGCTCTGAATGCCGGCATTGCAAAACTACTGTCCCTTGAAATGCTCTCATTCAGGCTGGTGGAGACTGACACCTTCCGTAACTTCATGGCATTGGCAGTTCCACAATACAATGTGCCCAGGCTCTTTTATTTCAGCAGGCAAGCCGTCCCTGCCCTGCAAAAGCATGTGGAGGGAAAAATTAAACATGCGCTACTAAACGCCGTCAGTAGCAAGGTCCACCTGACGACCGATGCGTGGACCAGTAACCACGGACAGGGACGATATCTTTCCCTCACTGCCCATTGGGTAAATGTTGTGGAGCCGGGTAGAGATCTTGAGAGTGGCGCTGTACGTGTACACATTGTACACATTGACTCTTCCTCATACTCCAGTTCCTCTGAATCAGCGCTGCAGGAGCCGTCACAGTCTACTTCCACATGGACCCGTGAACGCTTACCTGTTACGACCGATATGAGGACAGCCGTGGCCAAACGTCAACAGGCCATATTGAAATTAATTTCTATGGGGAATCAAAGCCACACAGCGCAGGAGCTCTGGAATGCCATCAAGCAGGAGAGCGACGTGTGGTTTGTGCCAGCGAATCTCCAGCCAGGCATGGTAGTGTGTGACAATGGCTGAAATCTGGTGGCTGCTCTGGGCCTAGGCAACCTCACTCACATCCCATGTCTGGCACATGTGCTCAACTTGGTCGTGCAGAGTTTTTTGAGGGACTATTCGGATCTTGATGCACTGCTGCACAAGTTCCGCATAGAGTGCGCTCACTTGCGGCGTTCCAGCATGGCAAGATCGCGCATTGCAGCTCTGCAGCGCCGATTCCGCCTTCCGGAACATTGCATCATATGTGACCTACCCACCAGGTGGAATTCAACGTTACATATGTTGGAGAGATTGTGTGAGCAGCAGGCAGCAGTAATGGAGTACCAGCTGCATCAGGCGCAAACAAGTCGCACTGTGCACCGTTCACACTTCACCACCACTGAGTGGCCCTCTATGAAAGACATCTGCCACGTTTTGCGTGCCTTCGATGATTCCACACGGATGGCGAGTGCAGATGATGCACTAGTCAGCATGACTATCCCTCTTATCTGCCTGCTTGTAAAAGCACTGAAAGGACTAAGGGAGGAGGTTGTGGAAGAGGTGGAGGATGAGGAGTCACAAATGCCATCTGCTTCTGGACAGTCTGCGCAACATGGTTCCTCACAAAGGCCTAGGCAGGGGACACTTTGTGAGGAGGATGAGGAGGAGTCAATGGAGGAGGAAGACATCTGTCCAGAGGAGGGAGGTGCACAATGCTCTAGTAGTCAGTATGTAGAGCGAGGGTGGGGTGATGCAGAGTAGGCAGAGATGATGCCTCTAGCGGGGACAGCGCTTCTTGGCCAGTTGGCAGTCTGCAGCACATGGTTGATTTCATGCTGCAGTGCCTGAGGAACGACCACCGCATTGCCCACATTCTCAACACGGCTGATTATTGGGTGTGCACCCTCCTAGATCCTCGCTACTGGGACAACTTACAAAGCCTCATAACACTGTTGAACTGGGAGCGTAAAATGCGGGAGTACCAAGACACACTGGTGCATTCCATCATGTTCTCCATTCCACCCGAGAGCAGTGCTGCTAGTGCTTTACAAAGCAGCTCAGTGCGTCGAGGCAGTGGAGGAAGCTCTGCACAAAGAGGGAGCAGAAGCAGCACCTCAGCACAAGGCAAGACCAGTATCGCCCACATGTGGCAAAGTTTTGTGTCCCCGCCACAAATGTCTACACCATCACGGACGGCTCCAGTCAGCAGGAAGCAGGCAACGTTTTCATCAGATGGTGACAGACTACATGTCTTGCCCTCTCAGTGTTCTGCCACACGGCTCTTCCCCCTTCAAGTTTTGGGTCTCTAAGCTGGATACATAGCTTAGCCAGTATGCATTGGAGGTGCTGGCTTGCCCTGCTGCTAGAGTATTATCGGAACGTGTCTTTAGTGCCACATGTGGTGTACTAACAGACCGTCGCATGCGACTATCCTCCGATAACGTTGACCGGCTTACTTTTCTGAAAATGAACAAGGCCTGGATCTCGCAGGAATTTGCCAGTCCTCTTCTATATTAAATAATTGGTTGGCAACAGTATCCCGGTCTCCTGTTGTGTTCATGTTTCTACCACCTGAACTGTAATCCCTGGGCTCCAACACTGCCAGTTGCTGCTCAGAAGTGCCATCTGCACAGTCAACACATGCTCCTGTGTTATTGGGGTTCAGTAACGTCAGCTGATCCCCTGCTGTGTGTCCGGCAATTTGGCCTGCTCTGTCCACATTCACACTACTACAGATATTAAACTTGCTCCAATTAGGCCTCTAGCTACACTCTGTTTCTACTGTAATCCCTGGGCTCCAACACCGCCAGTTGCTGCTCAGAAGTGTCTTTGGCACAGGTACTCCCTCCTGCCCAGCCTGGTTCCAGCACGCCAGCTGTTTCTGGGTAGTGTCAATGTCACTTTGCCTCCAATATGTTGTCCTGTCGTGTTGCGGTAGGGTTAGCTGACTCTTTGGTGCCTGCAGTTTAGGTGCATCCAATGTGGGCTGCGGGATCTGGCAATGAAGGCTGGTTCCGTAGTGCCAATAGGACAAGCTCCCCCTGTAGGACTGTGAGTTTCGGTAACTCCGGCCGGCTCGTGGCCTTGCAACTTATTTTTCATGTGTACCTTCTGCTGCCTATCTTAGTTCCAGTGCCATTAGCTGGTTCTTTGGAAGTCAATCTTGAATATGTCCCCCTGGGTTCCAGTAACGTCAGCTGGTTCCAGGCAGAGCCTTTGGCTTAGGTGCCTCCTTCTCGGTATCCGAGTTCCACCAGCATCTGCTGGTCCTTGGTAGTGCTTTCTGGCACAGGTACCTCCTGCTTAGTAACTGGGATCCAGTACCATCAGCTGGTCCTCGGTAGTTCCATTGGCTCTTGTACCTTCGGCTACACATCCCGGTTCCAGTACCGTCAGCTGGTTCTCAGCAGTTCCTCAGCCTTCTTGTATCTTCTGCTACATTTCCAAGTTCAAGCTTTTTTAAATGGTTTTTGGTAATCACTCTGGATCTCCCTGACGACGACCCTAAAGACAACGACCCTGAAGACCTCCCCGAAGACGACGACGACCCCAAAAACGACGACCCTGAAGACCACCCCGAAGAATTTAAAAAATTTAAGTTGGATGAAACTGGTCTGACAAGGGCAAAAAAATAGTTTTGGACGAAACTCCTACTTTTTTTGCCCTAGTCGGACTAGTTTCATCCGACTCAACTTTTGTTTCAGTCGGGTTTCACAAAACCCAATCCGACCAAAGTCGCTCAACTCTAGTCATAACAAATCAACGGTTCCTAGTGGAGAACAGTTTGTCCACTAAAGTTGTTTTCCATCTCCAAAGTCACTGGATAAGTTTCAACATTCTGTAGTGTAATTTCCAATGGTCAATGGGGTCCTCTCTCTCTTTTCTACAGAGTGTAAGCTCTTATGGTTTGAAGAGTTTTCTCTCTCTCCTGTAAAGTGAAAGCTGTTATGATCACTGGTATCCTATCTCTCTTTCTTGTAGAATGTAAGCTCTTATGATAGAGAGAGTTCTCGCTCTCCTTTTTTGCTCATGTATTTCCTGAGCATTTGCAAGCTTTCCAGCTCTGAGATTCACACAAATTTATTCACTGTAAGGCTGTGTGCCCACATTGCGTTTTTTTAAGCATTTCCGCAGCATTTGTGCTGGCTCAGACGCTGCAGAAACGCTTAAAAGATGCTTCAAATTAATTTGCATGCTTTTTTGGCTTTTTGTGCCAATGCATGCGTTTTTAACCGCTCAGGAATCGCTTAGCGGCTAAAAACGCAGCATGCTCATTAATTTCCGTATTGCTAAGAGTTTTTAGCCTTTCCCAATGTTCCCAGAAAACGCGTGTCAAAAAACGCGTCAAAAACGCGCGTCTTTTTTTGCAAAAAACGCGCAAGAATCGCGTGGAAAAAAGACGCATTTTCTGGGAAGGGGATCAGTTTCCTGAGCGTTTAAAAACGCTAGCGTGGGCACATAGCCTTAATCTAATTTTGGAGTGACGTTTGACTAATGCGGTGAATTAAACTTTAAAACAGTCCACTCAACTCCAGTACCTATAAATCGAAGGATTTCTTCAGATTGCTGTATTTGGAGTTGAATAATATTTTTCTTCTCTTTAAGATTTTAGGAAATTGCGTTGATCCTCATAGAGGTGTCCTTGGATAAGCACTGCAGGATGACAGATGAACTCACTTGTCTTCTGTATTCTTTCAAACTAACTAAGCTACCTTTTCAGCTCCTGCAACTTTCCACCATTAATTATTTTCATCTAGTTGAAAACAGGAGATTCCCTTTTAAGCTTGGCAATGCAAACAATTTTGAATGGCATGAACCATCAACCATCCAAATATTGGCGATGTTTCACCAAACCATAACATTTACATAAACTGTTAATGATTAACCCCTCTCTGCCATCTGACGTACTATCCCGTCCATGGGACCCGGGCCTGTATGCCTATGGACGGTATAGTATGTCATAGCGATCAGCGGCGCTCACGGGGTGAGCACCGCTGATGGCGGCCGGGTGTCAGCTGATTATCACAGCTGACACCCGGCACTATGTGTCAGGGGTTGTCACGGACCGCCCCCGACACGTTAACCCCTGGCACACTGTGATCAAACACGATCGCAGTGTACCGGGGTTTAGGGAAGCATTGGCAGGGAGGGGGCTCCCTCTGTGCTTCCCTGAGCCTTACGAAGCTGCGCGATGTGCTGCGCTGCTCTGGGGGTCTCCTTCCCTGCAGGTCCCCAGATCCAATATGGTGGCGGGGACCTTCGGGGGCCTGCAGGGAGCTGGCTTCCTCACTGCCTGCAAAGCGCAGGCATGAGGAAGCCTTCTGCACTGCCTGTGACAGATCGCTGATCTGTCACAGCGATCTGTGAAGTGACAGATCAGCGATCTGTCACATGACAGTTATGTCCCCCCGGGACAATGTAATAAAGATAAAAAAAAGTGCAAAATTAATTTATAAAAAATTCCTAAATAAATTTAAAAAAAAAATATTCCCTAATAAATTTATTTTTTGGAAATAAAAAAAAACAATAAAAGTACACATACTTAGTATCGCCGCATCTGTAATGACCCGCCCTATAAAACTGTCCCATTAGTTAACCCCTTTAGCAAACCCCTTAAAAAATAAAAAACAGCAAAAAATAATTATTTATTATCATATTGCCAAACAAAAAGTGCAATAACGCGCAATCAAAAAGACGGATATAAATAATCATGGTACCGCTGAAAACATCATCTTTTCCCGCAAAAAACGAGCTGCCACACAGCGTCATCAGTGAAAAAATAAAAAAGTTATAGCTCGCAGAATAAAGCGATGCAAAAATAATTATTTTTTATATAAAATTGTTTTCATTGCATAAAAGCGCCAAAACATAAAAAAAACATAAATGAGGTATCGCTGTAACTGTACCGACCCGAAGAATAAAACCACTTTATCAATTTTACCGCATGTGGAACGGTGAAACCACACCCCCCAAAAGAAATTCTTGAAATGCTGGGTTTTGTTCATTCTGCGTCCCAAAAATCAGAATAAAAAGCGATCAAAAAATGTCACGTGCCCAAAAATGGTACCAATGAAAATATCAACACGTCACGCAAAAAACAAGACCTCACATGACTCGATGGGTCAAAATACGGACAAGTTATAGCTCTGAAAATGTGGTGATGCAAAAACTATTTTTACAATAAAAAGCGTCATTTAGCGTGTGACAGCTGCCAAATATAAAAACCCGCCATACATAGTAAATCAAACCCCCCTTTATCACCACCTTAGTTAGGGAAAAATAATAAAATTAAAAAAAAGTATTTATTTCCATTTTCCCATTAGGGTTAGGGTTAGGGCTAGGGCTAGGGTTAGGGCTAGGGTTAGGGCTAGTGTTAGGGCTAGGGTTAGGGTTAGGGCTGAGATTAGGGTTAGGGGTGTGTTGGGGTTAGGGTTGGAGTTAGAATTGGGGGGTTTCCACTGTGTGGGCACATCAGGTGCTCTCCAAACGCAACATGGCATCCGATCTCAATTCCAGCCAATTCTGCATTGAAAAAGTCAAATGGTGCTCCTTCCCTTCCAAGCTCTGCCATGCGCTCAAACAGTGTTTTACCCCCACATATGGTGTATCAGCCTACTCAGGACAAATTGCAAAACAACTTTTGGAGTCCAATTTATCCAGTTACCCTTAGGAAAATAAAAAATTGGGGGCAAAAATATTTTTGTGGAAAAAAATATGATTTTTTTATTTTCACGCCCGGGCGTAATAAACTTCTGTGAAGCACTTGGGGGTTCAAAGTACTCACCACACATCTAGATAAGTTCATTGGGGGGGTCTAGTTTCCGAAATGGGGTCACTTGTGGGGAGTTTCAACAGTTTAGGCACATCAGAGGCTCTCCAAACGCGACATGACACCCACAGACCATTCCATCAAAGTCTGCATTCCAAAATGTCACTACTTCCCTTCCGAGCCCCCACGTGTGCCCATACAGTAGTTTTCTCCCACATTTGGAGTATCAACGTACTCAGGATAAATTGGACAGCAACTTTTGGGGTCCAATTTCTCCTGTTACCCTTGGGAAAATAAAAAAATTGGGGACTGAAAGATCATGTTTGTGGAAAAAATATGATTTTTTTTATTTTCATGCCCGAGCGTTATAAACTTCTGTCAAGCACTGGGTGGTTCAAAGTGCTCACCACACATCTAGATAAGTTCCTTACGGGGTCTAGTTTCCAAAATGGGGTCACTTGTGTGTGGGGGGTTTCTACTGTTTAGGTACATCAGGGGCTCTCCAAAAGCAACATGACACCCGCAGACCATTCCATCAAAGTCTGTATTCCAAAACATCACTACTTCCCTTCCGAGCCCCCACGTGTGCCCATACAGTAGTTTTCTCCCACATTTGGGGTATCAATGTACTCAGGATAAATTGGACAGCAACTTTTGGGGTCCAATTTCTCCTGTTACCCTTGGGAAAATAAAAAAAATTGGGGACTGAAAGATCATGTCTGTGGAAAAATGTGATTTTTTTTATTTTCACGCCCGGGCGTTTTAAACTTCTGTGAAACACTGGGGGGTTCAAAGTGCTCACCACACATCTAGATAAGTTCTTTAGGGGGTCTAGTTTCCAAAATGGGGTCACGTGTGGGGGGTTTCCACTGTTTAGGTACATCAGGGGCTCTCCAAAGGCAACATGACACCCGCAGACCATTCCATCAAAGTCTGCATTCTAAAACATCACTACTTCCATTCCGAGCCCCGACATGTGCCCATACAGTAGTTTTTTTCCACATATGGGATATCAGCATACTCACGACAAATTTGACAACAACTTTTGGGGTCCAATTTCTCCTGTTACCCTTGGGAAAATAAAAAATTGGGGACTAAAATATCATGTTTGTGGAAAAAATATAATTTTTTTATTTCACGCCCGGGCGTTATAAACTTCTGTGAAGCCCTTGGGGGTTTAAAGTGCTCACCACACATCTAGATGAGTTCCTTGGGGGGTCTAGTTTCCAAAATGGTGTCATTTGTGGGGGTTTCCACTGTTTAGGCACATCAGGGGCATTCCAAACGCGGCATGGAGTCCAATCCCAATTCCAGCCAAAAAAGTCAAATGGCGCTGCTTCCCCTCCGAGCTCTGCCATGCAGCCAAATAGTGGTTTACCCCCACATGTGGGGTATCAGCGTACTCAGGACAAATTGCACAATAAATTTTTGGGTCCTGTTACCCTTGGGAAAATAAAAATTGGGGGTGAAAGGGTCATTTTTGTGGAAAAAATATGATTTTTTAATTGTACAGCTGTACGTTATAAACTTCTGTGAAGCCCTTGGGGGTTCAAAGTTCTCACCACATATCTAGATAAGTTCCTAGGGGGTCTAGCTTCCAAAATGGGGTCACTTGTGGAGGATTTCCACTGTTTAGGTACATCAGGGGCTCTCCAAACGTGACATGGCGTCCGATCTGAATTCCAGCCAATTTTGCTTTGAAAAAGTCTAACGGCGCTCCTTCCCTTCTCAGCTCTGCCATGCGCCGAAACAGTGGTTCAACCCCACATATCAGGTATCAGCGTACTCAGGACAAATTGCACAATAACGTTTGCAGTCCAATTTCTCCTGTTACCCTTGGTAAAATAAAAAAAATTGGACCTGAAATCATTTTTTTGTGTAAAAAAGTTAAATGTTCATTTTTTTTTTAAACATTAAAAAAATTCCTGTGAAGCACCTGAAGGGCTAATGAACTTCTTGAATGTGGTTTTGAGCACCTTGAGGGGTGCAGTTTTTAGAATTTTGTCACTTTTGGGGATTTTCTATCATATATACCCCTCAAAGTGACTTCAAATGTGATGTGGTCCGTAAAAATAAAATGGTGTTGCAAAAATGAGAAATCGCTGGTCAACTTTTAACCCTTATAACTTCCTAACAAAAAAAAATTTTGGTTCCAAAATTGTGCTGATGTAAAGTAAACATGTGGAAAATTTTATTTATTAGGTTTTTGTGTGCCATATCTCTGTGATT
Source organism: Dendrobates tinctorius (assembly GCF_039654945.1). Classification (NCBI taxonomy): domain Eukaryota; kingdom Metazoa; phylum Chordata; class Amphibia; order Anura; family Dendrobatidae; genus Dendrobates; species Dendrobates tinctorius. Next base: position 3,751,047 of record NW_027361749.1, on the reverse strand, counting down.
TAAGGGCATAAAAATTCAAAGTTGGAAAATTGTGAAATTTTCAAAATTTTTGCCAAATTTCCTTTTTTTCACAAATAAATGCAAGTTATATAGTTATATGAATGACATTTTACCACTCGCATGAAGTACAATATGTCACGAGAAACCAGTGTCAGAATCAGTGGGATCCATGGAAGCGTTTCAGAGTTATTACCTCATAAAGGGACAGTGGTCAGAATTGTAAAAATTGGCCCGGTCATGAATTTGCAAACCACCCTTGGGGGTAAAGGGGTGATTCAACAATACAGACCTGCAAAATTTGCAAGCAATAAATTAGTTCTAAAGACAACAACCTTATCATTAATGATTGTGGAAAACTGATACATCGTATCCATGTAGCCACCATAATTATGACAGTTCTTTCTATGCTACAATCTATCCGCTCTTATATGTTATCTAACTCTAATACATTATTCCAAGAATAGAACAACAGCAGTGAATTTATTTTTATAGCAGAATTTTGTTATTGATGACAGCATTGGATTATATGTATCTATATTAACATTTTTACATTATTATTATAATGTACTTATCAGCTATCACACAAAACATCACAGAAGTTTAGAATTGCCTTAAAAAGGGACAACGCTCAGAAGCCACAGCAAAATCCTCATATTGTATTATTGCAAATATGTTATATACTGCTATATATAGTAGTAGGTTATTTTATGTTATCCATGTCACTGCCATATGTTCTGACCTGTTCAAAGTTATATCCACAATAAACTAAATTTTATTTATTTTTGTGGCTAATTCCAGTGATCCGTGAATGACCGTTATTTGAATATTATGTATGTTATGAATCAAGATACCAAAATAAGCAACAGCTTGAAATGCAAAGCTGATTAAATGAATTGAATGCTTGCCAGCTATATAAACATGGAAATAAAAACAGCTTCATTAAGGAAGTGTCAGTTTCATCTTCTTGGCCCATGCCAGCAATTTTCTCACTCTGCCAGTTTCTGTTGAAGAGTAGCTAAACTTTCTCCTTGATTTTCATTTTTAGGAGGCACTTGAGTTTTCCACAGATTGGTAGAGTTGAGACCAACACTGATCACGAAATAGACCCTGAGAAATGTGCAGCTCAAGAAGCACGAGTATATAGCTCCTGTTTCAGCACTCGAAAGGCTCACAGTACATTTTGCGCAGAAATCATAGTACCGTATTTTCTATTGAGTCTATACTCCAGTCTGTCTGGGCGCGCAGACAGCAGCTCTGCATTTCTATCTTTTGAATATGCAAATTGGCTATAGCAGAAGAAGACTAGTGCCACCAATTGGAAGTAGCAATCCTAAAAGTCAATATCGACCTCACATGGCAAACTTTTCACAATTAAATTACGTGATCAATGGGGGTCTCAGGATCCAGACCCCACTAATCTGCAGGCAATTAAAGTACCTGCTAAACATGAAAAAGAAAGAAACAGTTTGCTGACACTTTGAGGCCTCGATCAGATCGGTGATTTTTCACACACTTAAAAAAAACAGTCCAAGTATCATCAGTGATTTCTATCCGTTTCATCAGTGTTTCGTCAGTGTGTCGGTTTTTACCATCAATGTTTCATCAGTGATTTTCATGTATAAAAAAATAAAAAATAAATGATAAAGATTTTCTTATTCCTTACAATGTTAATCATGGGCAGCACACAAACTACACACTGGTGGCATCCGTGTGCTCTCCGTAATTATCATGGACCCAAATACATGTAAGGGTAATTTTGATCTGTGACTCAACTCAAAAGGGAATATATCTCCATGATTTTTTTTGCAGACACACAATAAGCAAAAAAAAAAGTAAATATTATCATAGACTATAATGGGTCTATTATAAGCACGTATAGAACATATTCATGAAAAACTGATGTCTGAATAAGGCCTCATTCAGCCTTCTGTCTATTATTAGGCTGTGTGCCCATGAAGAGTTTTTAGTGAGCTTTTCACGCCGCATTAACCCCTTTAACCCCAAGGTGGTTTGCACATTAATGACAAGGCCAATTTTTATAATTCTTACCACTGTCCCTTTATGAGGTAATAACTCTGGAACGTTTCCTTGGATCCCAGTGATTCTGACATTTTTTTTCTCGTTACATATTGTACTTCATGGTAGTGGTAAAATATCAGTCATATAACTTGACCAGCGATTTCTCATTTTTGCAACACCATTTTTTTTAGTGACCACATCACATTTGAAGTCACTTTGAGGGGTCTATATGATAGAAAATACCCAAAAGTCAAACCATTCTAAAAACTGCACCCCTGACAGTACTCAAAACCACATTCAAGAAGTTCATTAGCCCTTCAGGTGCTTCACAGGAATTTTTTGAATGTTTAAAAAAATGAACATTTAACTTTTTTTCACAAAAAAATTACTTCAGGTCCAATTTTTTTATTTTACCAAGGGTAACAGGAGAAATTGGACTGCAAAAATTATTGTGCAATTTGTCCTGAGTACGCTGATACCTGATATGTGGGGGAAACTACTGTTTCGGTGCATGGTAGAGCTCGAAAGGGAAGGAGCGCTGTTTGACTTTTTCAATGCAAAATTAGCTGGAATTGAGATTGGACGCCATGCACGTTTGAAGAGCCCCTGATGTGCCTAAACAGTGGAAACCCTCCTTAGAAGAGACCCCATTTTGTAAACTAGACCCCCCACGGAACTTATCTAGATATGTGGTGAGAATTTTGAACCCCCAAGAGCTTCACAGAAGTTTATAACGTACAGCTGTACAATTAAAAAATCTACTTTTTTCCACAAAAATGATCTTTTCACCCCCAATTTTTATTTTCTCAAGGGAAACAGGACCCCAAAAGTTATTGTGCAATTTTTCCTGAGTACGCCGATACCCCATACATGGGGGTAAACCACTGTTTTGGCGCATGGCAGAGTTCGGAAGGGAAGGAACGCTGTTTGATGCAAAATTGGCTGGAATTCAGATCAGGTGCCATGTCGCGTTTGGAGAGCCCCTGATGTGCCTGAACAGTGGAAACCCCCCACAAGTGAGCCCCATTTTGGAACCTATACCCCACAAGAAACTTATCTAGATGTGTGGTGAGCATTTTGAACCCCCAAGTGCTTCACAGAAGTTTATAACGTAGAGCCATAAAAATAAAAAAATCATTTTTTTCCACAAAAATGATAATTTTTCCCCCAATTTTTTTTATTTTCTCAAGGGTAACAGGAGAAATTGGACCATAAAAAATTTGTTGTGCAATTTGTCCTGAGTAGGATGATACTCCATATGTGGAGGTAAATCACTGTTTCGGCATATGGCAGAGCTTGGAAGGGAAGAAGCACCATTTGTCTTTATCAATGCAGAATTGGATGGAATTGAGATCAGATGCCATGTTGCGTTTGGAGAGCCCCTGATGTGCCTAAACAGTGGAAACCCCCCAATATTAACTCTAACCCTAACCCCAACACACCCCCAACCCTAATCTCAGCCCTAATCCTAGCCCTATCCCTAGCCTTAACCCTAGCCCTAACCCTAACCCTAGCCCTAATCCTAGCCTTAACCCTAATGGGAAAATGGAAATAAATACATTTTTTAAATTGTATTATTTTTACCTAACTAAGGGGGTGAAAAGGGAGGTTTAATTTACTAAGTAAAGTAAATAGTGGATCACCGCGCAAATGCTGAGATAGATTGAATATTGTATACTCACACAATGAACGAGTTGGTATGGAGTGTACTCAGAGATAAATGGACACAATGGACATGAGATGTCTATAATTCCCATCCACTTTGATGGAACTATAATACCCTGCATTTTTAACCCCTTTCTGACCCGGGCCTGTGGGACCGTGGACGGGATAGTACGACACCGTGATCAGCTGACACCAGGCACTATGTGCCAGGGGTGGTCACAGACTGCCCCGGCACATTATCCCCTGGCACACTGCCATCAAATATGATCGCAGTGTACCGGGGCATAGGGAAGAATCACGCAGGGAGGGATGTGATTGCACTCTTCCGAGGGCTTCCTCCTTGTTATCAGTGTGTCAAGAGTGGGAGAAGAGAGTTGCATTGACAATTCAACACAATGGGCAGCACTTTGAGCACATTTTATAAGTGGTCATAGACTTGTAAATAACTCATGAAAGAATAAAGTTATGTTAAAACCAAGCACACCATTGTTTTTCTTGTGAAATTCTCAATAAGTTTGATGTGTCACATGACCCTCTTTCAATTGAAAAAAATAAATGGCGCACCCTGTAGATTGGGTTGTTCCAGACGTGTTGATGCCAAATAAGTACACTTTTTTGCTTATTCTCTTTACATAAAAATGTGTATTTACTCGTTTAATTTTTTTCATTTTTTATTTTGTATTTTTTTACATTTTTTTTACTTTTTCACTTAGTCCCTTCTTGGGACTTTCACTTTTTCACTTTGATTGCAGGTATAATGTATTGCAATGTACGGGGTAGTCATGGCGACTCCTGGTCACAAAGGCAATGATCAGGCCCCTGCAATTATGTAACAGGGGCACCAATCTGAAGGCAGAGGGAGCTCCCGTCCCTCTGCCTGCCTCCTAAATGTTGCAAAGTCATTATGGGCATGGTCATTGTTTCTATTCCTATAGATATTTAAAAAAATTGTTACTACTTATACTTTCTTTTGTAGGCTCTTTCCGAATAATTTGGTTACTTGTTCTGTAGATATTGATTAGCCTTCTTAGATTTAGATTTATTATGAAATGTTATTCGTCTGATGTTCAATTCTACATTTAGTGATGAGTTTCACCTATAGATTATTTGTCCCATTCCAGCGTACTACAATCTAGATCCTTCTGACAATATTGGATTTAAAGTTTTTTTCAATAAATCTGACTTTTATTTTTTATTCCTATATTGTTTCTTTTATTTCCCAGTGTGATTTAACTATATATTTTTCTGTTATAATTAAATATTACCTAATGGACTGTGATGATATTATGATAATTACAAACAAACCCTGTGTGTGGTCTGAACCTGCAGGCATGTGTTACCTTTTTCCATCTGCTTCTTCTGTCTGTAAAATATCAAGCAGGGCAGGTAGGTACAAAAAAGATTGATATTAAGCCTGCAAAAATTGTGAAATAAATTATTATACAGAGTTTAAAATTTAAAAACTACCTGATTACATACTGTACTGGGGTAAAAATAGAGGTAAGTTATGGTTCTAGAAATGCAAATGGGCAAAAACAATCCTTCTTGTCTTTAGCTTAGGAGGTTTCTGCTATAACTTTTTCTCTTATTTCTTTGAGAATTTTCTATGTTAGCCAGCATTCCAAAGTTAAATCTTTAAGTCTTGAATAGACATTGGATTTATTTATTTTTCCTTACAGAATATGAAAAATAAAAACTGTGATGTTCAGCAACTCCTTTTCATATTTGAATGTAACCAATGCTCTTGTACAATCTAATATTAATGTAATAATATTATACCTGCAGACCGGTCCACCCTTGTCCTTTCTTCAGTGCAGTCAATGCCTTTAATTCCTCACAAAAAATATTCAATATAATATTGCCACATGCTAGTAAAATCCACAACAGGCTGCAACTCACATCACAATCACTAAGTTGTTACACATAGACAGATATAGCATTGATGTCTGGCGACAGACTTTTCTAAAATAATATGTTTTTTAAAAGTTGGTCATCTCATAGCCCAATCTCTGGATATGTTAAGCCAAATACAAAGGAAAGAATGAATACATATGTCATAAAAAAATAAAATAAATAATCATATTGCTGATATTTTATTGACTGTGGCCCTTTTATATTTCTTATTTAAAAATGCCTTTTTGCAAATTAAATTGAAACAAATAAATTATAGTAGACTTAATAAGGAGGCTCACACAAAAATATTTTTAAGTTGTTGTTATCCCTCCATTTCACCTTCTGAAATAAAGTTGTGTATTACAATAAGTAGTATTTCACTTAGTATTCTGAAGTTTGCATTCCTCAAGGGATCAGAGAGTATTAATTAGTTAATAATGTGCTAATGTAATTAGATGAGTAACCAAACCGAGGCTCTAATTATTTGAACACCCTCGAACTACAATTATTTTTTTGCTTTTTCCTTACATTACTTTATATTACTTTAATTCTTATATATGATTTGATACGACAGAGTATATACTTATTATTGCAGAATAATTATAGTGAATGACAACTTGCAATTATGCAAACACGATAAGACATTGGGAAAATAGAAACAAATTTACACAAATTTCAACAGTGGGAACTGCATATTTTAGACAATGATTATATGTCCTATGAATATTACATAAATACAGTAGGCCAGATATGACAACAGCTTTAACACCTTTACGACGTTGGGCATAATAATACACCCACTTCGAACTTCCCCTGTTTGGTGCTGGCTCCCACTCTGAGCCCATACCTTTCCGGGCACATGTCAGCTGATCTATATAGCTGACATGTGCCCAAAATAGCCGCTGGTGGAATCACGATCCACTCATGGCTGTTAACTAGTTAAATGCCGCTGCCAGGAGCGGAAGCATGTCAGAAATCCCGCTCATCTGTGACCCCATCACATGATCGTGGGTCAAAGATGGGTAAGCAGCATGACAATCAGAGATCTCCAGCAGACCTCTTTGGTTGTCATAGCCAGATTGCTATGAGAGCCACCCAGTGTTAGGCATCAGGTTTCTACATCTGCTCTGCAGGAATCCAGAGCCTCACATTCTGCAGTCTCCTGCTGTCTATCTACCGCATAGATTACTTTGCAGCAGATCTCTCCAGAGACTAAGTCTTTCTGTTCTCCTACTGGGCATGTTCACGAGATGATCTCCCATTGGAGGTCGGGAGTCATGTGCCCAGGTCCTGCTCCAGATCTCATTGGTCTATCTCAGAGCTCTGGAAGCTTGTGGAAGGTCCCGGCTGTAAAAAGCGCACATGACCATTCGGCCATGCGCTAGTATAGTCTCTAGTTGCTACTGTGTGAATGATGATGGATGTATGAACCTGCGAATGACTCATTAAGATCCCCTCCCTCTGATATTATGAATGTGTACAGGGACTTAGATTAGTGTCAGCGCCAGTGCATGGCAAGCCTCAAGCCACTACAGCATCATCCACAGTGCTAGCGTCCGAGATTGCACCTGCTTCCTTGCTTTGTCGACTAGCGGCAGTGTCCTACGCCATGCTGCAGTTGCAGCCCTCTTTGGCGTCCGCAGTAGCAACGCCGAACATATGGTAGGTCTAGATGGATGCAGCTCCTCTGTCTTGGGTCCTGCTCCTGTGACCAGATACCATGTGTGCATTGTTAGGGTCAGCGGAACGCACCAGATATAAATAATAGGAGGTGCGTTCGCTGCCCGGGTCCACCGTGCGGTAGATGACAAGACCGCTGCTGGACAATGGCAGATACGCTAAAGGTGTGGTACAGCGCTCAGGTTAACGTCACCCGAGAGCTTAGGATTGGCTCTGTTCAGACACAGAGACGCCGAACATAAATAAGAGACAGACGCTGGCCCTGTTAGCCTCACAGGAAACCAGCGGGTGGCGTTGCAGCCGCAATCGCCAATAGATACTGCTACTGCAGCGCGGCGGTAAGAATAGCCGCTGAACGACGGTGCCGGAGGAGCCGGACACCGACGGACGCTAGTGTAGGTGTGGTAAGCACAGTGGCGTGTAGCTTTCCACAACCTGGCGCTGACTAAACCAACATACTGTCACCATCCGTAATGTCAGAGGGAAGGGGTTTCATAATAAGTCAGTCACCAGTCCATGCATCCATCACCATACACACATATCAATCTGAGTCTACACTAGCACATGGCCGAGCCGCCATGCGGGCTTTTTATAGCCATGCACTTCCGGGACCTTCCAGTACCCTGGAAAGGACCAATCAGATCCGATGCAGGACCTGAGCATGTGACCCCTGCTCTCCAGTGAGAGGTCATCTTGCGGGCATGCCCAGTAGCACGGCACAAGGACTTAGCCTCTGGAGCGGTTCCCTGCAGAGCAGGTTGCGCTACCATTACTGCACCAGAGGTGGCAGCAACATCCAGGCTGTCAAAGCGACTCTGAGCAGCACCCGGAGCGGTCGGAGGAGAATGGGAGGCCGCTGGATGTCTGGCTCTGGATTCCTGCTATGCAGTGTCAGGAATCCGACGCCTAACATTACCCCCCCTCCTAAGGCCCCCTCCCCACTGTGCTCAAAAGCCGCGATCAGGAGCGGTGCGTGGATATTTTCCATCGGCTCCCAGGTTCGAGCCTCGGGCCCATGACCCTTCCAATCCACTAAATTTTTTTGCCATGGACAAACCTGCACCCTACGATGGTATTAACCTCAAACTCGTCAGACGATAAGTCTGATGACCCGGGCTATGACTCGGAAAACCGGGCCATGTGAACTGGTTTGAGGAGGGACACATGAAACACATCCGAAATGGCTAAATGTGGAGGAAGAGCCAAGAGGTAGACCACCGAGCTAATTCACTCGGGGACTTTGAATGGTCCAATATATCGTGGTGCGAACTAAGGGGACTCGAACCGTAGTTTGATGTTTCGGGTGGAGAGCCACACCATGTCGCCAGGGGAGAAGCTTGGAGCGGGTCGCCGATGCGTGTCGGAGGACGCCCTCATCCTCTCCTTAGAGGCATGGATAGCATCCTGAGTGGGATCCCAGATGTCCAGGGCCTCCACTGCCCAGTCTGCCACCCTGGAGTCAGCGGAGGACACTGGCATAGGGACAGGGACGCGTGGATGTTGGCCATAGTTTAAGAGGAAGAGCATCTCACCAGTGGAATTAGCCACCGCATTGTTTAGGGCAAATTCAGTCCAAGGTAGCAAGGATGCCCAGTCATCCTGCCTGGCAGAAACAAAATGCTGTAGATAGGTGACCAAGGTCTGGTTGGCTCTCTTGGCCAAGCCATTCGTCTCGGGATGGTAGGCGGAGGACAGATTTAGCTCGATGCTGAGTAAGTTGCAGAGCTCCCTCCAAAACCAAGACGCAAACTGGGGACCTCGGTCACTCACGATTTTGTCCGGCATGCCATGCAAATGGAATACGTTCCTAATGAACAAAGTGGCCAGACCTCGAGCGGAAGGCAGGCTTGCGAGTGGCACCAGATGCACCATTTTGGAAAAATGGTCAGTGACCACCCAGATGACTGTACAGCCACCAGACTTGGGCAGGCCAACTATGAAATCCATGCCAACCATCTCCCACAGTCTATCCGACACTGGCAGAGGATACATCAGCCTCACCGGCCTCTGTCTAGAGGGTCTGTTTCGAGCACACAAGACGCATGCTTGCATGTATTCCTTGACATCTCGAGCCATATGTGGCCACCAATATGACCTTGCCAGGAGTTCGGTGGTCCGCTTATTGCCAAAATGACCACCCACCCTGGAGGCATATGCCCAGGCGAGGACCTTCGGCTGTAGCTGAGGAGGCACCAAGGTCTTGCCTGGTGGCACTGACTCGAGAGCGACTGGAGCCACGGTCGTAAAACTCTCCGGGAGGAGAATTAACCGAGGCTCAGCCTCTCCCTCTTCCGCAGAAACCACCGAGCGTGAAAGAGCATCCGCACGGACGTTCTTCTCTCTGGAGAGGTAATGCAGGGTGAAGTGGAAGCGGGAAAAGAAGAGCGACCACCTAGCCTGACGGGAGTTCAGGCGTTGGGCCGTCTGCAAATAGACCAGGTTTTTATGGTCTGTATATACCTGGAAGGGAAACCGAGCCCCCTCCAGGAGATGTCTCCTCTCTGAAAAGGCCAACTTCATGGCCAGCAGCTCCCTGTCACCGATGGAGTAATTCTTCTCCGCCGGTGAGGTCTTTGAGAAGAAGAAGCATGGATGCTTCCGACCTTGAGCATCCATCTGGAAAAGGACTGCTCCTGCACCGACGGAAGAGGCATCTACCTCCAGAATAAACCGTTTATTCATATCGGGACGATGTAAAATGGGAGCGCCAGCAAAATGAGATTTTATAGCCGTGAAGGCCTTGGAGACCTGTTCAGACCAAGCGCTGGGGTTAGCTCCTTTCTTGGTGAGAGCAACCAAAGGAGCCACCAGTGTGGAAAAGTGTGGTATAAACTGGCGATAGTAATTCACGAACCCCAAAACGCGCTGCACCGCTTTAAGTGAATGAGGTACCTGCCAGTCCATTACCGCTTGTAGTTTGGCAGGATCCATGGCCAGCCCCTGGGCCGAGATGATAAAGCCCAGGAACAGCAAGGACTCCTGCTCACACTGGCACTTCTCCAGCTTGGCAAAAAGAGAGTTCGCCCGCAGACGGTCGAAGACCCTGCAGACGTCCCTGCGGTGGGTGGTCAAATCTGGCGAAAAGATGAGTATATCATCCAGATAAACCACCACCGAGGTAGAAAGCATGTCGCGGAAGATGTCGTTGACAAAATCCTGGAAGACAGCTGGCACATTACAAAGGCCAAAAGGCATAACCAGATATTCATAATGGCCATCCCTGGTATTAAAAGCTGTCTTCCATTCGTCTGCTTTGCGAATGCGGATCAGGTTGTATGCCCCCCCGCAGATCTAACTTTGTGAAGATCCGGGCCCCTCACAACCTGTCAAACAACTCAGAGATCAACGGTAGGGGGTATTTGTTTTTAACCGTGATAGCATTGAGACCTCTGTAGTCAATGCAGGGACATAACTCTCCGCTCTTCTTCTGAACGAAGAAGAACCCTGCACCTGCTGGCGACACCGACTTCCTGATAAAACCTCTAGCCAGGTTCTCCCGGATATATTGTGACATAGCTTCTGTTTCAGGGAGTGATAGTGGATACACACAGCCTCTAGGAGGTTCTGTGCCTGGCATGAGGTCTATCGGGCAATCATATGGACGGTGCATTGGGAACGTCTCTGCAGATTTTTTGGAGAAGACGTCCGCTTACCGGTGGTAGGGTTTAGGAAGCGCGGAGAGATCTGCAGGCACTTCAGTGGAAGCCACCTGAAGACTGCCCTTCAGACACCTTCCCTCACAGTCCTTGCTCCAAGCCAGTATTTTCCCTGACGCCCACTCGATATGAGGAGAGTGGCAACGGAGCCAAGGAAGACCAAGAAGCACCTGGTCGATACCATCAGGCAAAATGAGCAGGGACAAGGTCTCTCGATTGGAGGGAGAGATAGAAAGCCCGAGTGGAGCTGTCTGATGTGTCACCTGAGTGGGCAAATGCGCACCATTAACCACCATGATGGTCAGTGGTTGGGGCAGCAACACCTGGGGAATCTCGTGTTTCTGGGCGAAGGTTGAGGACATAAAAGTCCCTTTGGCCCCGGAATCCACGATTACCTCTGCCTCCCAGGTGGAGAACCCACTGTCTAAGGTACCCCGGAATACCGGTTTGGGGGAGAAGGGTTTCATGTTGGACTGACCACCTCCTATGACCACAGGCCGTGGGCGTTTTTTTGCCTACAAAGGACACGTGCTAGCCGAGTGACCAAACTGTCAGCACTGATAGCAACGTACAGAGCTTCGCACTGGACGTGGCTTGGAATCAGTGCGGGACACCTCCATAGGTTCAGAGGGTACAAGCTCCTGTGAAGGGTATCTCAGCGGCTCGGAGAAGGTGGGAGCCAAATTAACCCTTCGTCTGGATTGTGCACGTTCCAGCCCGCGCTCCGTAAACCGGAGGTCAATGCGGGTGGAAACTGCAATCAGTTCCTCCAGACTTGAGGGAACTTCCCTAGTAGCTAGAGCATCTTTTACATGCTCAGCTAACCATCTCCAAAACACCGGGACTAATGCCTTGTCCGGCCACTCTAATTCGGAAGCCAATGTTCGGAACCGGACGGCATAATGGCTGACCGAGAGTGAACCCTGTGTTAGAGATAATAACTGGAGTGAGGTATCGTGTGTGATCCGTGGTCCCAGAGAGACCTGCTTCAGGGCCGCGAGGAACTGAGCAGCACCCTGAACCACAGAATCATCACATTCCCACAATGGTGTAGCCCACTGTAATGCCTTGCCAGACAATAATGATACAATAAACCCCACCTTAGCCCGCTCTGTAGGAAACCGTGCAGCCAGTAACTCGAGCTGAATAGAGCACTGGCTCACGAATCCCCTACAGGTGGCGCTGTCACCTGAAAACTTGTCGGGGAGCGGGAGGCGAGAAATTGTTGGCGTGGGCAATAGTGTGGGCACACGTGAGACAGCCTCAGCGACTGTCTGGGCAGCAGCCAGCGCAGCATTCGCAGCTGAGTTGGCGCTCTCAATAGCTGTCAACCTGCTCTCCAGCTGCCGAATGTAGCGCTGCAGCTGCTGCAGGTCTGCCATTGCCAGCCAGACCCTGGCGCTAGTGTAATGTTAGGGTCAGCGGAACGCACCAGATATAAATAATAGGAGGTGCGTTCGCTGCCCGGGGTCCACCGTGCGGTAGATGACAAGACCGCTGCTGGACAATGGCAGATACGCTAAAGGTGCAGTACAGCGCTCGGGTTAACGCCACCCGAGAGCTTAGGATCGGCTCTGTTCAGACACAGAGACGCCGAACATAAATAACAGACAGACGCTGGCCCTGTTAGCCTCACAGGAAACCAGCGGGTGGTGTTGCAGCCGCAATCACCAATAGATACTGCTACTGCAGTGTGGCGGTAAGGATATCCGCTGAACGATGGTGCCGGAGGGGCCGGACACCGACGGACGCTAGTGTAGGTGTGGTAAGCACAGGGGTGTGTAGCTTGCCACAACCTGGCACTGACTAAACCAACATACTGTCATCATCCGTAATGTTAGAGGGAAGGGGTTTCATAATAAGTCAGTCACCAGTCCATGCATCCATCACCATACACACATATCAATCTGAGTCTACACTAGCACATGGCCAAGCCGCCATGTGGGCTTTTTATAGCCATGTGCTTCCGGGACCTTCCAGTACCCTGGAAAGGACCAATCAGATCCGACGCAGGACCTGAGCATGTGACCCCTGCTCTCCAGTGAGAGGTCACCTTGCGGGCATGCCCAGTAGCACGGCACGAGGACTTAGCCTCTGGAGAGGTTCCCTGCAGAGCAGGTTGCCCTACCATTACTGCACCAGAGGTGGCAGCAACATCCAGGCTGTCAGAGCAAGTCTGAGCAGCAAGCCTGGCTCGCCGTGATTGCTGAGCAGCACCCGGTGCGGTCGGAGGAGAATGGGAGATCCCTGGATATCTGGCTCTGGATTCCTGCTGTGCAGTGTCAGGAATCCGACGCCTAACATGCATTTACCTGAGAACTGTGACACTAACAGGCTCAGCCTTTGTGTTTACCTCTGCTGACATCTCTGTGAGCAAACAGAGATTGCTTAGCGCACTTGGGTGATGTTCAACCCGCGTGCGCATTTCCACCATATTGCTTGTCTGTCACTACTTAGCAGCAGTGTTTACACCTACTGCACGGTGGACCCCGAGCGGCGAATGCACTTTGTTATTTATTTTTATTTAGTGCGTTCCGCCATTCCTAACATTATACTAGCACCAGGGTCTGACTAGTAATGGCGGACCAGCAGCAGCAGCTCCTACAATACATTTGGCGGCTAGAGGTCTGGTTGGCTACTCTTGAGACTGCTATCTCAGCTGCGAAGTCTACTGAGGCTGCTGTACAGGCAATGGCAGAGGCGGTTTCACGTATGTCCACGTCCTCCCCTGCACCGACAGTTTCCCGCCTCCCGTTGCCCGATAAATTTTCTGGCGATGGTGCCTCCTGTATGGATTTTGTGAGCCAGTGCTCTATCAAGCTGGAGTTACTGGCTGCGCAATTCCCTACGGAATGGGCTAAGGTGGGGTTTATTGTTTCCCTTCTGTCGGGCAGGGCGTTTGAGTGGGCTACGCCACTATGGGAGCGTGGTGACCCAGAGGTTCGGACCCCTGCTCAGTTCTTAACATCTATCAAGCAGGTCTTCCTGGGACCACGGGTCACGCACGATACCTGTCTTCAGTTACTTGCATTAACTCAGGGATCTCTCTCGGTCAGCCAGTATGCCGTTCATTTTCGGACACTGGCTTCCGAGCTGGAGTGGTCTGAAAAAGCCCTCATCCCTGTGTTTTGGAGAGGTTTAATGGAGCATGTTAAGGATGCTCTGTCTACCAGAGAGGTGCCTGTAAGTCTGGAGGAGCTGATTGCCATTGCCACCCGCATTGATTTCCGTTTTTCAGAGCACGGGCTGGAGTGTGCTCAAACCAGATGGAAGGTTACTTCGGCTCCCAACCTTTTTGAACCTCTGGAATTACCTGAGCCAGAGTGTTCACTTCCAGAGCCCATGGAGGTGTCGCGCGCCAGTCTCGAGGCGCGTCCGGCACTAAGCGCCACTCGCGGTTACCACTGTCAGCACTCTGTTCCCCAGGATAACGGGGCCCCGCAATGGCCAAACTCGGTGCCGCTGGGCAAGACCTTTGTCCCCCCTCGCCTTCGGCCGAAGGTTCTCACGTGGGCACATGCGTCCAGGGCGTGTGGTCACTGTGGCTACATGCAGACCACAAAACTCCTGGCAGGGTCTTATTGGTGGCCGCACAGGGCTCAGGACACTAAAAAGTATATTCGGGCATGTGCCTCTTGTGCTCGGAATAGCTTCCTTAACCCTAGAAAGCATGACCATAAAAATCTACACTTTCACATACCTGGGACCTTTTAGGCCCGTGTGCAAATAACATGGAATAACTCAAACAAGAATAATTTTCAAAGTTTATTTGAAAATTGCAAAGTAAGGATGCATTCCCACTAGCACTGGTGTCTGCCAGGAGGAGATCTGTAATGGATCTGACCTCCTGGTGACCCCAGCTAAGGCTGGCGGAATCCCGGCGTTCCTGCAGCCTTAACTGGAGTTACCAAGAGATCAGATCCATTACGCATCACCTCCTGGCAGACCCCAGCGCCAGTGGGAACACAGCCTAAGATGTCAATAATTCAAAACATTACAATGTGCAAAAAAAACAAAAGAGTAACTGAACGGGCTTAAAGCGCCCAATATACGCATTCGATATAACTCTTTATAATAATGTTTTTTTGTCTAAAAGTTTTTTATATAAAAGTTGCAGTAAACATGCTGCAGGAATATCTCTTTTCAAAGGTTCCTTTTCTACTTTACTAATGACCGCAACAACTGACAGGACGAGTTCTCTTGTCATCAAAACGAAGGCTTCTCCGAATATCCTCAAATCTATTGACTGACATTGTAGCTTTGCAATGTGGATCTGAAAAAGGGTTCATAAAGGGTTCTCTGACAGGAACATCGTATGATTTTGTACTCCCTGCCAGAAGAGTAAGGCCAATATAAGCATACAGTTCCACTTTTGTTATATTTTTCCATGTTTTTTTTCTTCCTGAAGCGATACGTTTTCCTTCTAAGTTAGTACACAAAACTACCTCATCTACAATATCATCTGAAAAAAATTTACAGAACATATCTCTTTTGGACAAGAATTGTGGAATTCCTACAGTTCCTTGAGCAACTCTTACAATATTATGTGATGGGGTTTGTCCAGGACCTCAGCAGTACTGTTCCAAAAAACAATAGTTTTGGATGTTCTATTTGTACGTTCTGCTGGATCCATTACTTCTTCATCATCTGAAGAATCACTGGACGATGAAGTAGAGACATTAGCTGGTGGCATGTACTCTTCATCAGACAAAGAAAGTTCACTGTCTTCATCACTATCAAAAATGATTGCTTCGATTTCTTGGTCAGTCAAACCCCTGGATGTAGACTGTGCCATTGTAACCTTAGAAGTCAGTAAACTAAAATGAAAAAAAAAAGATTACAATCAGGGTTGTACACTCTTTGTTAGTGTAACTCTTTGTTAGATACCAAATATACACATATTTGGTATCGCCCTGTTTAGTATCACCCGATCTAGCAATATAAAAAAAATTAACCGGGTTGCTTAACCTGGTAACGAGAAAAAAGTAAAAACGACAGAATTACTTTTTTTGGTTGCTGCAGCATTGAATTAACATGCAATAATGGGCGATCAAAATATCATATCTGCACCAAAATAGTATCACTAAAAACATCAGCTTGGCACACAAAAAATAAGCCCTCATCCAACCCCAGATCACTAAAAAATGGAGACGCTGCAGGTATCAGAAAATGGCGCAATTTTTTTTTCAACAGACGTTGGAATTTTTTTTCACCATTTAGATTAAAAAGAATCTAGACATGTTTGGTGTCTATAAACATATACATATACACATATATATATATATATATATATATATATATATATACTGTATATATACCAGGAATAGTATGTGTATAATTGTGAAATGGTAATTACAAATACTTACAATATAGAGTGTAATAGAACATAATTAAAATATCAGTGCTCATCAGGGAAGCTAAAATGCCTGTTAATTGTCTACTCCGATCTCCTATAATTTCCACAGAGAGCTGTCATTTTTGGAAGCAGTAAACATACATAAACTCACTAAAGTGCTCTTTTGCTAGCTATAGCCTTTGATTAGTTGTTTCTTGCCAGCTTGTGGTGGGTCCATAAAAACTTTAATACAACAATGGGGTATCCCAACACCTTAATAGTTAAAAAAAAACTTCAAAGCTATAATAATTTGCAGTGGGGATGATGCAAAACATCATTGATCTTTTCTAACATTAGGGCAGTTTTAATAATTATATCTTACAAAGAAGCTAGTACTTCACAAAAACACAAACAACTGTCATACAGAGTGTACAATGTGCAAAACAGCTCTACATTTTACTGCTTTTTCTATATTTCTTATGGATTGATATTTAATTTTCTACCCATGCCAAATTAAATCGATGTTATGTAGCTGGCAAATATTATTCTGCGCCTTAAAAGGTAATCTGTCAGCAAAATTTCACATCCCAAAAACTGTATATATGCATGTAGCTCTTTCAAAGACAAGTCCAGCAATACCTTCACATGGTTAATCCATTTGTTCATTACTGAGAAATCAGCATTTGAATTGATATGCAAATGAGGTTGTAGATCTGTAGCCTCTGTCACTCCAGCTCTATTCCTCTATTCCTTTCCCATGCTGACTCTTCCTGTTTAACTGAATCTTTGCTGTGTGACTTCAGACAAAGGAGCCATCAGTCAAGAATGATCAGGATGAAACTGTGGAAAAGAGAATAGTAGTGACAGAGGCATGAGATCTACAGCCTCATTTGTTTAACAAATCAAACACTAATTTTTTTCAGTAACAGAGGAACACACTGTCCATGTAAATATATTTTTGGCTCGGCTCGTCTTTGAAAGACCTACATGAACATAAAAATCGTTTGGAGGGTTAAAACCTGTTGAAAAAATTGCAGATTTTCAACAGAAATGCAGTATTTGCAAATGTAAGCTGCCAGGGACAAATTATTTTTTCCTTAACACCTCAGAAAACGTCCCTGAAAGGGACTTAATTACTTGCTTTTTTTGCTTATCCATGTTTCAGCAGCCATAATGTTTTCTTTATTTAATGATATTAATGAGGCTTTGTTTTATATGGGACAAATTGTATTTAGGTCTTTCTTTGCATACTTTTCATATGTTTTTTTCTTTTGTTACACAAATATTGAGGTTTAGTTCCTTTTTGATTATATTTTTACAGTTTATATTTCGTATGAAGTAACCTGTTGAATGAATTCTATGGGCTACTACTGTTATGTAAACTCCTAATATCTGTAGTTTATCTTCCTTATATGTATGTAATATAATTTATATTACTGTATATGAAAAAATCCACAACATTGGATGTTTTCATGGTTTTTACATCATGGAATTTTTACTTTTTAAAAGGAACATTTTTTTTTCCTTTACTAATTTTTTTTCCATTAGGCACATGCAGAGCTGGTCTGGGTTTGCTAAGACCCAGCAACTCTAAAGGCCCTGTCACACACAGCGATATCGCCAGCGAGATCGATGATTTTGTGACGCCACAGCGATCTCACCAGCGATATCGCTGTGTGTGACATGGATCAGCGACCGGCCCCCCTGCCGGGTATCGCTGATCACGCTCCATCATCCTGGGCCATTTTTTGATCATTGGTCTCCCACTGGCCAGCGTGCATCGCTGCGTGTGGCAGCGAGAGACCAGCGATCATCGATGCTGGACGCTGGTTTCCAATGTAAACAGCGGGTATCAAAGAGCCACGTGGCTCTTGGTTACCCGCTGTGTTTACCTTGGAAACCAGCATGCAAGCTGGTTTCCAGGGTAAACATCGGGTAACTAAGAGTCGCGCGGCTCTAAGATACCCGCTGTTTACATTGGAAACCAACTTGCTCGCTGGTCCTGATCGCTGGAGGGGCTGTCTATGTGTTATTATGTTTTGGCAAACACACAGAGTCACTTACGGATTTAGCTCCAATATTGGCCTTAGGAAAGTTAAATTGCGGTAGTACACATATTGCCTCTTCTTGGAAGCACCGGTAGTGGAGGGGAGGGGATTAAATTCCCGCCTGAACGGGTCCCTCGCTGAGCGCCTACGCTGTTTGACCAAATCAACTGTTGGTAAAGTGTTAAAAATGCAAAAATTACCGAAAGCACAACATTAAAATATTATTTCAGTACCAACATAAGATTTTCAGCTATGTTGTATTTCCTAATGTTTGGTTTCTGGATCATGATGGCTTAACAAAAATATCCAAACAATAACAAATCCACTGGCGCTGACCACTACAAGAGACGGCCTGGTGGTTACTAGACATAATCTGTGCTCAAACTGTCAAAATAAAACATAGATAAATCAGAAAATAATGTACCGTGCTCCCCAACTGCATACAAATTGGGCTCCAAAGGCACAATGTGTTTAGAAGTGAAACAGAAAGCAAATTCAATTCAAATGTCTCACAAAAAGCCTACACTTCTCAGGAGAGTGAAGGAGATAAGAATCAAACACGCCTGCAATAATACTGGTGCACTGTAACAGGCTACTGCTGCAACACATAGAGGCTTACCCTGACTCTGGCTGAAGAGCAGGTGCCGTCCTGATCGCAGTAAGTAGGCCACAATGGGGACCAATGGGTGCAGAGCAGGCTGGGATGAAGAGTGTAGACTTTTTGTGAGACGTTTGAAGTGAATTTACTTTGTGTTTCACTTCTAAACACATTTTGCCTTTGGAGCCCAATTTGTATGCAGTTGGGGAGTGCGGTACATTATTTTCACAAAAATGTCCAAACACTTTTGGCCTGGACACTAAGACTAAGAAGTGTGTGACCATTTTCATCCATGCTGTGATGTGATGTGATGTTTGTTCACCATGCCCATGTATAAAATCTGCTTAGAAACAACATAGCCTGCCAGACTTGTGGTGTGTAGAACAACACAAACCTTCACACAAGTAAAAATTACCAGCAGACATATGTAAGGGCTTGCAGTGTGTAAAATATTTTCGGTGGTGTCCAGAATGAAGTCTAAATCTTCAATTTAGCACACTCAGGCTGGTTTCACATTAGCGCTTTTTAAGCGCACGCACGGCCGGGGTAGCTCCGCCCCTGAGCCGCCTCTCTGCCCGGCGTGCCCGCCCCTTGCTTGTAGCGCCGCCTCCTAGCGCACAGCGGCGCCTGCGATCGGCGCACCCTATCTTTAGCATAGGGTGCGCAGATCGTACGCAGGCCGTGCGCTAGTTGCGCTTTGACATGCGCTGCGCACTTTTGACGGTGCGCCGTGCGCGCCAAAATCAAACTTTTCGGATTTTGGAGCGCACGGCGCACCGTCAAAAGTGTGCAGCGCAGGTCAAAGCGCAACTAGCGCACGGCCTGCGCACGATCTGCGCACCCTATGCTAAAGATAGGGTGCGCCGATCGCAGGCGCCGCTGTGCGCTAGGAGGCGGCGCTACAAGCAAGGGGCGGGCATGCCGGGCAGAGAGCCGGCTCGGGGGCGGAGCTACCCCCGGCCGTGCGTGCGCTTAAAAAGCGCTAATGTGAAACCAGCCTCAGACAGATTCAGTGGTGGGTCAACCAACAAATGTGACATAGAAACACTACAAGTGTCTTTTATTTTTTTGGCAATATGTTGTGTATGGGCGCTTAATAGTAGTATGAAGCACATGATGATCCTTACATGTAAACTAAGTCATAGGCGATCACCTTCTCATTTAAACAACGTAATTTACACTTGCAAGGCTAATTTTTTTTTCAATTTGCTCCGGAAATTCACACATGGCTAAATATGGCAGCCTAGTTATGCCAAAGCCCCAAAAATGTGAGACATCTGTACAGATATGGTTTTATACAGTACCGACTGTTAAATAAGATATAACACAATTGTTAGCCCATGGAACAGTGCAAAACTTCACATTGTTAACACATGTCTGACAAGTAGCCATTGATTTAGCAAGGTAAATGTTTTTTTTTTTAGAAATGTAGTATCCCTACAACAAAAGTGTGACAGACATGAAGCTAGTGAGCAACACAAAAATACTGCCACAGACACACACTGCATGTTTTTAAAGATTTCAACAAGCATGGTTAATGATGAATTTGTATATTAAATAGAGGGATCAGACTATAAACCTAGGAATAAATGTAATATATATGATGTGATTCAAGAGACAAATGCAAAAACTATTAAGCTAATGTGTGTCTTTGCTACACATGTCACCTTGGAAATCTAACCATGTAAAATCTGGTCATATGAAAACATTTTTGAATTTGATTGATAAAAAGGAACATCTATGGGGTAACTTAGGCCTGTTTCACACTTCAGTTTTTCACAATCAGTCAAGATCCGCTGATTTGCCAAAAAAACGGATCCGCCAATTTTAGGGGTGGATCCGTTTTTTTCCCCATTGACTTTCATTATCGGAGGATTTTGACTAATGATCATCCGCTGAGATCACCGAACGGACCATGCAACGTTTTTTTGCTGTCCGGATCCGAATTTTCCCCTTTTAACCCTGAATCAAGTCTCGCTGCTGGATGAAAATTCTCTCTCTCTCTCTCTCTTGCTGTACTCCCACGACTTCAACCATTATCGCGCGATACCTTCACTGCTGTACTCCCGCGACATCAGCCATTATCGTGCGATACCTTCACTTTTGTACTCCCGTGACTTCAGACATTATCGCGCGATACCTTCACTGCTGTACTCCTGCGACTTCAGCCATTATCGCGCAATACCTTCACTGCTGTACTCCCGCGACATCATCGCGCGATGACTTCATATCGCAGCCATAGACCCCCGCACCAACATGCAGGTACTCTGCTATATCATGCCGATACGCTCTCTGCGAGGGTTCCTTTAAATTTTAACCATCGGCAGATCCGTACATCCGCCATTCCGGTGACACCCATTCCTGTCAGTCCGCCTGCGGATCCGTTTTCCGCTATTTTGGCGGATTTAGACTGACAAGAAAAACTGATGTGTGAAACAGGCCTTACCAAACTTTGCCTGCTTGGCTGGTGAATATGTGGCCCAACCAGGTCTGGTGTAGAGCTGTTCAGCTACAGCAAACCAAGCACGTTCGATGGCCAGCCTGTCATGGTATATGTCAGATCGAGTGTCCCAAAGTTCGGGATGTTGCTCCACCAGACGTATAAGCTGTTCTGTGTCCACATGTTGGGCCATAATTTTGTGAAAAATGACCAAACCACAAACTT
Organism: Dendrobates tinctorius; assembly: GCF_039654945.1. NCBI lineage: Eukaryota > Metazoa > Chordata > Amphibia > Anura > Dendrobatidae > Dendrobates > Dendrobates tinctorius. The sequence continues at coordinate 3,729,488 of NW_027361749.1, read as the reverse complement.
GCAACCACTGTGAGAAGAGTCCAACTTCCCCTCACTCCAAAAACTGTCCAGACTGTGAGACAACTTTTTTGCAGGCAATGTCTAGACACCTGGCTGGTATTGATACAATTGGTTTCAACGTTAACCCTATATTTTGGAAAACGCACAAGGACCGCACACGGACGCCGTCCGTGTGCGGTACGTGTTTACATGGACCCATTGACTTGCATGGGTCCGTGTGATCCGTGCTGTTGCACAAAAATGGACATGTCAGCATATTTTGCACACGGTCCGTGAAAACACGCTGACATCTGCATAGACACATTCATTAGAATGTGTCTACATGTGTCAGTGTCTCCGGTACGTGAGAAAACTGTCACTACACGTACCGGAGCCACTGACGTGTGAAACTTCCCTAAATGAGGCAAGTGAGGCTTGACATTCTATTGACATTGTTGTGGGGTCTTTTCTATCATCTTGTATGAGTCGTTACTGCACTCTTGGTGGATATTTGATCTGCCGGTCATTCATGGAAAGGTTCACCACTGTTTTATGTTTTCGCCATTTGTGGATAATAGCTCTCACTATGGTTCACTGGAGTCCCAAAGCTTGAGAAATGGCTTTTTCAGACTGATATACCTCAATTACTTGGTTTATAAATTAATTTGTTCCAGAATATCTTTGGATCGCAGCTTGATGTCTTGCTTTTGATGATCTTTTGGTCAACTTTTCTTTATCAAGGAAGTCTTATTTAAGTGATTTCTTGATCAAAAACAGGTATGGCAGTAATTTGAACTCAGCTTACCAAAGATGTAATAAACCACAGTTAATTTATGTTTTAAGGAAAGGGGAGCAATCACTTTTTCAAGCAGGGCCCTGTATGTTTGGAATTCTTCTTCCCTTAATAATAAAGACTTTCATTTAAAAACTGAATTCTGTGTTTATTTATGTTAACTTTGTCTAATACTTAACACCTTACCGACCGCTGATATGCTTTTAGCGGGGTCAGTTAATGGTACTTAAACCACAGTGCCATTAATTAACAATGAACAGAGAACATTATTCAGCTTGCTTTTTACCGACCCCGGTGTTGCGATCGCCGCTATTAACGATATAACGGCAACCGCAAAAAAAGTCCGATTTCCCATTTAATTTTTCTCTCCTCTGATGTGATCGCATATCAGAGGAGAGAGAAATAGGGTCCCCTGATCCCCAACCCAGGTACCTCCTGGTGTCCTTGGACCCTCTTGCATCCCCCCATGGCTGCCAGCATCTTCTTCTGGGAAGAAAATAGAGGACACATAGACCCTATCACAGTGATCAAAATAAAGCTATAACCCTAATTTCAGCCCCAACCCTAACACTAACTTTAGCCCAACTCTAACCTTAATGGGAAAATGAAAATATTTTTTTTTATTTTATTATTTTTCCCTAACTAAGGGGGTGATAAAGGGGGTTTGATTGGTATAGGGGTTACTGAATCAGAGTCAGCGCCAGTAGTGGCTTAGTTTATGTGCAACAGAGCATCCCGCTCTCCACACGAGCGTTAGCGCCATATAGTGTCATCCAGCACAAGGCACCTTTGCTCCGCACGAGTAGCAGCATTCCTTACAGCGGCGCCATGTGCTAGTTTAACGCTTTCCTCCCTGCTCTGGGAGGTTAGTGGCGTCCACCAGAGCGGTGCAGTGCGCACTTGGTGAAATTAGTATTCATCAGTTCTATTGCTGGCACCGCAGCTGCAGCGCCAAGCGCTGGCGGTCTAGAGGGACTCTAGCCTTATGTCTCTGGGGCACAGTTCTGTGACTGTTAGCTAGTGTTCACCCAGACGAGCTCTGTGAGTATAAACAGGCTCCGGCAGTTATTTTCAGTGGCTCTGTGATGTAACAGAGTTTGTCCCTGTGCACACCGGGTCAGCAGATACCCTGCCGGTGTTCACTTAGGCAGGCTGTCTCCCGTTTGTCCACTGCCATCACTGCCCTGACTTTGTCCCGCCTCCCGCTGCCCGAGAAGTTCTCGGGCGATAGTGCTTCTTGCAGGGGTTTCATGAGCCAGTGCACTATACAGCTGGAGCTGCAGGCTGCACGATTCCCCTCCGAGCGGGCTAAGGTGGGATTTTTTTATCCCTCTTGTCGGGCAGGGCTTTGGAGTGGGCCACACTGCTGTGGGAGCGTGGTGATCATGTGGTGCAGAGTGCCTCGCAGTTCTTGGGCACTCTGAAGCAGGTCTTCCTGAGACTGTGAGTCACCCATGACACCGCGCTCCGGCTGCTGGAAATGTCAGAGGGCTCATCCATGGTCAGCCACTTCGCCATCCAGTTCCGGACGCTGGCCTTTGAGTTGGACTGGCCAGATAAGGTCCTCATTCCGGCATTCTGGAGAAGTTTGGCTGACCATGTGAAGAACGCCCTAGCCACCAGGGAAATTCCCGCCACACTGGAGGAGCTTATCACCATCTCCACCTGTATAGATCTTCGCTTTGCCGAGCGAAGGTTGGGCGGTCTCAATGTAGGCAGAGATTTGGTTGGCACCCAATTTTGCTAAACCTCTGGAATCTCCGGATCCGGTGTCTGAGCATCAGGGGCCTTCCCATGCGGGATCCAGGCCCCGGTCCGCTCGAGCTCCTGTGATCTGTCATGCTTGGCGGCAGTCTGGTCACCTTGCCAACCAGTGCCCATAGCGGCAGGGAAAACCCTCGCGTCTAGTGGCCGTAGGAGGCAGCTCACTAGAATCAGCGGCATTTTCCTCCAAGCTGTCCTTTAAGGTGACACTTGAGTTTGGTTCTTCCACTCTGGCGGTGGAGGTTTGCGTAGATTCCGGAGCAGAGGGCAATTTTTTGTCGTCTGCCTTCGCTCAACGGCACACAATACCCCTGGTTATGATATCTAAGCCAGTCACTGTCAGAGTGGTGAACGGCACAACTCTGCCCTCACAGATTACCCACCAAACCACCCCATTGTTGCTCTTGGTGTTTCTATCTCATCAGGAGACGATATCCCTCCTTGTCATGCCCAAGGGTATTGACCAGGTCCTTCTAGGGGTCCCCTGGTTGCAGTATCATTCCCCCCACATAGAGTGGTCTTCGGGGAAAATTCTTGGTTGGAGTAAATCATGTGAGGGTAGATGTCTGAGGGAGTGTGTCCAGGTTGCCTCCACCGAGGTCCCTGCAGATCTTTCCTCGCTTCCCAAACACTATCGACAGTATGCAGACGTGTTCTCCAAAAAGGCCCCGGAAACCCTTCCACCGCATCACCCCTATGACTGTCCTATTGACCTCTTTTTGGGTGCTAAGCCTCCCCGGGGTCGAGTCTACCCTTTATCTCTCCCGGAGACATAAGCTATGTCTCAATACATCAGGGAGAATCTTACAAGAGGATTCATTAGGAAGTCAGTGTCACCAGCGTGGTCGGGATTCTTCTTCGTCCAGAAGAAGAATGGAGAACTGCGTCCCTGCATCTATTACAGTGGTTTTAATGTCATCACCATTAAGAACAATTATCCTCTGCCCCGATATTGGAACTGTTCGATAGATTACGGGGAGCGAGAGTTTTCACCAAATACATCTGCGTGGGGCCTATAACCTGATACGCATCCGTGAGGGGGACGAATGGAAGATGGCATTTAACACCAGGGATGGCCATTATGAGTATCTGGTCATGCCCTTTGGTCTTTGTAATGCGACGTCAGTCTTCCAGGACTTTGTCAATGATATCTTTCGGGATATGCTCTCCACCTCAGTGGTTGTCTATCTGGATGACATCCTCATCTTCTCTCCAGATATGTACTCCCACCGGAGAGAGGTTGGCAAAGTCTTCGCCTGCTTACGAGCTAACTCCTACGCCAAGTTGGAGAAGTGCCTGTTTGAGCAGGAGTCCTTGCCTTTCCTGGGCTATATCATCTCTGCCCAGGCTTTGGCTATGGATCCTGCCAAATTGCAGGCGGTAATGAACTGGCAAGAACCCCATTCCCTTAAAGCGGTGCAGCGCTTTTTGGGGTTCGTAAATTACTATTGCCAGTTCATTCCCCACTTCTCCACCTTGGTGGCTCCCTTGGTCGCCTTCACCTTGAAGGGACCCAATCCCAAGGTTTGATAGGAACAGGTCTCCAGGGCCTTTTCTGCCATCTAAACTCATTTTGCCAGTGCTCCGATTCTACAACTTCCCGATGTGGACAAACCCTTTATCTTGGAGGTGGATGCCTCTTCCGTCGGTGCTGGAGCGGTCCTCTTCCAGAAGGATGCTCAAGGTCGGAAGCAGCCCGGCTACTTTCTCTCCAAGACCTTTTTGCCAGTGGAGAGGAACTATTCCATTGGGGACAGAGAGTTGCTGGCAATGAAGTTGGCCTTCTCGGAGTGGAGACATCTCCTGGAGGGGGCCAGTTCCCCTTCCAGGAATATACCGACCACAAAAACCTGGTGTACCTGCAGACGGCCCAGTGGCTAAATTCTGGCCAGATGGTTGCTTTTCTTCTCCCAGTTCCACTTCACCCTTCATTTTCTGTCTGGAGAGAAGAACTTCTGGGCCGATGCTCTCTCTTGCTCTGTAGTGTCATTGGAGGAGGAGGAGACAGAGCCTCAGCTGATCATCCCAACTGAGAGCATGAGGACCGTAGCTTCGGTCGCCCTAGAGTCGGTGCCCCTGGGCAATACTTTTGTCCCTGCCCATCTGTGACCGGAGGTTCTCTCTTGGGCTCATGAGTCCAGGGTGGGTGGACACTTTGGGACGAAGCAGACAACTGAGCTCCTGGCGAGAACGTACTGGTGGCCGCATATGGCCAGGGATGTCGGAGACTACATTCGGGTGTGCGTCTCCTGCGCCCAGAACAGGTCTTCTCGGTAACGGCCCTCTGGGCTGCTTTACCCCCTGCCGGTGGCGGACAGGCCCTGGAAGATGGTCAGCATGGACTTCATGGTGGGTCTGCCTAAGTCCAGTGGCAGCATGGTTATTTGGGTTGCCACCAACCATTTCTCTAAAATGGGGCACCTGATGCCCCTCTCGTGGCTAACTTCTGCATGGGGCCTGGCAGCGCTGTTCATTAAGCATATCTTTCACCTACATGGCATGCCAAACAAGATAGTCAGTGACCAGGGTCCCCAGTTTGTGTCCTGGTTCTGGAAAGAGCTAAGTAGTCTGCTCAGCATTGAGCTAAATCTCTCCTCGGCCTATCATCCCGAGATGAACGGGTAGGTAGAAAGGGCCAACCAGACCTTGGTCACATATCTACGACATATTGTCTCGGCAAGGCAGGATGACTGGAAATCCTTGCTATCATGGGCGGAGTTTGCTTTGAACAACGCTGTGGCCGATTCCACCGGCCAGACCCAATTCCTCCTTAACCCCTTTCTGACATCTGATGTACTATCGCATCCATGGTACCCAGGCCACTGTGACCATGGACTGGACCGTATGTCATCGCGATCAGCGGCGCTCCCGGGGGGGCACCGCTGATCACGGCGGGGTGTCAGCTGATTATCACAGCTAACACCTGGCACTATGTGTAAGGGGTGGTCACAGACCGCCCCGGCACGTTAACCCCTGGCACACTGCGATCAAACATGATCGCAGTGTACCGGGGTTTAGAGAAGCATCCCTCTGTGCTTCCCTGAGACCCACAGCACAGTGCAATGTGCTGCGCTGCTGTGGGGGCTTCCTTCCCTGCAGGTGCCCAGATCCAATATGGCCACGGGGGCCTGCAGGGAGGCGGCTTCCTCAGTGCCTGCAGAGAGCAGGCAGTGAGGAAGCCTCTTCAACACCTGTCAGATCGCTGTGATATCCCCCCGGGACAATGAAATAAAGTTAAAAAAATAAAGTGTAAAAATAATTTCTAAAAAAATCACTAAATAAATAAAAAAAAATATTCCCTAATAAATTCATTTTTTGGAAATAAAAAAAAACAGTAAAAGTAAACATATTTAGTATCGCCTTGTCCATGACGATCCGCCCTATAAATCTGTCCCATTAGTTTAGAGAACCCCTTAAAAAATAAAAATAAAAAACAAAGCAAAAGACAATGCTTTATCATCATCCCGCCGAACAAAAAGTGCAATAACGCGTGATCAAAAAGGTGGATATAAATAACCATGGTACCGCTGAAAATGTCATCTTGTCCTGCAAAAATGAGCCACATAACAGTGTCATCAGAGAAAAAATAAAAAGTTATAGCTCGCTGAATAAAGCAATGCAAAATAATTATTTTTTATATAAAATTCTTTTCATTGCATAAAAGTGCCAAAACATAAAAAAAACCATAAATGAGGTATTGCTGTAATCGTACTGACCCGAAGAATAAAACCACTTTATCAATTTTACCACACGCGGAACGGTGTAAACGCACCCCCCAAAAGAAATTCATGAAATGCTGTTTTTGTTCATTCTGCGTCCCAAAAATCAGAATAAAAAATGATAAAAAAAGTCACATGCCCGAAAATGGTACCAATAAAAACATCAACTAGTCCCGCAAAAAATATGACCTCATATGACTCTGTGGGTCAAAATATGGAAAAATTATTGCTCTCAAAGTGTGGTGATGCAAAAACTATTTTTACAATAAAAACGTCATTTAGCATGTGACAGCTGCAAAACATAAAAACCCGCCATAAATAGTAAATCAAACCCCCCCTTTATCACCCCCTTAGTTAGGGAAAAATAATCAAATTAAAAAAAGTATTTATTTTCATTTTCCTATTAGGGTTAGGGTTAGGGCTAGGGTTAGACTTAGAGCTAGGGTTAGAGCTAGGGTTAAGGCTAGGGTTAGGGCTAAGGCTAGGGTTAGGCCTGAGATAAGGGTTAGGGGTGTGTTGGGGTTAGGGTTGGAGTTAGAATTGGGGGGTTTCCACTGTTTGGGCACATAAGGTGCTCTCCAAACGCAACATGGTTTCTGATCTCAATTCCAGCCAATTCTGCGTTGAAAAAGTCAAACGGTGCTCCTTCCCTTCCAAGCTTTGCCATGCACCCAAACAGTGTTTTACTCACACAAATGGGGTATCAGCCTAGTCAGAACAAATTGCAAAACAACTTTTGGGGTCCAATTTCTCCTGTTACCCTTAGGAAAATATCATTTTTTGTGGAAACAAAATACGATTTTTTTATATTCACACCTGGGCGTTATAAACTTCTGTGAAGTACTGTGTAGTTCAAAGTGCTCACCACACATCTAGATAAGCTCCTTGGTGGGTCTAGTTTCCAAAATGGGGTCACTTGTGGGGGGTTTCCACATTTTAGCTACATCAGGGGCTCTCCAAAAGCAACATGACACCCGCAGATCATTCCATCAAAGTCTGTATTCCAAAATGTCACTACTTCCCTTCCGAGCCCTGACGTGTGCCCTACAGTAGTTTTCCCCCACATATGGGATATCAGCGTACTCAGGACAAATTGGACAACAACTTTTGGGGTCCAATTTCTCCAGTTACCCTTGGCAAAATAAAAAATTGGGGACTAAAACATCATGTTTGTGAAAAAAATATGATTTTTTTCATACCCGGGCATTATAAGCTTCTGTGAAGCCATTGGGGGTTCAAAGTGCTCACCACACAGCTAGATAAGTTCCTTGGGGGGGTCTATTCTCCAAAATGGTGTCATTTGTGGGGGATTTCCACTGTTTTGGCACATCAGGGGCTTTCCAAACGCGGCATGGCGTCCGATCCCAATTCTAGCCAAAAAAGTCAAATGGCGCTGCTTCCCTTCTGAGCTCTGCCATGCGCCCAAATAGTGATTTACCCCCACATATGGGGTATCAGCATACTCAGGACAAATTGCACAATAACTTTTGGGGTCATGTTACCCTTGGAAAATAAAAATTGAGGGTGAAAAGATCATTTTTGTGGAAAAAATATGATTTTTTAATTGTACGGCTGTACGTTATAAACTTCTGTGAAACCCTGGGGGTTCAAAGTTATCACCACATAGCTAGATAAGTTCCTTGAGGGGTCTAATTTCCAAAATGGGGTCACTTGTTGAGGGTTTCCACTGTTTAGGCACATCAGGGGCTCTCCAAACGTGACATGGCGTCTGATCTGAATTCCAGCCAATTTTGCATTGAAAAAGTCAAACTGCACTCCTTCCCTTCTCAGCTCTGCCATGCGCCAAAACAGTGGTTTCCGCCTACATTTCAGGTATCAGCGTACTCAGGACAAATTGCACAATAACTTTTGCAGTCCAATTTCTCCTCTTATCCTTGGTAAAATAAAAAAAACTGGACCTGAGGCAATATTTTTGTAAAAAAAGTTAAATGTTCATTTTTATTTTAAACATTCAAAAAATGCCTGTGAAGCACCTGAAGGGTTAATAAACTTCTTGAATGTGGTTTTGAGCACCTTGAGGGGTGCAGCTTTTTTAATGGTGTCACTTTTGGGTATTTTCTATCATATAGACCCCTCAAAGTGACTTCAAATGTGATGTGGTCTGTAAAAATAAAATGGTGTTGCAAAAATGAAAAATCGCTGGTCAACTTTTAACCCTTATAACTTCCTAACAAAAAAAAATTTTGGTTCCAAAATTTTACTGATGTAAAGTAAACATGTGAGAAATGTTATTTATTAAGTTTTTGTGTACGATATCTCTGTGATTTAAGGGCATAAAAATTCAAAGTTGGAAAATTGTGAAATTTTCAACATTTTTGCCAAATTTCCATTTTTTCACAAATAAATGCAAGTTATATCAATGAAATTTTACCACTAACATGAAGTACAATATGTCACAAGAAAATGATGTCAGAATCATTGAGATCCATGGAAGCATTCCAGAGTTATTACCTCATAAATGGACAGTGGTCAGAATTGTAAAAATTGGCCCATTCATGAACATGCAAACCACCCTTTGGGGTAAAGAGGTTAATTACGGCCAGTATCCGTTCATCCCTGTGCCTATGCCCGTGACATCCACCAACTCTAGGGTGGCAGACTGTGCGGCGGAGGCACGTGATATTTGGGACCACACCCAGGATGCCATCCGGGCTTCCAAGGAGAGAATGAGGGTCTCCACAGACGCACACCGGCGCCCTGCTCCGACCTTTGTCCCTGGCGACTTAGTGTGGCTCTCCGCTCGTAACATCAGGCTGCAAGTCGAGTCCACTATGTTCGTGCCTCACTACATAGGTCCTTTCAAGGTCCTCAAACAGGTTAACCCTGTGGTCTACCGGCTGGCCCTTCCTCCATGCCTGGGTATCACCGATACCTTCCACATGTCACTCCTTAAGCTCATCCACATGTCCCGGTTCTCCGATCCATCTGCTGGGACATCGGGCTTGTCCTCGGACAAGTTCGAGATGAATGCCATAGTGGGGTGCAGGATGGTATATGGAAAAAAGTATTATCTGGTGGATTGCAAGGGTCATGGCCCAGAGGATCGGACCTGAGGGCCTGTGGAGAACATCCACGCTCCGCTACTTGTTGCGGCCTTTGAGTGTAGTGAGGCTCAGGGGGGAGGGGGCCCTAGTGGGGGGGTAATGTTAGGCATCGAGTTTTCCCCCACTGCACAGGGGGAATCTCAAGCCATGTCCTCTGCGGTCTCCCATTCCTCTGTGGCTGCCTAGATTCCTGCTCAGCAGAGACGTCGGTCCCGGCGTTTTGCCAAGGCTGAAGCTAGGCGTCTGGTTGCTCTTTCAGACTCTGCTATAACACCATGCTTAAGTCAGTAGCAAGCAGACACTTCTGGGACTAAGTCCTGTCTTTTGCTTACTGAGCATGCCCGTGGGACTACCTTTCATTGGAGGTCGGAGGTCACATGCGCAGGTCCCATTCCTGCTCGGATTGGTCCACTTGGAAGGTCCCAGAAGGACCCCGCTATAAGAGAGTCGCATGGCCGCTCGGCCATGTGCTAGTATAGACTCTTATGGGTAGTTGTGCGTGTGTAGATGGATGCATGAGACTGGTGACTGACTCATTATGATTCCCTCCCTTTGGTTGTGTATGGTATAGGGGTTAATGAGTCAGAGTCAGCGCCAGTTGTGGCTTAGTCTATGTGCCACAGAGCATCCCGCTCGCCACACGAGCATTAGCGCCATATAGTGCCATCCAGCACAAGGCACCTTTGCTCCACACGAGTAGCAGTATTCCTTACAGTGGCACCATGCGCTAGATAAGCGCTTTCCTCTCTACTCTGGGAGGTTAGTGGCATCCGCCGGAGTGGTTCAGTGCGCACTCGGTGAAATTAGTATTCATCGGTTCTCTAGCTGGCACCGCAGTTGTGGCACTGAGCGCTGGAGGTCTAGAGGGACTCTAGCTGTGTGTCTCTGGGGCACAGTTCTGTGACTGTTAGCTAGTGCTTACCCAGACGAGCTCTGTGAGTATAAACAGGCTCCGGCAGTTGTTTTCAGTGGCTCTGTGAGGTAGCAGAGTTCGCCCTTGTGCACACTGGGTCAGCGGATACCCCATCGGTGTTCACTTAGTTCTCCGCCATTACCGATCAGCAGTTTTACCATCTCTGCACGGTAGACCCCGGGCTGCGAACACACCTTATATCATCTTTATTATTTGGTGCGTTCCCCGAGTCCCTAACAGTGTGTTGGGGTTAGGGTTGTGGTTAGGGTTATGGCTGTAATTAGGGTTAGGGGTGTGTTGGTTTAGGGTTTGGGATTAGAATTGGGGGTTTCAACTGTTTAGGTACATCAGTGGGTATCCAAATGCGATATGGCACCACCATTGATTCCAGCCAGTTTTGCATTCAAGAAGGCAAATGCTGCTCCCTCCGTTCTGAGCCCTGCCATGCACCAAAACAATGTATTTTCCCCACATATGGGGTCTCGTGAAGCACCTGAAGGGTTAACAAACTTTTTGAATGTAGTTTTGTGCACCTTGAGGGGTGCAGTTTTTAGAATGGTGTCACTTTTGGGTATTTTCTGTCACATCAACCCCCCAATCTCACTTTAAATGTGAGGTGGTCTCTAAAAAAATGGTTTTGTAAATTTTGATGGAAAAGTAGATAATCGCTGGTCAACTTAAAACCCTTATAACGTCCTAACAAAAAAAACTGATCCAAAATTGCACTGATGTAAAGTAGACATGTGGGAAATGTTATTCATTAACTATTTTGTGTGACACCACTCTGATTTAAGTGTTGAAAAATTAAAAGTTTGTAAATTGCAAAGTTTTAAATTTTTTTGCCAATTTTCAGTTTTTTAATAAATAAAATCAAGTTGTATCGAAGAAATTTTGCCTCTGACATGAAGTACAATATGTCATGAAAAAACATTCTCTGAATCAGTGAGATACGTTGAAGCATTCCAAAGCTGTAACCTCATAAAGTGACAGTGGTCAGAGTTGTAAAAATTGGCTTGGTCATTAAGTACCAAATTGGCTCTGTCACTAAGTGGTTAAATGTGTATCGTGATCTGAAACAGTTAAGTGTGACAAACATGCAAAAGAGTAAGAAATCAGGAAGGGAGCAAAAACTTTTTCACACAACTTTTACTTCAAAGGTACAGGTGATTTTCTTTGATTTATACAAGGCAAAACAACAGTCTTTCAAGACAGTCTTAATGACATCTTTGGGTGTCATTTAAGCAGAGAGCTGTGTATTTAGATGACACTTTCATCATTTTAGCTCATAGGCAGCAACACATGCATCAGGTCCAAGAGGATGTTACAACTGGATGGGGATCATTAGAACAAGGATGAAGTGTTGGCATATAAGTATCACCTTGAGATGGATAATGGAAGCAAACAGATGGTACCATTTGAGAACACAATTCTGCCTAAAGGAATTGACAGATTTTTGTAATCTGCCTTGCAGTTGGTATTTTATGTTTTCTATAACTTTTTTAAGCATTTGTTGATGAAGAAGAGGGAAACATTTTAAGGTTTAACTAAAAAAGGTCTTTCAGCCATTTCATTAAGTGGCCAATATGCATACAGTGAGACTCAATGAAGGACACAGACTGCACAAAAACAATACATACGTCCCTTAATGTGTCGGAGATAGAAGTTGTTTACTTGTTTGTTGGTATCCACCCCTTTATCTCTAGGGCCCCTGTGCAACTGCACAGTGTACACTGCACCAGTGGTCCAGTTATGTAAAAGTTTGGGCACCCTTGGTCAAAATTAATGTTATTGTGAATAGTTAAGTAAGTTGAAGATTAAATGATCTCCAAAATTCAAAAAGTTAAAGATGACATATTTCCGTTGCATCTTAGGCAAAAAAAATATATTTCATCTTTTACCGTTTAACAATTACAAAAAGGAAGATGGCCCAATGCAAAAGTTTGGGCACCCTACATGATTATTACCTTGTAGCACCCCTTTTTGAAAGTATCACAACTTGTAAACACTTTTTGTAGACAGTCAAGTGTCTTTCAATTATTGTTTGAGAGATTTTCATCCAATTTTCCTTGGAAAATTCTGCTAGTCCTGTGCGTTTCCTGGGTCATCTTGCATACACTGTTATTTTGAGGTCTAGCCACAGATTTTCAATGATGTTCAGATCAGGGAACTGTGAGGCCATTGTAAAACCTTCAGCTTGTGTCTTTTTAGATTGTGGATTTTAACTTGTTTAGGGTCATTATCTATTTGTCTGGGGGTGGATCAAGTGTTTTGCAGTTAGACAATGCAGTTGGACAGGGCAGGAGACAGGTAAGGTGCATAAATGTTTCATGCACGCATGCTTCTTGGTCAGTCGTACTACATATGCATTGATCATATCAACCTGCTGCTTTTTTGTCTTCACCTCTGCTTTCTAAAAACTCGCCTGCCCTTTTACACATTCTGTGCACTCTCTGCATATCCACCCCTCCCTTTTCCCCTCTCCCATGTATAACTCTGAGGCTCTATTGACATTTCTTACCCACACCAAACCATCCAAAACCACCATGCAGCACTCCAAACGTTCATACAAATCATCCCACCACCTGCTTTTTCTGTTTTTTCTCCTTTTAATAGCTGCAGGTGACATCTCCCCCAACCCTGGGCCTCCCTCCACCAGCATACGTTACTCTCCTCCAGCTGCATATAGAAACCCTGCTAATCTTATTAACATTCAGTGCATGCCTTCTCCTCTCACTTTCCAATGTGCTCTCTGGAATGCACGGTCTGTGTGTAACAAACTGACTTACATTCACGATCTTTTTCTCTCTAATTCCCTTAACCTTCTGGCTATTACAGAAACCTGGATCCAGCATTCAGACACCACCGCTGCTGCCGCTCTCTCGTTTGGTGGGCTGAAATTTTCACATACCCCCAGACCTGAGAACAGACAGGGTGGAGGTGTTGGTTTGCTGCTTTCATCACAATGTGCTTTCCAGGTCATCCCCCCGGTTCCCTCACTTACATTTCCTTCCTTTGAAGTACATGCCGTCAGACTCTTTAAGCCTTTCTCCTTACGAGTGGCGGTTGTTTATCGCCCTCCAGGCTCCTCCCGCCAGTTTCTAGACCACTTCACCACCTGGCTTACTCACTTTCTATCCTGTGACATCCCCACCCTCATCATGGGAGACTTTAACATCCCCATCAATGATCCGCTCTCCCAGTCTGCCTCTCATCTTCTTTCTCTAACTTCTTCATTCGGCCTCTCACAGTTTACTAATTCTCCTACACATGAGGACGGGAATACTCTGGACCTGGTTTTCTCCCGTCCCGGCTCGCTGCACGACTTTACTAACTCGCCTCTCCCGCTCTCGGACCACAACCTTCTTTCCTTCTCTGTCAAGAATTGTCTCCTCACCCGGGACACCCCCACTTACCACACTTATCGGAATACACGTACCATTAATACCCAACAGCTTATGGACAATCTCCACACATCTTTAGCCCCCATCTCCACCCTCTCCTGTCCAGACATAGCATTGTCACACTTCAATAATACATTGAAGAATGCCCTAGATGAAGCAGCACCTTCTATACGCAGAAAGACCCGACACAGACAACGGCAGCCCTGGCACACAACGCAAACACGCTTTCTTCAGCGCTGCTCGAGGTGTGCAGAGCGGCAGTGGAGAAAATCTCTCTTAGCAGAAGACTTCATCCACTATAAGTTCATGCTCAAAACCTATAACTCTGCCCTTTATCTGGCCAAACAATCCTACTTCACCACCTTCATCACCTCACTATCCAACAACCCAAGACGACTTTTTGAAACCTTAAACTCCCTCCTGAAACCTAAAGTACAGGCCCCCATCACCAACCTCAGCGGTGAGGATCTGGCCACTTATTTCCTAGAAAAAATCAACCACATACATCAGGATATCTCAGCCCTATCTCCTCAGTGCCTGGATCCCCTTCCCTGCCGCACCTCAAGCTCACTAGACATCTTTGAGCCTGTTTCAGAAGAAGAAGTTTCCAAGCTCCACGCTTCTGCTCGGCCTACAACCTGCAACAGTGACCCTATTCCTTCACAGCTCCTGCAGTCTCTCTCACCAGTGGTCACCACTCACCTGACTAAAATATTTAACCTCTCTCTTTCTTCAGGTATATTTCCCTCCTCATTTAAACATGCCATCATAACCCCTTTACTTAAAAAGCCATCCCTGGACCAGAACTGCACTGCTAACTACAGACCTGTCTCTAACCTTCCCTTCATCTCTAAACTCCTGGAACGCCTGGTCCACTCCCATCTAATCCGCTATCTCTCGGATAACTCTCTTCTCGACCCCTTACAATCTGGTTTCCGCTCTTTACACTCTACTGAAACTGCCCTCACTAAAGTCTCTAATGATTTAATAACAGCTAAATCGAAAGGTCATTGCTCCCTGCTGATTCTACTGGATCTCTCTGCCGCATTTGACACTGTGGATCACCAGCTCCTCCTCACTATGCTCCGCTCTATAGGCCTCAAGGACACAGCCCTCTCCTGGTTCTCCTCCTACCTCTCTGACCGCTCCTTCACTGTATCTTTTTCCGGCTCCTCTTCCTCTTCTCGTCCCCTTACTATCGGGGTCCCGCAGGGCTCAGTCCTAGGCCCCCTCCTCTTCTCTTTATACACTGCCCCTATTGGACAAACAATCAGCAGATTTGGGTTCCAGTATCATCTCTATGCTGATGACACCCAATTATACACTTCTTCCCCTGACATCACCCCTACCCTAATTCAAAATACCAAGGATTGTCTGTCTGCTGTCTCTAGCATCATGTCCTCCCTCTATCTGAAACTAAATCTCTCTAAAACTGAACTTCTTGTGTTTCTCCCCTCTACTAACCTCACTCTACCTAACATCGAAATAACCCTGGAGGGTTCAACCATAACTCCCAAGCAGCATGCCCGCTGTCTTGGGGTCATATTCGACACTGAACTTTCCTTTACTCCGTACATCCGATCACTCAGTCGCTCTTGTCACCTGCATCTTAAAAACATCTCCAGAATCCGACCTTTTCTCACCTTTGAAACTGCTAAGACTCTTACTGTCGCTCTTATTCATTCTCGTCTGGACTACTGCAACTCTCTTCTGATCGGTCTCCCTCTTACCAAACTTTCTCCTCTCCAATCCATCTTGAATGCGGCAGCCAGGGTCATATTTCTGTCCAGCCGCTTCACCGATGCCTCCATCTTGTGCCAGTCATTACACTGGCTACCTATTCGCTACAGGGTCCAGTATAAACTCATCTCTCTCACCCACAAAGCTCTCCACTGTTCTGCACCGCCTTATATCTCCTCTCTCGTCTCTGTCTATCGCCCTACACGTGCCCTCCGTTCTACAAATGACCTAAGACTAACATCCCCCGTAATCCGAACCTCGCACCTCCGTCTCCAAGACTTCTCTCGTGCTGCTCCAGCTCTCTGGAATGCACTTCCCCAGACGATCAGACTGATACCTAGCCCTGACCTATTCAAGCGCGCTTTGAAAACCCATCTCTTCAAACAAGCCTACCACATCAACTACTCAGCAAGCTAACTTTGCCCTGTTCCCTCCTTCCAAATATTATTCTGAATCTGCACCCTACTATTCATCTGTCTCCACACCCTTCATGCACATGATAACTGCATTTGATACTTGTCTATTGCACTTAAACACACGGGCTGATGACCGGATCATGCAGCTTTATATGAAAATCCCTATTATAATTGCCAGACCTGAATTAACAAGCATTTCTCACCTACTGTGTCCCCCCATTTCCTTGTAGATTGTAAGCTTGCGAGCAGGGACCTCACTCCTAATGTCACTGTTTGAATTGTCTTAACTTGTATTGAATTTATTGTCTGTACATGTCCCCGCTTAATTGTAAAGTGCTGCGGAATATGTTGGCGCTATATAAATAAAAATTATTATTATTATTATTTGTAGAAGCCATCCTGTTTTCAGCTTCAGCTTTTTTACAAATAGTGTTATGTTTGCATCAATATTTTTTTTTAAATTTCATTGAATCATTACTCTTTTTATACATGAAATGTTCCCCATGCCATTGGCCACAACGCAACCCCAAAGCATGATTGATCCACCCCCATGCTCATTGGTTGACGAGATGTTCTTTTCTTGAAATTCAATGTTCTTTTTTCCCCACACATGTCTTTGATAATTGAGGCCATAGACGTTGTTTTCCCTACTTCTGATGCTGAATTTTATGGTGAGGACGCAAGAGAGGTTTTCTTCTGAAGACTGTTCCATGAAGGCCACATTTGTGCAGGTGTCTCTGTACACTAGAACAATGAACCACAACTTCAGAGTCTGCTAAATCTTTCTGAATGTCTTTTATAGCCAAGCAAGTGTTCTGATTTTGCCTCTCTAGCAATCCTAAGAGCAGTTGTCACTGAAATTTTGCTTGGTATTCCAAACCTTATCTTGGCCTCCACTGTTCATGTTAATTGCCATTTCTTAATTACCGTATATACTCAAGTAAGCTGAGCTAAGATTTTCAGCCCATTTTTTAGGCTAAAAGTGCCCCTCTCGGGTTATACTCGAGTCATTGTCCCAGGGGTCGATGTGGGAGGGGGAGCGGCTGTCAGATCATACTCACCCCCTCCTGGCATGGTCTTTGCAGTCCCTGCTTCTCAGATGGTCTCCGATGCCGCAGCTCTTCCAGTGTTCATTACTTTACTGAGCGTTACCACGTGACCACTGAACACAGGAAGAGCTGCGGCACCGGAGACCATTGGAGAAACAGGGACTGCAGAGACCACCCCAGGAGGGGGTTGGTATGACAGAGAGGGTGAGCAAAGTGACATTCACCTGTCCCCGTTGCACCACCAAGTGGTACTCTGTCTTCCACGTCCTCTGGCTGTACCGTTCAGGTCAGAGGGCGCGATGACATGGTTATTGCATGCCCTCTGCCTGAACATTCACTGAAGAGACCCATAAGACAGAGTGGCATATGGTGGTGGAACAGGGACAGGTGAATTTCACAGGTGCCGGGGCCCTGAGCCAACAGCGACACCGGCACCTGGCCCCCATAGTACGCCAGTGTCCCTGCCTGCTCAGGACACCGGCACCTGGCCCCCAGCCACGAGAAGTGTCCTGGTGAGTATGTCATTTTTTTATAGCAGCAGCAGCATATGGGGCATATATCTATGGAGCATCTTATGGAGCCATCAACCATTAAGGCGCAGCATATGGGGCATATTATTCTATGGAGCATGTTATGGGGCTATCAACCTTTATGGAGCATTATATGGGGCATATTATTCTATGGAGCATCTTATGGGGCCATCAACCTTTATGGCGCAGCATATGGGGCATATTATTCTATGGAACATCTTATGGGGCCATCAACCTTTATGGAGCATTATATGGGACATATTATTCTATGGAGCATCTGATGGGGCTATCAACTTTTATGGAGCAGCATATGGGGCATATTATTCTATGGAGCATCTTATGCGACCATTATTAACCTTTGTGCAGCATTATATGGGACATATTTTTTGTATGGAGAATCTTATGAAGCCCATCATGAACTGTATGGATCATTATATGGGGTTCCTCATTCAATATGGATATTCAAAAACATTTAACCTACTGATGTCTCAATTAATTTTACTTTTATTGGTATTTATTTTTATTTTTGAAATTTACCAGTAGCTGCTGCATTTCCCACCCTAGGCTTATACTCAAGTCAATAAGTTTTCCCAGTTTTTTGTGGCAAAACTAGGGGCCTCGGCTTATACTCAGGTCAGATTATACTCGAGTATATACAGTACATTTCAAACTGAGGAAAGTACAACTTAAAAATGCTTTGCTATCTTTTTATAGCTTTCTCCTGCTTTGTGAGCTTCCACCATTTTCATTTTCAGAGAGCTAGATAGCTACTAAGAAGAACACATGGCTTCTGTTTTTTGGCACAAGATTAGAGGATGCTGGGTTTTTATAAATCTGGGAAATTTGCATCACCTAGCCTTTCCTAATGATGACAGTGAACAAACCAAAACCCTAACAGGCTAATTAAGGTCTGAAACCTTGGTCTAAGTTTCCTCAGTACGCAAATCTCCAACAGTGCCCAAACTTTTACAATGGCTCATTCTTCCTGTATGTAATTTTTAAAACATAAAAAATGACTATATATATTTGCTTTTCTTAAAATACAAAGGAAATGTGTCATCTTTAACTTTAAGCCTTTTGGAGATCATTTCATCTACAATTTGCTTAAATGTTCACAATAACAGTAATTTTGACCTGGGGTCCCCAAACTTTTACATGCCACTGTATGTCTGCCTCTAGGTAGACATCTCACCAACAAACAATGCAGGAAAAACTAATAATTTTAAGAGAATTTTCTGTCATATTCATTGATAGAGCAGCATTTGCAGTTTCACAACACTGAACTCTCAACAGCAGGAAGCAAACAAAGCTCAACTTATCTCATTCCTTTGAGACTTTTGCTGCAGTATATTGCTCCTCTCAGTCCGCTGTAAAAGTACCATCCTGCAGTATATATCACCTTTCTGTAACCTCTATATACAGCCCATTTCTATGTTGTATGCCCTGTATGTACAGCCCCATCCTGCACAACATATTGTCACGATCCATTTTTGGATCTGTGGCAGATCTGGATTCTCACGTTAAAACTTTTTTCCTTTCAAACCATCGGGGGTTAATATCAGTTTTCCGCCCGGTGGCCACTGGTGTAATTACATGGCTGGTTAGTTTGCTGATGCAGGTGGTGACCACTCCCACCTTCCTTGAAAAGGTCATCTGATGCATCAGCTGACTGTTCGTTACACAGGTCCTTTTGGATACCAACCATGATGCTCAACGTCAGGTTGAAAGAACCTGTATAGGTGTATAGGGATAGTAGTGAGAGCAGGGCACATTCTCAGGAGAGTGCAGGAGGTGTCCATTTCCTCGTCCCCTATTGCAGGGCTCACCATTGTAATTGTGTCCCCATGTTCCCTTGTTTGTTTTACTGTTTAGTTACCGACCGATTGTTGGAACATGTCACACAGGGCCAGTCACTTTGTGTCATTATAACCAACCCTCCCATTTTTTTTTCTGGCGAGCCATGGCTCATATGCAGGCCTTTGCTCAACTGCTCCAGACCCTCACTGATGAGTTTAAGGTGTTGCATGGTGAGGTGGTGCAGCAGCTGCAGCAGTTGGTGGGGTTCGGGGCCTCGGCTCAGGTGCAGGCTCAACCAGAACCCAAGATATCTCTCCCTGACAGGTTCTCTGGTGGGAGAAATACATTTTTGGTATTCAAGGAGGCCTGCAGGTTGTACTTCAGGCTCTGCCCTCATTCAGCAGGGAGTGAAGATCAATGGGTTGGAATCATCATATCCCTTCTTAAGGGTGATCCCCAATCCTGGGCCTTCTCCCTACCGACCAGTTCTCCATCTTTACGGTCGGTAGACAATTTTTTTGCGGCATTGGCGCCGGTGTATGGGGATCCAGAGCATCTCTCTGGCGGAATCCCGGCTCTGTAAAATCAAGCAGGGGGGCCAGCTGGCTGAGGAGTAATGCTCAGAGTTCAGGAGGTGCTCCACTGAAACACAGTGTAATGACCCTGCCCTTAGGATCCACTTTAATCAATGTCTGTTCCCTAGGTTGCAGGATACTCTGGTGCAGTATGCTGCCCCCAGGTCATTGGAGGCCGCCATTTCCCTTGCCATCTGGGTAGACAGACGCCTCAGGGAGAGGCATGCACAAAATGTGCCCCTGTGGTTCTTGCGGAGGAGGACACACCGGTGCTGATGGACGAACCAATTCAGGTGGGAGGTGTTAGTTCCCAGTGTCGCCTGTGGTTCGTCATGGTGTGGTGGCATGTTTTTACTGTGGGTAGACTGGTCATTTTATCGGTGTCTGCCCAGCTCATGCCGAAATATCTGTACCACCTAAGAAACCGTGTCCCCCTGGTCGTTTGGAGAGAGGTGACAAGGGAGTGTATATTTCCTCCATTTTTTCTCCTCAGTGTACCTTACCTGTTGAAGTGGTAGTTGGCAGTGTAACTGAGAGTTTACCGATGGTTGCGGACAGTGGAGCAGGTGTCAATCTGGTAGATGCTCACTTTGTCCAGACCCATGGTCTGAGGTGTAGGACGCTAGCAAAACCCCTAAGCGTCCAGGCCATTGACTCTATCTCACTTAGCCAGGGGAGGTTGACCCAAGTCATGGATGATATACATCTGCATATAGGGACGCATCATGAGGAGTCTCTGTTGTACTACGTCTTGGAGGGAATGACATCACCCATTGTTTTTGCCCTCCCTTGGTTGAAAAAACACAACCCGTTCATAGATTGGCGGTCCAGGGAAGTAGTCAGCTGGGATCAATCGTGTGAGAGCTGCTGCCCGAGGGCTACTGTCTCTGCCGTCATTCTACAACCATCCCCTTCTTCTCCAGTGGGGGCAGCAGAGGTGCTGCCAGGAAGTAGGGGCAAGTCTCAATCCTCACCACAAGCTAAACCTGAGTGTCGGAGGGGTCAGAGGAGGGTGGTGGTTCCTTCTGAGCATTGTGGGGTTGTGAGTGTGATGACACAGTTAACCATCTTGTGGCAAAAGTGTGCATGGCAATAAGTGTTCAGGTCCGGACCTGTGTGTGAATGTACGTATGTGTGTCCACCAACAATATCTGGTGGAAGTGTGCTGCTGGGGCATAGAGTTCTCTGGTAATCGGGCCATATCGGGTGTTGGCCATTCTCGGCCTGGGGACTTACCAGCTGGAGTTACCCTCAGTAATGCCCGTACACAACTCATTCACCTGGTCAGCACTCTGGAGATTTGTGGCACCTCCGGACCATGCTTTGTCACTTCCATCAGTCCGCGTTTGCCATAAACCTGAGAATCAGGTGACTGCTGAGGTGAACTCTGGTGGATCAAGGAGTCCTCACCATAGGTTGCTTTCAGGTGAGGTCCAGTATTGAGGGTCCAGCCTCAGTGACCGGAGGTAATCTCGATGACGTCACTGCCACAATGTTCTTTTAATATAGCTTAACAAATGCAGTTATATATATGGGTTTGTAACTGAGATAAATGTCTGACTCTCTACTCTGAAAGAAAAACATTGTACAATCCAGTTAATCCCCAGTACATGAAATAAATGTCAAATATGTAACATTTTATATTAAGAATTCAAAAGTATATATTCTGTACTGAAAGACATTTCAAGAATGTTCATATATAATCAGCTGTAAGAAATACTTTAAAACTATTCTCTAAAAGTGCATTTCCTATTTCATGGCATACAAGCCAAAAATATAGCTATATTGGTAATACTCAGTCAAAATGTACATTTTCTTGCTTGTTGGTTTGGCCTTGATGTCAGCATGTCATATAGCTCAAGAGTGGCAGTGACAACTAACGAACTTAAAATCAAACATAAATGAGAATGTCAAGAAATCACTAAGGTACTTCTGAAGTCAAAAAGAGTGTCCTTGTCACCTTTTCAAAGGAAAAACAAATTGTCTGTGTAGACCTTAGACATTGAATGATGTTATGCCCTTTAACCAGTTGCCTAGGACAATAATACCAGTATATAATGAGCTGCAGTGTGAAAAGCTGAGAAAATCAAAGCTTTTTCCTTTGAAGGTTTAGGGAGGAACTTTTATTAGCTAGTAGCTCATAACTAGCATTTCCACACAGAAAGGCCATAGCAGGGAACTTTATATCTGAGAGTTCTTGATATACACTATAGTATAATAAAGAATCTTAGGTTTGCCAAAGATTTGTTGCTACATTCACACAAATCCTCATGCATGGTTAAATAGCACTAAATAGATAGCATCCATAAATACACCCGTAGCCAGGGTCAGATTTTCATCTCTAGTGTCAACGCCTCTGATGCCTACACTTTGATAAAATAAAAACAATGTATAACCCTACTTAGAGATGACTTTGAAGCCAAACATTTTCAGTTAGTTTATATTGCTTAGTTCACAAATAATTTATTTTGCTATATTGATATTTTATGTGTGTAAAATCACAACAGGAACCTTTATGATAAAATTTAAAAATTGACCTGCACATGTGTTGTGTATAAAAGAAGAAGACCCGGACCAAGCCTACCTACTCCGTGATGGAACCGAAACTGTCGGGGCTGTCACCCAGGTTTCACGGGGGGAAAGCTTAAGGCCCCGGACCGACCTCTGCACCTAGGAGTAGGGGCGTGGCTAAGATAAAAAGGAGACAGCGCGCAGAAAAATAGTTGGTTGCCGTGGGAACGTGTAGCTTGCAGGAGGGCAGTTTCAGGGCTTTTGCGAATAAACCAACTGCCAGAGCAGGCTAAAACAAGCAGAGGCAAAAAGCTGCTAACAGAGACTGTCGACAACAACGTACCTGATCGCCGCTGACAACGTTGACCGTGAGTGACAGGTCACCCAGTCAAGACATCAGTGCGTGGACGTACCGACGGGAGAATTGGGACACCTGCTGTGAGGGGTTTCCCTTTGTACTGAGTCGGGTCGCTCGCTGTCCCTGTACGCTGACAGGGGAAAAGACTGTGCTCTGTCCGGCTCATCATTTCCTGACATACCAATCACCGACCGGACCATGAGGAATCACCGTCACTGCCAGGAGCCAAGACGTCGGCTTTTCCAGGACTACATTGGACCATGAGGAATCACTGCCGCCGCCAGGATTCAGGATGCCATCTTTTCCAGGACTATACTGGACCTCTTACACGCCACTGCTTTGGTGCCAACGTTCACATACTGAACTAACTGCATTCTGAAGTCATCTGACTGATAAGTTTGCTAATCTTGAACTTCCTTCCCTATTCTTCACACCTGTTTCCCCTCGGTTATGTACCCTGTGTCCCTTTATACTGTTTTCTCTGTTCTCTCCCTGTGAGGAGTATACCTGTTAAATTAAACCCCACGTTAAACCTTGCTCTGCCTCTAACCCATCACTGCATCTTAGTACCTGCTCACATCTACATTGTGAGGAATCATTTCCTATTATACCTCATATCAAGGGTTTACCATGACAGAGTGGAGCCAGAAGACCGCAACATCTGATTTCTCCTTCTCCTGCACTGTTTAGAAGCACTTCACCTTCATATTAAATGGCGCAGGTTTCTTTTAGAAGTACAGGGGTAATTCTGCTCAGTTGAGAGCTATTGGAAGCTTTCCTGCATTAGGACTCTCAGCTGTTCACTGTTGGTCACTCTCATCTCCTATATAATCTGGGATCTGGCTAGCAGTCATTGTTAGATCTTGCTTATGCTGCACAGTTAGGAGATGGTAGTTTGTGTTTGTTGTTTGAGAAGGCATTTGTTGGATTTATCTGAGACTGTCACTAGGTTTGGGGAGTTTGCTATTTCCCCTACTTCTCCTACTTTTGTTTTACTCCACCTTTGACTCCCCAGTTTTTACCTCTATTGTTTGTGTGAGTATATTTCATTGGTGTTTTCCTTTATCCTTGTTTGTATTAACTTGTTAGTCTGGTTGGTGTTTTTTGGTACACTACTAATCCTCCCTGGGTGGGGGGAAGTGTACAGACTGAGAGTGGATTTAGGAGCTAAGGCAAGGTACGTGGCACTGGTATCTTCACCTTCAGAAGTAATCTGGGGAACAGGGAGAGCTAGGGCGCCCCTAGCATTAAGGACAGGGAGGAAGCCCCTGGTTGTGACGCCTCAGTTGGACTTCATGGACATGTGCTTTTTTTCAACTGTAACTTCTTGTGGTCCAACATTCTAAAGCATCAGTAATGCAATGTCTATGGATGAACTTGTACTTGCAAATATGAAATATTTGTTTGCAATTTTTTATGACAGTAAGTTTTTATATACTTTCTTAAAGAAGTGGTTAAACTTCTATTATCACAAATGAGTTTGAGGGAACCCTTGTATACAGTTGCAGAAGATCCAAATTTGGGATGTTGTCATTTTTCCATACAAAAATAGTGAAACATCGATGTATCGCTTTTAGGCATGATATAGTTTTTATATCTGAAGCAAAGACTATGAAATATGGCCCTCACCACCTGGATTATTGAATAGTTAAATCACTTTATTCAGTGCAAGTAGACATGGGTGAGAGGAAATGTGAAGCAGATAGCCTATGGGCATTTCATGTAGTCAGTAAATTCTCAAGGCATGCCTTAAGAACTCTAGTTTTTGAGAAGAAATAAAATCTTTGTACACCAGTCCTGGCCTCAGAGGCCAAAAAGGGTCATGGTTAGCAAAACATACAAATGGATGTCCTCATTATTATTACTGCAGAGCAAAGTAGTATAGTGCTTTTATAATACACGTGTTGCAAGAGGTTCCCCTCTATAAGAATCAATATGTTCTTGTGATCCCTCAAAAAGGGTAATACATCTAGATTATGATGTTTGAGACTTATGACACAACGTTATTGTATAATCATTTTATATTCTCTCTAATGAAAACTTGTTTTTATGTTATTCTCATCTCCTAAATGATGTTATATTATCACTTTGGTTACTTTGTTCAAACCCTAAGGTTTTAAAGTGAATCTGTCACCAGGTATTTGTCGCCTCAGTGCAGCATAATATAGAAAAAGAGACGCTGATTTCAATGATGTATCAATTAGTAAACTGAGTGCAGCAGTTGTGATGCAATCAGAGTTTTTAGATGTAGCATATAGCAGAGATCAGAAACCTAACTTCATCCACACCACAGCTCTCTAGACAGTGAGCTACTTATCACAGGGGGGGGCATGGTCAGACTATCAGTCCCATGAGAATTAGTACAGCAGAGATAGCAACACATGCAATGATTGACAGGCTAGGTTTTCTTTATTGGGAATAGTTCTTGGGTCATTTGAATGTATAAATTGTGCCATTGTGTTCACAGACTCTACAGCAGAGACATTTCTTATGGTTGCAATTATGGTTATTTGTCTATTTGGATATTGCTATAGGCAGCTAAAGTCAAACTTTTTGCCAGTGTAGAAGCCCTCCTAAATGGAAAAGTGGAGAAAAGTCCTTTAACAGGTTTTCTAGCTTTTGCTCAGAATACTTTTAACCATCATGTAAACTTTATTGTATGTAAACATGAAATTAAAGGGCGATCGCTGACAACTGCTACTGCACAGGTGGCGCCATCTTGCTAGAGGAAAAAAAAGAATTATCTCCACTAAGATGGTGTCTGCCGTGCCTGCACAGTAGCATCTATGAGCGAGCCATCTTTGAGGAGGCAATTTTTGCCTGCTGAAGGTGGTTTTTTTCAATGTATAGAATATTCATTTTTTAAATTGGGAGGCAAGTCATTGAGTGATCAGTGACCTGTCAGAAGCCATACTGATGAATAGCTAGGCAGAGCGCAACATAAAGCCCCCGAATCACAAGCCGCCCCAGAGCACGAGCATATCATTAACTCAAAGCTGAAAAAGATTAATCGACAACCACAAGGCGGATTTCATCAACCCAGGCATCATTTTAATCAGTATAACAGTGCCAAATTGACACTGTCTGTAGGTTACACAATCCTGCTGACAGGTTCCCTTGAATTTATTATACTGTTTTTGGCTGTATTTCACAGATGGGTGTAAAATAGATAAAACTCTTTTGTGAAACCTGATACATATTTATAGGTTGCATTGATCATACCTGTAGGGTATCCCTTTTTGTGTTATTGAAATATTTGCTTGTTCCCTTTATGTATTATCAGTTGTGCAGTGTTTATAAATGTGCTTATACTAGGTAAGTAGCATGGAGAGACTCTATTAAAATGTAACTATTAATATTCCTATTAAAAACCACAAAGAAATTTGCAAAGGAAAAACACACAATACTGTAACAGAAAACTAAAACCGAATGCTTAGGTACAATCATCCTCTATGGTCATGAGGGTACTTCGCTTACAGTTATCATGTAGGTACTAAACAATGGAATGTATATCAGTAACCTAATAGACAATAAATGTATATATCTAACCAAAACCAAATCAAAAGATGTAGTAATCCATGGAGTTCCATGGGCATCAAATGAGGGGGAAGAATGGTAACAGGCCCTATACAGTCCTGTTGTGCCCCACGTCTTGACACACGTCCTGATAAGGGAGGTACCCAGGTGTAGTACTACTGTTTGTGACCCACAAAATAAAAATCCATCCCAGCGCGTTCCATCTCAATGGTGAGGTTTCAACAGGGGAGTGTACTTGTGGCAGGAGACGTAGGGCAACAAGTGACAAAAATGACAAAAAAGTATATAAGAATGTTAAAGATCAAATAGGGTCCTGTAGTGACAGGTAGACTTCTATATGGAATGCAGAGTGCTGCACCACCTGCAAAGAAGATTGGGGAGGAGGTACGCTACTGGTGTGGGGCTTCTACCTGTCTCAGGCACACTCCTGGTTTGCAGTTTGTACCTGTCTCAATGCACTGATTTATTTTATGCCTATTCATACAATGTATGTTACTCACTGATCTAAGGACCTACCATGTGCTCTGTTGTGGTTTTCATTACATTCATTACTTTGTAGCACAAGTAATATTACTTTATAACATTAGCGTTTCATTTTTGATTAAGAAGGCTACTTTATCT
Source organism: Dendrobates tinctorius (assembly GCF_039654945.1). Classification (NCBI taxonomy): domain Eukaryota; kingdom Metazoa; phylum Chordata; class Amphibia; order Anura; family Dendrobatidae; genus Dendrobates; species Dendrobates tinctorius. The sequence goes on along the minus strand of NW_027361749.1, from coordinate 3,702,720 downwards.
CTTTATTGAGTCATATTTTACCAATATAATTTTTTCTGCTCTAGTCACTTTATTAATATGTTTACACATAGGGACATTTCAGACAATTAATTGGCCATGAATAAATATGTCAGTACTTCAGCATGATTTTTTATGAATTTTGAATATTTAATTTTGCACATTTGTAGTAACCCCTAATTCATGTATTTTAATCCTTGTGCAATCCCTTCTCTGGAATCATCAATCTATGTGAAAGCTGACATCCTGCAGCAACGCCAATGATCGGGGCTAGCATCAATCATGGGCGTTTAACCCCTCTGATGCCGCAGTCAACTGATCATGTTGTGCTGATGGTCTCCTGTTGTGAACTCATTTTCTGGTTTACCTCTGGCTTCTGGTGAGGGTGGTGGAGCTGGCTGTGTTGACAGAGGAGTCGTGCATTCTCCATCCGGGCTCCCTCTAGTGGTGACAGTAGATAATGAAGCTGATCTAAATGGCAGAGACCTGCCACCTGAGGAGGAGGACTGTGAGTGGACATCAGGAGTCTCTGACTGGATTTAAGACAGCTGACTCCCTAATTTTGTGCTGGTGATTTTTTCCTGCCCTGAGGTTCTGGTTTCCAGTTCTGTTCCTGCCTTCTCAAGCTAAGTGTGCGCTGCTATTTTTTCACATGAGATTTGGTCTGGTTTACTCAGTTTTTGTGGTCAGCCAGCCCCTGCTGGGGCTGTGCTGATTTTCCATTCATATGTCTCTGTTTATGCCAGTTTGCTTTTTGTCCCTGATCAGATTGATCTCTTTTTGCTCTGTCTTCAGAATATACCAGAGTGCTGATATAGGGAATTGAAGTCTAGCGACTTAAGGGTTTTTGTTATCAGAAAGTGTTGGACATTTTTGGCAGGGTTTTGTGCGTGATTGCAGACAGCATCTTTCCTTTCCTGTCCTTTCTAGTTAGTGTGGGCCCCATCGTTAGCTTAGCTTATTTTTCTATCTGTGTTTGTGTTTTCATCTTGTCTCACCGACAATACATGTTTGGGGGCTGTCTGTTATGATTGAGTCACCGTAGGAGGCGAAAACAGAAATGCTAGCTAAGTCCAGAAAACCAGACAAGTTGGCAGCTATCGGATTGCAGACCCCTGAACCTATCAACACAACTAGCAGTAGCCGTGGGGGGTTCCTACGATGCCCTAGACCCCTCAATCACAGCCAGAGAAATAAATAGGCCTAAAGAAAGAAAGGAATAGGCAGCCCCCAACATATAATGACGGTGAAGCAAGATGAAAGTACTAACACAGACAGAAAGATAGACTGAGCAAAGAGGGGCCCAAGCTAACTAGATAGAAAAGGACAGGAAGGCTGCTGTCTGCAATCCGTGAAAAACCCTATGAAAATAAGAGCCAACAGACTGACAGTGAAAAAGGCCCTGAAGACGCTAGGCTTCAAAAAAGCTATGTCAGTACTCAGGAATATACTGAAGACAGAGCTACAGGGAAAAGGAGATTCAGCTCACCCCAGCAAGGAATGGCAGAATACTGAAAAGCAAGGAAAACAAAAAACAAAACAAAAAAGCTAACAGCCAAAACAGAAAACTTAGCTTTAGGGGAGCAGGAATCAGACTGGTGTCCTAGAAGTCCACAGAGAAATCACCCACAGGGCAGAAGAGCGTCGGCAGCCTTATATCCAGTCTGTGACTCCACTCAGCCAGTCATCCTCATTAGACTCAGGTGCCTGATAATCAGGCTCATTACCTTCCTTTACCAGAATAGGGAGTTCACCAGACCCCAGTGACGAAGGGGAAAATGAACTCACAACAGTACCTCCCCCTTGAGGAGGGGTCACTGAACCCTCAACCACGCCACCAGGGCGATCAGGGTGAGCCCGATGAAATGCACGCACCAATCTTTTGGCATGAATATCAGAGGCAGAGACCCAGGAATTATCCTCCTGACCATAACCCTTCCACTTAACCAAATACTGGAGTCTCCGTCTAGCCAAACGGGAATCCAGTATTTTCTCTACCTCATATTCCATGTTACCTTCAACCAATACAGGGTCTGGAGGTGCCACCGCAGGAACAACTGGTTCAACAAACCTCTTCAACAAGGACTTATGGAACACATGATGGATTTTAAATGTGACAGGAAGAGCCAAACGAAAAGAGACCGGATTAATAATCTCCAAAATCTTGTAAGGTCCAATAAATCTAGGCTTAAACTTAGGAGAAGCCACCTTCATAGCAATATTTTTGATGATAACCACACCATATCACCAATCTTAAACTGGGGACCAATGGTCCTATGTCGATTGGAAAACCGCTGGGCCTTTTCCTGGGAGAGAGATAACTTATCCACCACTTGGTCCCAGATCTGGTGCATTCTATCCACCACAGTGTCAACACCTGGGCAGGCAGAAGGCTCCACCTGCCCTGAAGAAAATCGAGGATGAAACCCAAAGTTACAAAAAAAAGGTGACATCAAAGTGGCAGAACTAGCTCTATTATTTTAAGCAAATTCGGCAAGGGGCAAAAATGAAACCCAATCATCCTGATCAGCGGAAATAAAACATCTCAAATACGACTCCAAGGTCTGGTTTGTTCTCTCTGTCCGCCCATTGGTCTGAGGGTGAAAAGCAGAGGAGAAGGACAACTGAATTCCCAGCTTGGAACAGAAAGTCCTCCAAAATCTAGACACAAACTGAACTCCTCTGTCAGATACAATGTTCTCAGGAATCCCGTGTAAGCGAACCACCTGTTGCAAAAACAGGGGCACCAACTCAGAGGAAGATGGCAACTTAGGGAGTGGTACAAGATGAACCATCTTAGAGAACCTATCACAAATCACCCAAATAACAGTCATTCTTTGAGAGACCGGCATATCAGAGATGAAATCCATTGAAATATGGGTCCATGGCCTCCTGGGGACCGGCAAAGGCATCAACAACCCACTAGAGCGAGAACAAGATTTAGACCGGGAGCAAGTCCCACAGGACTGCACAAAATTCCTGACATCATGAGACAAGGTGGGCCACCAAAAAGAGCGACTCACCAGATCTCTAGTACCAAAAATACCTGGATGACCAGCCAATGCAGAGCAATGAACTTCAGACATCACTCTCTTCTTCCACTGGTCAGGAACATACAACTTTCCACTGGGACAACGATCAGGTTTGTCCTCCTGGAACTCTTGCAGAGCAAGTCTCAAATCGGGCGAGATGGCAGAAAGAACTACCCCTTCGCCTAAGATGGTAGCAGGCTTGGTCACCACAGGAGAATCAGCAAGGAAACTCCTAGAGAGGGCGTCTGCCTTGACATTCTTAGTTCCAGGAAGAAAAGAGACCACAAAATCAAAACGTGTAAAAAACAAGGCCCACCTAGCCTGTCTAGGGTTCAAGCGTTTAGCCGACTCTAGGTAAATCAAATTCTTGTGGTCAGTGAGGACCACAACTTGATGTTTAGCTCCCTCCAACCAATGTCTCCACTCCTCAAATGCCCATTTCATGGCCAACAGTTCCCGATTCCCCACATCATAGTTACGTTCAGATGGAGAGAACTTTCGGGAAAAGAAAGCACAGGGATTCATTTTAGATGTTACAGGATCCTTTTGGGACAAAACAGCTCCTGCACCAATCTCAGAAGCATCCACCTCTACCTGGAACGGGAGTGAGACATCAGGTTGCCGCAAAACCGGGGCGGAGGTAAATCTTTGCTTCAGCTCTTGAAAGAAATCAACAGCCTCAGGAGACCAATTCAACACATCAGCACCCTTCTTAGTCAGATCAGTCAATGTCTTGGCAATACTAGAAAATTTTGCTATAAATTTCCGATAAAAATTAGCAAAACCCAAAAACTTCTGGAGGGCCTTCAAAGAAGTGGGCTGAACCCAATCATAAATGGCCTGTAGCTTGGCCGGGTCCATTTCAATAGTTGACGGAGACAAAATAAATCCCAAAAATGAAATCCTCTGTACTCCAAAAAGGCATTTCGATTCTTTGACATACAGGGAATTCTCCCTCAAGATCCAGAACACAGTCCAAATATGTTCCACATGAGAATCCCAATCCTTGGAGAAGATCAAAATATCATCCAGATAGATAATCAAAGATTTATCGACAAAGTCTCGGAAAATATCGTTCATGAAGCACTGGAAGACAGAAGGGGCATTAGTGAGCCCAAAAGGCATCACCAGGTACTCAAAATGTCCCTCCGGAGTATTAAACGCCATCTTCCATTCATCCCCCTGCTTAATGCGGATAAGATTATACGCCCCCCTGAGGTCAAGCTTGGTAAACCAGCAAGCACCTCTAACTCTAGAGAATAGATCCGAAATCAGGGGTAACGGATACTGATATTTAATAGTAATTTTATTGAGGGCACGATAATCAATACAAGGCCTTAAAGAACCATCCTTTTTGGCCACAAAAAAAAAACCGGCACCTAAGGGTGAAGAGGATGGTCTAATATGACCCTTCTCCAACGCCTCCTTAATATAGGACCGCATAGCCTCGTGCTCGGGTACAGATAAATTGAAGAGCCGACCCTTGGGAAATTTACACCCCGGGCTTAGTTCAATTACACAGTCATAACTCCTATGAGGAGGCAAGGACGCAGACTCATTCTCACTAAATACATCATAAAAGTCCGCCAAATAGTCAGGAACATCATGCGACTGAGGAGAGGTGGAAAAAAACAGAGCCTCACTAAAGGCACACCGACAACCCCAACTCGCCACAGACACAGATTTCCAATCCAAAACTGGATTATGAATTTGCAACCAGGGAAACCCCAGAACAACGGCATCATGCAGACCATGCAATACCAAAAATCTGCAATTTTCTTGATGGTCTGGGGCGACCCGCATGACCAACTGGGTCCAAAACTGAGGTTTATTTTTAGCCAAAGGAGTAGCATCAATCCCCCTCAAAGGGATAGGCGTCTGCAGAGGTGTCATCGGAAATCCACAACGTTTAGCAAAATCCAAGTCCATTAGGTTTAGCGCTGCTCCCAAATCCACAAGAGCCTTGGCGGAAAATGTAGATAGGGAGCAGATCAGAGTAATTGCCAGAAGAAACTTAGGTTGAACACCACCAACAGAAAACGTGTGTGCAAAGCGTTTCTCTCGTTTAGGACAAACAGAAATAATATGCGAGGCATCTCCACAGAAAAAACACAGCTTATTACGCCATCTGAACTCCTGACATTGCGCCTTAGACATAACTCTATCACATTGCATAGGTTCAGACGTCTGTTCAACCGGTGGCAACACCTCTCGTGCAATCCTGCGTTCACGTAAACGCCGATCAACCTGAATGGCTAATGACATAGAATCGTCCAGACCAGAGGGAACAGGAAATCCCACCATAGTATCTTTTACGGCTTCTGACAAACCCTTCCGAAAGAGAGCAGCCAAGGCATTATCATTCCAGGTAGTAAGGACCGCCCACTTTCGGAACTTTTGACAGTACAACTCTGCAGAATCTCGACCCTGGTTCAATGCCAACAGGGTCTTTTCAGCCTGATCAATAGCATTAGGTTCGTCATACAACAACCCCAAAGCTTGAAAGAATGCATTCACATTAGTCAGAATAGGATCATCTGGTTTCAAAGAAAATGCCCAATCCTGGGGATCGCCACGTAGCAAAGAGATGAAAATTTTAACCTGCTGCGTGGAGCTCCCTGACGAGTTAGGCTTCAAGGCAAAAAATAATTTACAATTATTTTTGAAACTCAAATATTTAGATCGATCCTCAAAAAATACATCAGGTGTGGATCTTTGGTTCAACAGCATGCGAACGAGCAAGGTAGGCGGAAATTCCCCGCACTTCCGCAGCGAGCTGCTCCACATGATCAGACAATTGCTTTATCTCCATTGAGAGAAAAAAAATTCCCCCTACGGCCTCAGAGATATAGAGGAAAGAATATACACACACTTTTTTTTTTTTTTAAACACAATTCTTTCCTCCTATTGAGTACCCAAGGATCTGCGGTAGGGTGGGTGATTCTGTTATGATTGAGTCACCGTAGGAGGCAAAAACAGAAATGCTAGCTAAGTCCAGAAAACCAGAGAAGTTGGCAGCTATCGGATTGCAGACCCCTGAACCTATCAACACAACTAGCAGTAGCCGTGGGGGGTTCCTACGATGCCCTAGACCCCTCGATCTCAGCCAGAGAAATAAATAGGCCTAAAGAAAGAAAGGGGAAATCTAAACTGCCCCAGAGCAGACCCCAAACCCCAAAACAATAGGCAGCACCCAACATATAATGACGGTGAAGCAAGATGAAAGTACTAACACAGACAGAAAGATAGACTGAGCAAAGAGGGGCCCAAGCTAACTAGATAGAAAAGGACAGGAAGGCTGCTGTCTGCAATCCGTGAAAAACCCTATGAAAATAAGAGCCAACAGACTGACAGTGAAAAAGGCCCTGAAGATGCTAGGCTTCAAAAAAGCTATGTCAGTACTCAGGAATATACTGAAGACAGAGCTACAGGGAAAAGGAGATTCAGCTCACCCCAGCAGGGAATGGCAGAATACTGAAAAGCAAGGAAAGCAAAAAACAAAACAAAAAAGCTAACAGCCAAAACAGAAAACTTAGCTTTAGGGGAGCAGGAATCAGACTGGTGTCCTAGAAGTCCACAGAGAAATCACCCGCAGGGCAGAAGGGCGTCGGCAGCCTTATATCCAGTCCGTGACTCCACTCAGCCAGTCATCCTCATTAGACTCAGGTGCCTGATAATCAGGCTCATTACCTTCCTTTACCAGAATAGGGAGTTCACCAGACCCCAGTGACGAAGGGGAAAATGAACTCACAACAGCTGTCTATTGCTTTGGGGTCTGCTCTGGGCCAGATTAGATTTCCCCTTTTCTTGCTTTAGGCTTATTTAGTTCTCCGGCTGTGACGAGGCATCTTGGATCATCGTAGGTACGCTCCACGGCCACTATTAGTTGTGTGGTTAGGATCAGGGGTCTGCAATCCACTTAGTTACCAACCTCTCTGGTTTTCTGTGGCTTAGCTTGTTTTTGTTTTTCCTCTTCAGTGACTCATTCATAACAGTCTCCATGGTGACTCACAGCGGCAAGATGGCCGCTGGGTCCTTCTGGGTCCTGCAGGGAAGGTGGCTTGTGAGCACCTGCTAAGAGCAGAAGCTAGCACACCTACTCTTTGACTGTCAAATGCTGCTCTGATGTCCTGCATTGTAGAAGCATTGCAGAGTATCAGATCAGCTATCTGTCACTTAGCAGTAATATCCCTTCCTGAGACAATGTAAAAAAATAACAAAAAGTTATTAAAATGTGTAAAAATGTTTTCTTTAAAAATCCCCCCAAAAAGAACAAACAAAATTTAAAAAAAATTACTCCAATAAATACATTTATTCATGTAAAAAAACAAACAAAAAAAATAAAAGTACACATATTTGGTATGACTGCATTCGGAATTACTTGACCTAAAAAGCTGTCACATTAGTTAACCTCTTTAGAGAACACCATAAAAAATAAATAAAAAACAGGAAAAACACTGCTTTATCATCATACCCCTGAACAAAAAGTGCAATAAAATGCTACCAAAAAGACAAATTGTTGGAATATGTTTGGTGCAACAACTCCATTCCTGTCTATGAGTGTTTAGTTGCTAGATTTGCTGTTTATAAAGTTAGAACCAAAAAACTCCCAGAGACTCACACAGGAATAGCATGTGACTATATTTCCTGCTTTTTTTGTCAGTGTATGAGAGAAGCAGCCTGCTGTAGCTGCTGCACAGATAGAGACACCCAAACAATTGATTCCTGATCTATTAAGCTTATCATATATTGTTCCTGTTTGTTCCTGAATTAAGAAGCTCTGTTGTCAGATGCTTGGAGAGTATCCTGAATGATCCGCTGTCAACAGGTTATATGCCCAGAGTGACATAGAACCCCAGAGTAACACAGCAACAGAAGCCCAGAGCAAAAACAGCACAGAAGAACAGAGTTCTCAGTGCCAAGCCTCACTAACCAGAACTACCAGTCCTGGAAATTCAAGGTGAAGATGCTGCTCATAAGAGAAGGTACGTGGAAATATATTCAGGAACAGGTGCCTCATTCATTACCAGTTGATTGGCTAGAGAAGGATCGGAAAGCACAAAGCACGATCTCCCTCAGTGTAGATGATAAACCAATTGTGCATGTATGCATGCGCAAAGGAGATGTGGAATGAGTTTCAGAAAGTGCATGAAAGATAAAATCTCAGCAATAAGCTTTATCTCATGAGAAAGCTGTATCATTCTAAGCTAAGTGATGGACAGAATATGCATGACTATATAAGAAACACCCTAGAGATTGTGGAGCGTCTCAGGTGTATTGGAGAAGAAATTAAAGATTTTCATGTTGCTGCACTTCTATTAAGTGGTTGTCCAGAGAGTTTTGACAGACTCGTTACTGCACTAGATGCAAGGCCAGATGATGAGCTAACACTAGAGTATGTTCAAGGCAAACTTGTGGATGAATTCAAGAGAAAAACGCAGCATGTACGCAGCAGTAATGAATCCAGAGCACAAACAACATTAAAGACACAGGTTTTCCCTAAATATAAGAGCAATCTAAGAGAAACTCATGAATGTTTTGTCTGTAAAAAGCCTGGACACCTTAAAACAGACTGCAGAATTTGGAAAGCAAAAATGAGTCAGCTTAAAAAGCAGAACAGTCATCAAAGGGTTAAAAAGGCTGAAAAGGAAGATTCTGCATGTGTTGAAGCTGCATTTAATGCCAGTACAGGCCCACCTGCAAAGCACATATGGTGTATAGATTCTGGTGCAAGCAGTCATATGACAAACAACAAGGATTTCTTCACTGACTTTAATGAAAGCAAGTCATCTTAGCTAATGGTCACTATATGACTTCACAATGAGTAGGAGATGTCTAGCTTCCCTGTCTAGTTTCTTCAGCACAAAGCAGAAAGATCCAAATAAAGGATGTTCTCTATGTTCCCAGCCTTGAAAGCAATCTTCTGTCAGTAAAGAAGCTCACGCAAAAGGGAAATGTAGTTACTTTTAAAGATATCAGCTGCATCATCTCAAAGAAGGATCACACTCTTGCAGAAGGAAAAATCCAAGATGAACTTTATCAGCTAAAATGCAAAGAGAGAGTGTACAGTGCTAGACAAGATCTACATAAGAACTGTATCCAGACGTCTTGGGCACAGAGACCCAGAAGCAGTAAGGAAGCTAGCTCAACTTGCAAATGGTATTGAAATCAACCAGTGTAGTCAAATGATGAAGTGCACTAGCTGTCTTAAAGGGAAAATGTCCAGAAAATCCTTTCCAAAAATAGGCACCACTAGATCTGCACCGCCTCTGGAACTGATACATACAGATGTATGGGGTCGAGTGAGTATTCAAACTCCTAGCAAGACGAGATATTTTCTCACATTTATTGATGACTACTCCAGATATACAGTCACCTACCTGCTTCACAGTAAGAATGAAGTTCCACGGAAACGTAAAGAATATCTTGCTGTAGTATTTAACAAATTTGGAAGAATGCCAAAAGCCTTGTGCACAGATAATGGAACCGAATATGCAAGTAGTAAGGTACAAACCATTTTGAAAAAGGATGGAATCGTCTTCCAGACTACCATTCCATACAACCCAAAACAAAATGGCATTACAGTGAGAAAGAACCGTACTCTCTGTGAAAGTGTAAGAAGTATGTTGTTTGATGCAAATCTACCTACAGTGTATTGAGGAGAAGCCATCATGACAGCTTGCTATCTTCAAAACACAGTGCCAGGTAAAGCCACAAATAAAACTCTATATGAGGATATTTGGAAGCAAAACGTTTGTGTATGTTCCCAAAGAAAAACGTTCCAAGTGGGAATCACATGAAATGCAAGGAGTCCTGGTGGGTTATAGTGAAATACAAAAGGGATACAGAATCCTGTACACAGAAACAAACACAGTAACAATCAGCAGACATGTAGTGATTGATGAAAACTCTGTATCGCTCAAATTCCATGAAGTTACACCAGTTATTCAACCTAAGGCCGGGGTCACACTCGCGAGAAAGTCACATGAGTCTCACATCTCGCAGTGCAGTGCTCAGCTGAATAGAAATACATGCAGCCAAACACTCCGGTCCCAAGTGCCGGTGGCAATGTCGGGTATTGAGTTGTGAAACTCGTGCTAGTTTCTCGCAAATATGACCCCGGCCTAAGAGGCAAAAATAAGAATCTCAATCGCCAAACCCAGATGTCAAAAAGGAAAACACTGAAGTGTGGAAAAGCTCAGAAACCACAAAGAAAACACAGAAGAACCAAGTCAACCTCCAGTCCAGAGATCAGAAAGGCCAAACAAAGGTATCCCAGCTAGATACCTTTCTTATATGGTCAGAACACTTCCTGAACCTGCGCCACAGTCATGGCAAGAGATGCAATAACTGCCTGTTCACGAGAAGCAGAAGTGGATAAATGCCGCTAATGAAGAGATGGTGTCCCTTCATGAACTCCAGACATGGGAGCTTACTGAGTTACTACAAGGAAAAAGAGCTATCGGATGTAAGTGGGTCTTCAAAAACAAATACGACTCAGAAGGTGAAGTTCACCGGTGTAAGGCAAGATTGATCGCAAAAGGGTACTCGCAAAAGTATGGTGAAGATTATGATGCTACATTTTCTTCAGTTGCTAAGCAAACCATATTCAGAACTTTAATGTCCATAGCTGCAGGTCAACAGATGACAGTGAGACAATTTGACATCAAAACAGCCTTCCTACATGGTGACGTTGAAGAAGAGTTGTACATGAGCCAACCTGAGGGATATATTAAAAAGGGTGAAGCACACCTTGTTTCTAAAATGCAAAAATCTCTCTATGGACTTAAGCAGTCAGCAAGAGCTTGGAACTCAAAAATGAGCAAAGTATTTACAGTAAAAGAGCTCAAGCTGATCCATTTTTGTATAGAAAAAATGTAGCAAAGGAGTGGATGTATGTTTTCCTATATATAAACGATGTAATCATGTCTCATCAAGATGAAAAAGAAATTGCAAAGCTAGGTGAAATTCTCAACCAGCACTTTGAGACTAAGGATCTTGAAAATGTGACAAATTATTTGGGAATCCAAATCCAGAGAGAGGAAGATGGGAGTTTTCTTCTCAACCAAAGTTCTAAAATTTCCATAATACTAAACCAGTTTGGAATGCCAGAAGCCAAAGGTGCACCAACATCAAAGGATCCATCCTACTTAAAGTTGGAAGGAGAATAAGATCTGCTACCCAGCAATGAGAGTTACAGACAAGCAGTGGGGGCGCTTCTGTACTTAGCAACCACAACTCGTTCGGATATCACAACCACAGTTAGAATTCTCTGCCAATGTGTAAGCAAGCCATGCCAAAGAGACTGGAGTGCAATTAAGAGAATTCTTCAATATTTTATAGAAACTCAAAGGCTAAATCTTAAGATATTTGCATCAGGAGATCTCGCTCTCAGAGGTTATGCAGATGCAGATTGGGCTGGAGATTCAAGTGATCGGAAATCAAGAAGTGGTTACTTGTTTAAGTTAGGAGAAAATTCAATTTCTCGGTCCAGCAGAAAACAAGTGTCAGTCGCTCTTAAGGTTGCTGGATCACACTTTATTAATTACTTTTTTTAGTGCGATCGCAACCTGGAGTCCACCATGCAGAGATGTCAACCTGCAGCTAGTGAGTAATGGTGGAGCAGTGTGGCTAGCTCACCAAAAACACATGGGGTTAAACATCACCTTTGATAACTTCTCAGAGGGGCGAGCACTGGCCGAAGATTACCAGCTCAGCTAACCTCCGAGTGGCAACAAAAATACAACTATCTAATTCAGCTCCAATGAGTGGCACAAAAATAAGAGTACCAAGCTCAGCTAACTGCTGAGCTGTACCAAAAAAGTTGTGTGCTATGCCCAAAACAAAAGGGTTAAAGCTCGTGGGTTTGACTGTGCCCTGTAAACAGTCCGTGCTAACAGCACATGCGGCCGAGAAAGGCGCTAAGCCAAGCCAAGGAAAAATATGCCTCTCTAGGTAAAAATAGATGTTCACACACATCGACAGAGCGGCAGAGTCTCCACCCACACACACATGACCGCAAATGATCTTAGGGTGCCGCCGAGCACCCCAAAGACCCTTTTATAGACTGCGCTTAAGTTCAGCCGGTAGGAGCTTGCTCTTGGACCAATTCGGGATTGCCACCTCACAGGAGCAGCTGATGATTGACCACCAAGGAGAGGTCACCACCTCACAAGCATGCCCAGTAGGATGATTCCCGAACTTAGCCTCAGGAACATCTGTTTGCTGCTGCCTATTGCTAGTTGCTATAGCTGAAGCTGGAGAGCCAGCAGTAACAAAGTGCACAGCACGAGTCTGAGCAAGACGCTGACACTGTGGTCAAAGCTGAATGGGGGACCACAAAAAGAGATAAGGCTTGGGATCTACCTTGTGCAGAAGCAGAATCCCAGCGCCTAACATTACCCTCCCAGCGATCCTTGCTATGCTCGAACGCCGCAATAAGCTGGGGGGGGCGCGAAGGTGCTCAACAGGCTCCCAGGTCGTATCCTCCAGTCATGACCCTTCCAGTCGACAAAAAAAAAAATTTTTTGCCATGCACCAATTGCGTTCACCTTAAAACCATCCGAAGACGTACCCGAAGTCCCATCAGAAGGCTCAAGAAACCAAGACATGTGAATGGGTTTCAAGAGGGAGACGTGAAAGGTATTGGTAATATTGAGGTGTGATGGTGGCGCATGTGATACACTACAGAATTTATCTGCTCAAGGACTTCAAAAGAACATAAATAGTGAGGATCAAATTTAGTGGACTCTACATGCAGCTTGATATTATGAGCTTAGAGCCACACTAAATCGCCGGACGCGAAGACAGGAGTGGTACGGCAATGCACATCAGCGGTGACCCTCAATCTCTCCTTAGAGGCCTTGATGGCATCCTATGTGCAGTCCCAGATGTCATGAGCCTGCACAGCCCATTCCACCATGCTAGAGTCGGAAGACGAAATAGGCATGGGAACTGGAACACGTGGATGCTGACTGCAATTGACGAGGAACGGTGTCTGCCAGGTAGAATCGGTGACGACATTATTAAGGGAAAACTCTGCCCATGGCAGTAAGGATGCCCAATCATCATGTCTGGCAGAGACAAAGTGCTGTAGGTGCATGACCAGACCTGTTCGTCTCAGCATGATATGCTGAGGAGAGATTAAGCTCATTACTGAGCAGCCAACAGAGCTTTCTCCAGAACTGAAAAGCGAACTGAGGACCCCAGTCAAGATATGCTCAGAAGATGTGCTTCACAAAAAGCATAGCCAAAGTCTGTGCCGATGGTACGTGCAGAAGGGGGACCAAATGTACCATCTTGGAGAAATGGTCGGTGACTACTTATTCCTGATCTATTAAGCTTATCATATATTGTTCCTGTTTGTTCCTGAATAAAGAAGCTCTGTTGTCACACACTTGGAGAGTATCCTGAATAAACTGCAGTCAACACAAATCAAATGTTAGATATCCATGGCAATGTTAGATGCTAATTAATACTCCAAATCAATGGTAATACCATATAAATGGCATTAAAATAGAGCTGCTCTAAAGAACTGTTCTATGCAAAGAATGAGATAACATACACAACAAAAGGCGTATTTTGAACAATAAAAATTCAATATCTTATTAGTACATTAAAATCATAACAGACACACTTTAAAAAAGTGCCATTAGTGCATGTTGATGAGCCCAAAAGAGAATAAATGGCACCATCTAGTGGCAGGCAGGAAAACTATAAGTTAGTAGAAATTGTGAATAATAATTATAATCACAGACATATAATAATTATACAGTGTCAACAAAACATGTATTATAATATGCCACTCTTAGATTAGCTATAACATATATTAGACAATATTGTTGAATCTCTGAAGCTATACTAAGCACCAAGTGTAGTGCTAGAACATAGCATATGTTTCTAGCATTGTCCTGCAATAATATAGAGTGTACATAAAAAAGGACCTACTAAAATCCACATGATAGTGCCACTTCCCCTACGTGCGTTTCGGCGGCATGCCTATGTCAGGGGGACTCAACTGGTATAATGTCCCACATCCTGTTATAATGTCCCCCATCTTGTTATAATGTCTCCCTGCTGGTATAATGCCCATCATCCTTGTATAATATCCCCAATTCTGGTATGATGTCCCCATGCTGGTATAATGTCCACAGTAATGGTATAATATTCCACATGCTGGTATAATGTCCCCCGTGCTGGTATAATGTCCCCTATGTTGGGCCCCTTTGGTTCTTCTCCAGCACATTTAAAAAAAATCTACTCACCTTCCTCTGCTCCCACTCAGCTTGAAATCCTCTTCTGCAGCTTGCGAAGTGCTGGCACTGGCACATACATTTTAATTAAGGCAATAGGGAAACCAGCGCATGTGACTAGTTGAAATCAATGTTTATTCCATAATTGTTAAAGTTATAACTCCCACTCATTATCAACCTTTTGCCTACTTTTTTTAGGAATAAATCTTGGAATCAAAATTGATTTTATTATTATTATTATTATTATTACTATTATTCATTTTTATAGCGCTATTTACTCCATGGCGCGTTACATGTGAAAAAGGGGCATACAAAGACAAGCACAATAAGCATGAGCAATACAAGGCACAGACAAGTACAAAAGGAGAGAGGACCCTGCCTGCGAGGCCTCACAGTCTACAGGGGATGGGTAAGGATACACTAGGAGAAGGTAGAGCTGGTCGTGTGGCGGTTCAGTAGACTGAGGATCACTGCAGGTTGTAGGCTTTCTGGAAGAGGTGGGTCTTCAGGTTCCTTTTGAAGGTCTCCATGGTAGGTGAAAGTCTGATGTGTTGGGGTAGAGAGTTCCAGAGTATGGGGGAAGCACGGGAGAAGTCTTGTATGCGGTTGTGGGAAGAAGAGATAAGAGGGAAGTAGAGAAGGAGATCTTGAGAGGATCGTAGGTTGCGTGTAGGTAAATACTGGGAGACCATGTCACAGATGTATGGAGGAGAAAGGTTGTGGATGGCTTTGTATGTCATAGGGTTTTGAACTGGAGCCTCTGGACAATAGGAAGCCAGTGAAGGGCTTGGCAGAGAGAAGAGGCTGGGAAATAACGGGGAGACAGGTGGATAAGTCAGGCAGCAGAGTTTAGGATAGATTGGAGTGGTGTAAGAGTGCTAGAGGGGGGGCCAGAGAGCAGGATGTTGCAATAGTCGAGGCGGGAGATGAGGGTGTTCGGCTGGTTTCACACTTGCGTTTTTTTTCGCGGTATTTTAGCGCTAAATAGCGCATGCATTTTTTTCCTATACTTTGCATGGGATGCGCTTATGTGCGCATACACATGCGTTTGTACGCGTTTTTCCGCGCATGCGTTTTTTTGCGGTATGCGCTCGGGCGCACAAAATGCAACCTGTTGCATTTTTTGGGCGTCCGACTTGCCTCAAAAAAATGCATGCGCGCGCAATGCGTTTTTTTACAGCAAGACACCCATTATAAGTCTATGGTGAGCATATGTGCGCATTGGCATGCTTATGTATGCGTTTTTTTGCACATGTGTTTTTTTTTTTACCATTAGTTTAGACAATGGAATTTAGGGGTTTGGGTTAGAGTTAGGGTTAGTTAAGGGGGTTTAGGATTAGGGTTAGGGTTAGGGTCAGGGTTAGGATCAGGGTATGGTTTGGTTAAGGGTTAGGGTTAGGGTCAGGGTCAGGGTTAGGGTTAGAGTTAGGGTCAGGGTTAGGGTTAGGATCAGGGTATGGTTTGGTTAAGGGTTAGGGTTAGGGTCAGGGTCAGGGTTAGGGTCAGGGTTAGGGTTAGGGTCAGGGTTAGGGTTAGGGTCAGGGTCAGGGTTAGGGTTAGGGTCAGGGTCAGGGTTAGGGTTAGGATCAGGGTATGGTTTGGTTAAGGGTTAGGGTTAGGGTCAGGGTCAGGGTTAGGGTTAGGATCAAGGTATGGTTTGGTTAAGGGTTAGGGTTAGGGTCAGGGTCAGGGTTAGGGTTAGGGTTAGGGTCAGGGTTAGGGTTAGGGTCAGGGTTAGGGTTAGGGTCAGGGTTAGGGTTAGGGTCAGGGTCAGGGTTAGGGTTAGGATCAGGGTATGGTTTGGTTAAGGGTTAGGTTTAGGGTCAGGGTCAGGGTTAGGGTTAGGATCAGGGTATGGTTTGGTTAAGGGTTAGGGTTAGGGTCAGGGTCAGGGTTAGGGTTAGGGTTAGGGTTAGAGTTAGGGTCAGGGTTAGGGTTAGGATCAGGGTATGGTTTGGTTAAGGGTTAGGGTTAGGGTCAGGGTCAGGGTTAGGGTTAGGATCAGGGTATGGTTTGGTTAAGGGTTAGGGTTAGGCTCAGGGTCAGGGTTAGGGTTAGGGTTAGGGTTAGGGTTAGGATCAGGGTATGGTTTGGTTAAGGGTTAGGGTTAGGGTTAGGGTCAGGGTCAGGGTTAGGGTTAGGATTAGGGTTAGGGTTAGTAAAGTCATGGTTTGGGTTAGTATGAGGGGCCACCTAATGTTGGAAAAAAACGCAATTGCGGTAAAAACGCACTAAAAACGCATAAAAACGCTGCGTTTTTTTCATGCATGCTCATAAAAATGCTTGAAAAAAACGCAGCATCTGTATGCGTTTGTATGCGTTTTTTCAATGCGTTTTTTTGCGGGAAAAACGCTCTGCAAAAAAAAGCAAGTGTGAAACTAGCCTTCATCAGCGTTTTTGCAGCTTCTTGGTCAAGGAATGTATGGATCTGGGAAATATTTTTGAGTTGGAATCAGCAGAAGGAGGCAAGGACTTGGATATGTGGCTTGAAAGAGAGGGCAGAGTCGAGGATCACCCAAGGCACCGATCATGTGGGTCTGGGGAAAGTGAGCAGCCATTGACATTGATGGATAGGTCTCGTGGAGGGGTAGAGTGAGATGCGGAAAGATAATGAATTCTGTTTTGTCCATGTTCAGTTTTAGAAAGCGAGCAGAAAAGAAAGATGAAATAGTGGACAGACATTGTAGGATTTTGGTCAGTAAGGAGGTGATGTCAGGTCCAGATAGGTAGATCTGTGTGTCATCGGCGTAGAGATGATACTGAAAACCATGTGATTCTATGAGCTGTCCCAGGCCAAAGGTGTAGATGAGAAGAGTAAGAGTCCTAGAACTGAGCCTTGGGGAATACCAACAGACAGGGGGCGAGGTGCGGAGGTGGTGCGGGAGAGGGCTACACTGAATGTCCGGTCTGTTAGATATGACGAGATTCAGGGTAGGGCCAAATCTGTGATGCCAAGAGATTAGAGAATCTATAACAAAAGGGAATGGTCTATAGTGTCAAAGGCAGAAGACAGGTTCAGGAGGAGGAGGACAGAGTAGTGTCGCTTGTTCTTGGCAGTTAGTAGGTCATTGGTGACTTTAGTTAGGGCAGTTTCAGTTGAGTTATGCGGTCGGAAGCCAAATTGTAAGTGGTCAAAGAAGGAGCAGGAGGAGAGGTGGGGGGACAGTTCAAGATGAACATGCTGTTCCAGTAGTTTTGAGGCATAAGGGAGAAATGATATTGGGCGATTGCTAGACACTGAGAATGGGTCAAGGGAGGGCTTTTTGAGGATGGGTGTGATTGAGGCATGTTTGAAGGAAGAGGGGAAGAAACCAGTTGTAAGTGAAAAGTTGAAGATATGTGCTAGGTTTGGGATGAAGACTGTGGCGAGGTTAGGGATGAAATGGGACAGTAGTGAGTCAAGCATGCAAGTGGTGAGATGTGATTTTGGGTCATTTTATCTACTAAGGTGTGCTGGATCTCCTGCTACATTTGAACCTTCTTTGTTGGATATACTCTCTCAAGTGCTCCTGTTCACTGTTTCCTGTGATTGCTGGCTAATAGGAGTGTGAACAGTATAATTTTTCTCATACATTTTGATCAGTTCTTATTGGGTTTTTGGAAGGGTACTATAAAATGGCACTTCTGACATTTTTATTTGTTCCTTACCAATTTTCCCTTTTTATGTCCAACTAAGTGTAGTGAAATTAACAAAATGGGCACCTTTATACACTTCCTCCACAGGATCAAAGCAATTAATTCAACTGTCATAAATTAACATTGACAGTTAAGTGCAGCTATATTTGACAACTGCTATTAGAGGTAGGTGCCAGTTATATAATACAGCACCTGCAGTGTGTGGCACGGGATTAGTTTCTGAGATAAGGAAAAATTAGTCCAGCTCCACAAACAGTCTTCTTTATTAAAGTAAGAGCACATATTGGATGGCAGTTTTAAAAGTCATCATGGTGATAACATAAACATTTATGCATTTCAGGTGGCCATGGGCACCTGACATGCTTAGATGTTTATATTACCAGAATGAACTTTTTTTAAACTGTCACCAATTTGTACGTACATTAACTCCTTAATGACCACTAATATGTC
Organism: Dendrobates tinctorius; assembly: GCF_039654945.1. Lineage (NCBI taxonomy): Eukaryota > Metazoa > Chordata > Amphibia > Anura > Dendrobatidae > Dendrobates > Dendrobates tinctorius. The sequence continues at coordinate 3,684,353 of NW_027361749.1, read as the reverse complement.
TTTTTACTGACCTGAGATAGAAGAGAATAGAAACCCCATACAGGTGACAATCCAGCAGCTGTCAACTGTACACTATGGCTGACAACTTGCTGCATCAGCAAAATCTGTGTTGGCATCATCCATATCTGTTTAACCCTTAGATGCTGCTGTCAATAGTGAATGCATCATATAAATGGTTATAAAAAAAGGTGGGAGACAGAAGCGCACAATAGGGCCTTATCCAATGATATAAACGTTTCACAGATATGGATCCACTCACCTGGTTCAGTTGTGTGGAACACAACAACCATAAGCACAAATGGGTAGGATCCGATGAACTGCAGCAATCAGCCGGTCACTAGAATTGCATATATAGGAAGGAGAGAAGTCCGGCTTTCAGGATCGCGCTGTTCCAATCCAAAGTTCACAAGGAGTTAATCCAAGGACCAAGCAGTGATTATAACCTTCTTTTTATTCCATAAACTCTACGCGTTTCGTGTACCACTGTACACTTCCTCAGGAGCAAAGTTACACTGGCATCACATTCCATTCTCCTTATATACTACCTCCCCCAGGAAGTGAGGTAGATGCTCATTGCACTTAAAAAAATTCACACATAACTATCAACATAATATAAAATCACAAAAATCACTAAAATTCATCTATAAAACACACTTCTATAAAAACACACATATGTAAAACTTCACACTAGAAAAAGTGTAAAACATTATAGTAAAATTATGATTATACTCAATAAAAATCTAAATTTCTTGGTACATGATATCAATTAGCAGAACAACATTCACAAATCTCTTATATAACCGCACTCATATTTTCCTTTCAGTATTAACCCTTCATTCAACATATTATACTTTTACTTTCCTTATATTTCAGGCAGATGATCATATACTAATTAATGTATGTACTCCTATGCGGATTTGATCCTGCACAGCAGACCCATGCTCTGCACTCAAGAAACTTTTCTGTTCTCTCAGCCAAAGGCTCCACATCTCCAGAGCTATCAGTTCCTTTTCAAGGCACCAGCCAACTGTTCCAATCATAGTAAAATGCCGCCGATTGTATCTCTTTTTATGTTAGCGATATGATCATTCCCTTGCTGTAATGTTATAGCATGGACATCACACAATTATCAGATGCCAATATTACTCCAATCCTTAGCAGACAAATATGCAGAGCACCAAAATTATTTAAAGATGTCAGATATTTCATTTAAACCGTATGGTTGCAGAGTCTGCAACCTATGAATCCAGTAAATTTCCTTTCTCATTAGAATGACACTCCTGTTCACAGTGTCTTCTGAAACATAATCAATTGGGGCCACTTTAATACATGGTTTCTTCCCATGTCTTATAGTGCAATGTTTTGATACTCCATGGAACATAAAACCTTCAATTATATTGTGTCTGTGCGAATTCATGCAGTTATGCAGTTCTTGTGTGGTTTTACCCACATACTGTAAACCACATTCGCATTCTATCAGATATATCACAAAACTACTTTTACAATTCAGGGAAAACTTTATATCAAACACCTTATTATTCTGAATTGATCTGAATGTGGTCATATTATGCATAATCATGCCACAACACAGACACCGAGCGGTATTACATTTAAAAACTCCTACAATTTTTCTTAATCCTTTTATACTGATTCTTCGGGACATAAATAGGTTAGCGAAAGTTGGCGCTACTTTCGAACCCATTGCGGTACCGACTTGTTGGTGATATAGTTTTCCCTGAAAGTCAAAAAAATTATTGTGCAGTATAAACTTCATGCTATCCATTAAAAAGGCTTTCTGATTCAATGGTAAACGGGCATCTTCTTTCACATATCTCCCAAAACAATACAATCCTAGATCATGTCTAATATTTGAATAGAGGGATGCAACATCTATAGTCAGAAACATGTATGAATCTTTCCACACTATATCCTTCATCAAATGAATCAGCTGGGCAGAATCCCTAAGAAAACTTTTCACAGACATCACATGGAAATGCATAATATTATCTACATACGCTGCCAATCCTGACGTAAGAGAACCTATGCCAGAAATGATGGGCCTCCCTGGGGGAGTAGCGCCAACTTTCGCTAACCTATTTATGGCCATTTTTGAATTCATTTATATAGAAAATTCCATTTTTTCAGAGCATATTATATTTTTTAAATGGTACATAGATGACCTAATGATAGTCTTTGATAATAAATGTAATAACATAGAACAATTTCTGGAGAGCATTCAAAAGGGAAGATTTTTACTAAAACTTTTTTTAAGAAGTGTGATGCAAATAGTCTGTTAGATTTTAATAGTGGCCATTATTATAAATGGTTAATCAATGTCCCGAAGAACCAGTATAAAAGGATTAAGAAAAATTGTAGTTTAGAGTCAGATTTTGTATCACAGGCCAAGGAATTGAAAAATAGGTTTATTGAGAAAAACTACCCAAAAAAACTGCTAGAAAAAGCATATAATGAGTGCGCAGGTTTGGAACAGATGGACATAGTAAATCCTAAGAAAAAAGAAAAAGAGAATGATAGTTTCTCCTTAAACTTTTTAACTAATTTTACTAAACAAAATCAAAAAATTAGGAACCTTTTACAGGATCATTGGTCTGTTCTTCTTAATGATCCAGTTTTGGGGAGTATGCTACCGAATAAACCAGGATTAACCTTTAAAAGATCCTCTACTCTTAGAAATATACTGGCCCCCAGTCGCCTGAAAAAAGAAAAAATTAGGGATGAACAATGCAAAAAAACAGGAGTTTTTAAATGTAATACCGCTCGGTGTCTGTGTTGTGGCATGATTATGCATAATATGACCACATTCAGATCAATTCAGAATAATAAGGTGTTTGATATAAAGTTTTCCCTGAATTGTAAAAGTAGTTTTGTGATATATCTGACAGATTGCGAATGTGGTTTACAGTATGTGGGTAAAACCACACAAGAACTGCATTACCGCATGAATTCGCACAGACACAATATAATTGAAGGTTTTATGTTCCATGGAGTATCAAAACATTGCACTATAAGACATGGGAAGAAACCATGTATTAAAGTGGCCCCAATTGATTATGTTTCAGAAGACACTGTGAACAGGAGTGTCATTCTAATGAGAAAGGAAATTTACTGGATTCATAGGTTGCAGACTCTGCAACCATACGGTTTAAATGAAATATCTGACATCTTTAAATAATTTTGGTGCTCTGCATATTTGTCTGCTAAGGATTGGAGTAATATTGGCATCTGATAATTGTGTGATGTCCATGCTATAACATTACAGCAAGGGAATGATCATATCGCTAACATAAAAAGAGATACAATCGGCGGCATTTTACTATGATTGGAACAGTTGGCTGGTGCCTTGAAAAGGAACTGATAGCTCTGGAGATGTGGAGCCTTTGGCTGAGAGAACAGAAAAGTTTCTTGAGTGCAGAGCATGGGTCTGCTGTGCAGGATCAAATCCGCATAGGAGTACATACGTTAATTAGTATATGATCATCTGCCTGAAATATAAGGAAAGTAAAAGTATAATATGTTGAATGAAGGGTTAATACTGAAAGGAAAATATAAGTGTGGTTATATAAGAGATTTGTGAATGTTGTTCTGCTAATTGATATGATGTACCAAGAAATGTAGATTTTTATTGAGTATAATCATAATTTTACTATAATGTTTTACACTTTTTCTAGTGTGAAGTTTTACATATGTGTGTTTTTATAGAAGTGTGTTTTATAGATGAATTTTAGTGATTTTTGTGATTTTATATTATGTTGATAGTTATGTGTGAATTTTTTTAAGTGCAATGAGCATCTACCTCACTTCCTGGGGGAGGTAGTATATAAGGAGAATGGAATGTGATGCCAGTGTAACTTTGCTCCTGAGGAAGTGTACAGTGTGTACACGAAACGCGTAGAGTTTATGGAATAAAAAGAAGGTTATAATCACTGCTTGGTCCTTGGATTAACTCCTTGTGAACTTTGGATTGGAACAGCGCGATCCTGAAAGCCGGACTTCTCTCCTTCTCATATAAATGGTTAACAGAGTGTGCGGGCTTCCTTGCTATCCCCATTGGCACCCTGAGATCATGATTGTGTAGTCCTGTTGTTTTCCATGGCAGTTCACGGCCAAATAGCGGCCTTAGAGTTTAATGGCTATAGTAACTTGTTCAGAAGTCAGTGACATTTAGGTGGTAAAATACATTTTTTCATTCCTGTCATGTCAGGTTGCATTATTTCCTGAAAATCAACTAAAGAGTTAATAACCTACCAGACAGCAGTTTTCAATATGTTGAGGGGCGCTGTTTTTAAAATGATATCACTTTTGGGGGGTTAACAATACATAGGACCTCCAAAGTCACTTCAAACCTGAATAGGTCCCTGAAAAAATTAATTTTGTAAATTTCCTCTAAAAAATGAAAAATTGCTGCTACATTTTTAAACCTCCTAAAATGCTAACAAAGTTAAATAACATTTTACAAATGTTGCTGATGTAAAGCAGACGCATGGGAAATGTTGTTTATTAATGTTTTGCTAAGGTACGGCTATGTGGATTAAAAATATAATCATTGAAAGTTTGAAATTTTCTATTTTTTATATTTTTGTCAAATTCCTGATATGTTTTATAAATAGACACAAAATATATTGACCTAAATTTACCATTATCATAAAGCACAATGTGTCACAAAAAAACAATCTCCAAATTAATGGGATATGTTGAAGCATTCCAGAGTTGCTACCACATGAACTGACACTGGTCAGATTTTAAAAATTTGGCCTGGTCGCTATAAAGAACACTGTTCATGGAGGTGGACTAATCCTCCCCTAGTTTTATTGTCATGTCTAGACAGAGATACAGTCTGTACTCCAAGCTTCACTTGGACTTCACAACAATGAGCTGATAAAAACTTGCATTAGTTTCTGAGCCCACTCCATACACCCACAATCGATGTGTGACAAACGTGCAGTGAACTGTTGGGATCAGGTTAATATTAAATATGCTTTGTTTGTGCAATGGTTAAGGCAAGTCCATAAAGACTTTCTAACTGTCCCAAAAATACTATTTAGTCTAAAATTCTCCCATAGGCACATCAACTGTGAATAGCTTGAAATGGGGTGTATTAGTCAAGGTGACACTTTCAGCACTTCTGTTGTAAAGTGTTGTTTTGAGGTTATAGTTAGTGTTGGCTTTGGGGCAATGCAGGAATAAGGGTTGGGATTATGGTAGATTCTACACCATAAAAAAAAGGTATTTATGCATCTAACCATTATTGTTAATAATTTACATTAGATGCATGTACATTTATTACATTTTATTAAGCTTGCTGTGCTTCTATTGTTATTTAAGCATTGCTCTTCTGCAAGTATCATTTATAAAAATAAAAGGTAGGCATTAGATGATAAAAATATAATAAGATAACAATAATAAAAATGATAAATGCTCACAGAATTCTACCAAGTGTATCTTTAAAGCAATACGGTATGTGGAATGCAATAAAGTTCTCCTTGACACAGCCAAGATCTCATCATCATTGTTACTCCAAAAACTTACTTTGATTTAGTAATATTGCCGGTCACTGAAAGACGAAATAGTTTAGAACTGATCCATCGGCTACACTTAATGATTGTTGCACATTTACAGTACAATTCCATATCTGCTTCAGCCTTAAAAGCGCCATGGAATTCTTTTGTATATCAAAAGCTATTAACATTTTGGACTTTCCACATTTTGTAAAAGTTCAACTTTTAATAAAGGTATAGACCAGGAACTTTTATACAGACGGAAGTTTTACAAGACTCCGCTCTTAACTAACATAAAGTGAAATCCTCTACTTTATAAGTAGGTCTTATATTATAATACATGGACAAATGTAAGGTTATTCTGCTAATATGAAAATCTTACTAGCGGCATCAAGGACTCATTTTATGATTTTGACTTACAGGACTGTATATTAAAGTCATCAATATAGTAGATAATCTTAGGCTTGATGTCTCTGTTACACTTTTTTTTCCTAACTGGACACAAAAGAAAAAGGATAAAAGTTGTATCTAACAAATTAAGCTGATAAAAATACATGAAAAAAATAGAAAAAGATATTTTGAAGGCAGGTCTCACACACAATGCCATGTTTGATATGGCAACTTCAATGTTTTCTTTGCCATACTCTGAATTTAGTGTTTTTGTAGATTTAGGTGAACTTTCCAAATAAGTTTATATAAAAACAAAATGCATCAAAAACAAAGTGCAATTAATATTTCCATGAATTCCAAACAAAAATATTTCTCACTTATTAACAGTTTTTGATCAAGATTTGTGCCAAGCATCTGAACATGACAAGGTGAACCTGGATGGACCAAGGTTCTCCTGATTCACCTCTCTTGGTGCCACTGATGGACACAGACAAAAGAGGGTCCCTGTGCAGGAACAATATATGGACCCCCTAAAAATGTTTATAGTAGTGTTGTGCTTGGGTCCAATCAGTCTGCCTTCAAGATGGTTAATGGGAAACAAAATAAATACCAAAATATTACAGATGCATGATAATGCCAATTAAATCATTCTATTGAAGAGAATATGTTGTAATGGAAATGCTAGAACCTAAGAAAAGGGGTACAGGCAAAATAAAGTTCATAAGAGATGTAACTAAACATCCTATATAGCATGTCCTAGACCTTTAAATAAAATAAGGTGCACAAGAGGTCTAAATTCATAACCTAGACCCTCAAATAAGGTATACAGGTAAAGTGCAGGAATGATACAATTGGATATCCTATGTAAAGTGTATATAAAGCACAAAACTGCACAAAAATTGCTCCTCATAGACTTCAAAAGGCAGCTACAATCTGATTCCTTTTTTTCTTTATCCTATTGATTTATGCAAAGTTTATTAAAGCGTAAGCATACCAAGCACTCTCAGTACAGGCACACCCCTGGAGGAGTAAAGACTTTTTGATCTGTTCAGATCCCTAGAGTCGATTGGATTTCAGTCATGTTGTCTGTCCTTTGCAATGAAATTTACAGACTTACATTTTTGGCCGGATCTGTGACTGAGACTTCATTGCTGAAGAGAAGGGAGCTAAATAGGTGTAAGGCACCCACTGTATGTACCAATATTTTTATTACAGTAGGAGAAGACAAGGATGATGAAAAGGTGACAAAATCTAATAACAGACAATAATTCATATGGGTTTTGTCTTACTGTATAGTCTGTGATATAAACACCTTATTATAGTACATGCAAAATGCAACCATGTAATAGAAAATAGGCTGTGGCAGAGAGAATTTGGTAAAAGTGCTAGCAATTTCTTGTTATTTTTCATTTTTGTCTTATTTGTTTGTATTTTACTTTTAAAAAAGTTTTTTTTTACTTTATTTTTTCTGAAGGGAGCTGAAATAACGTGATCTTGGTAAACCCAGCATTCCTCTGAATACAGATCAAAGATAATAGTGATCTAATGCCTTAAAGCTATTATATCATTTTTAGCAGTGATCTGCTCACAGGAGATTGCTGGTAGGACATATAGTAGATATTGTCATCCCAGCATGCTCTTCTCGGACTAGTTAAAGTCCATTATAACATAAAGCAATTAAGAGTTGTAAGGGGAGGCAAGGACTGTAGTCGTGACCAGAAATACCGCAGCATCTGTGTCCCAACCATCCCCTACAGAAAACTGTATTCTTCTTCTCAGCATACCTGCGCATCTCCAAATTCAGGTCCCCCAGGCACTTCCCAGGCGATGACGGCCCCTCTTTCAGGTGACCCCCAATAATGGAGACACAGTCCAGGATAACTTGAACATTCTCTTTACTTAATACTTCACACGTTACATCCACAGTTTGCACATCATGGGATTCACTTGTTTCCTTATCTTTCCCTGCTTTGCTGACGCTTTGGTGCAGTACACCCCCGGACCGGACCGTCTTAGACTGCTCCCCAGTTCCTTCCTGGCCTAACCTCGCCATGATGACAATTCCTTCTGCCTGTTTCGCGCCAGACTCAAAATTATCAGTCACCAGGTTTGGTTGCCTCTGGTAAAGCATTTGGCCCGTCTGTACTGATCTCGTCGAAGCTCCAACTTCCTTCATCTCCTCAGTCCAACCGACTCCTGCCCTAAAGGCGTCCGCCCAGGTGATGAGTTGCCACATCTTTCCTTTCCTGTTCTGGCCCACTAATGATATACAGTGGCCGTGGATAACGTGGGCTGCAGCGATTTAATATTATGTGGCTGCAGAGCTGTCTGGGCCTGTAGCCCATGTGGACACTTGGGCACCCTGGCCCCATCTGACCTATCTTCCTAGAAACTCCTGTCTTACCACACAGCAGACCCTCCTACACTTAACCCCCCCTTTAACCATCCTATAAACTATATCTATAGTGCACACTAGTGTGCCCCATCTAGTGGCCCACAAATGAACTAAATCTACCCTTGTCTATAAGAACTATAATACTAAGGTGCCCTCCCCTAATGTCCCAAAAGGAGGCACCTACTTTCCATAAACTGTACATGAGCATTAGTACACATCATCACATTATATTATACTATATACAGCATTGCACTAAAGGCACAAAACATCATATAATATGATTCTGCAAAGAATGGTAACACATGTATGAATGTGGCAGTACTATAAATGTGAGTGATAATACATATTACTATGTAGCAGTACCGCAAATATTAATCACAAACATTACCAACATTAGAATATGTAAGCATCAACAGATGGAAGACAATTAGAGGAAGGGAGGCAAGGAGGTAATTCTATCTCACCCTCTTACAGGGTTTCCATGGAAATGGCCCAACTACAGGAAAAAAGCTTTCAGCATTCAGGTCTAATTGCTCTGTTCAGCACTAACTTTGAGTTTTTTGGGTACCTGCACTGTAGATTAAGAAGAACTGAACTAAATGACATGACATGAAAAAGCTTCCAAAAAATGCCTCCAAAAACATCATAAATATGCATTTTACTTTGAAAAATTCTGGACTTTTAAAATTATGTTTAAAACACCACAAAATAACACGCCATGATTGAGCCCTGAATGTTATATATTGTATTTTTCATAGAAGTATACATTATATTATAGTTCATGGTTAGATTTTAGTCTTTCACTAAAATGTAATTGAATTTAAAATATAGAAGGAGTATAACTAGAGTTGAGCGATACCAGCCGATACTTGAAAATATCGGATCGGAATGGATCGGCCGATCTTAAAAAAAAGTATCGGTATCGCCGATTCTGATACCGGGAACCAATGCAAGTCAATGGGGCCAAAATATCGGAATTAAAAAAAACCCTTTCTTTCCTTGTAGGTTAATTCTACATGAAGAAAAACAACTAAGAAAAATGTAGAATGTATTGTGGGAGGTGGAGGAGACATTAAAGCCATAGAGGTTTAGCCCAATCAAATGGAATAGCAGGAATTAAACTTTTTTTTTAAAGATGTTAGGAGTTACAAAGATATTGACTATGTTAGCCTCATTTATATTTTGCCAGACATGTATGTCTTCTTCTTCTTTCTTCTTTCTTCTTCTTTCTTATTCTTCTTCCTTTTTTTACCTTCTTCTTCTTCTTCTTATTCCTTTTTTTACATTCTTCTGCTTCCTTTTTTTACATTCTTCTTCTTCTTCCTTTTTTTACATTCTTCTTCTTATTCCTTTTTTTACATTCTTCTTCTTCTTCCTTTTTTAAATTCTTCTACTTCCTTTTTTTACATTCTTCTTCTTCTTCTTCTTCTTCTTCTTCCTTTTCTTACATTCTTCATATTCTTCTTATTCAACAATTATTATTCTACATATTCAGCTTCTTCATCTTCTTCCTATTCTTCTTCATCATATTCTTGTTTGTGTCAGGCATTCCTGTAGTTGTTATCTAGAAAAGTTAGAAGTTTACACCTTCCGTTCTGCCTGTCACAAAAGATTTACAACAGGATTTGTCCGCGTTCAGTTTGGCCTGCAGCAGCAGGCCTTTTCCAGGGGCACCACGAGGAGGAACGGACTCACCCCCATACACTGCTTAGTCTTCTTCTGCTTATAAATAAGATAATATCATTTGCTCAGAGTATTAGTCTTATGCTTAATGTTCTTCTGCTTTGTTTTTTTTATGCTTCTTTGTCTTCCCTCTCTTGTTGTTCTGCATCTTGGTGGTTGTCTTCCTGTTCTTTGTCCTCTTGAACCAGCTGACGGTACTGGCACCCGGAGGGGCAGCAGAAGGAACAAGAGCCAATGGCACTACCGAGGACCAGCTGACGGTGCTGGAACCCGGTTACTAAGCAGGAGGTACCTGTGCTACAAAGCACTACCAAGGACCAGCAGACGTTGCCGGAACTCGGATACCGAGATGGAGGCACCTAGGCCAAAGGCTCTGACGAGAACCAGCTGACGGTGCTGGAACCCGGAGGGGTAGCATAAGCTGCAAGAGCAAATGGAAATAGCGAGGACCAGCTGACAGTGCTGGCACCCGGAGGGGCAGCAGAAGGAATAAGAGCCAATGGCACAACCGAGGACCAGCTGACGGTGCTGGAACCCGGTTACTAAGCAGGAGGTACCTGTGCTACAAAGCACTACCAAGGACCAGCAGACGTTGCCGGAACTCGGATACCGAGATGGAGGCACCTAGGCCAAAGGCTCTGACGAGAACCAGCTGACGGTGCTGGAACCTGGAGGGGTAGCATAAGCTGCAAGAGCAAATGGAAATAGCGAGGACCAGCTGACAGTGCTGGCACCCGGAGGGGCAGCAGAAGGAATAAGAGCCAATGGCACAACCGAGGACCAGCTGACGGTGCTGGAACCCGGTTACTAAGCAGGAGGTACCTGTGCTACAAAGCACTACCAAGGACCAGCAGACGTTGCCGGAACTCGGATACCGAGATGGAGGCACCTAGGCCAAAGGCTCTGACGAGAACCAGCTGACGGTGCTGGAACCCGGAGGGGTATCAGAAGTTACCCCTGAAAAGCAAAGTTGGCATGCCGCAAGCTGGCCGCAGTTACCGAATCACACAGTCCTACAGGGGGTGCTTGTCCTACTGGCACTATGGAACAAGCCTTTCTTACCAGAACCCGCAGTCCACATAGGAAGCACCTAAACTGCTGGCACCCTAGCCTCGGCTAACCCAACCGCAACACGACATGGCAACTTGGGGTGGCAAACTGACATTGACACTTCCCGGAAACAGCAGGCAGGGCTGGAACCAAGCTGGGCAGGAGGGAGTACCCGTGCCAAAGTCAGTTATGAGCAGCAACTGGCGATGTTGGAGCCCAGGACAAGCACTTAGCAGGCTGAGGCCTGATGTGCTGTCAATTGGGAGGCAGCAGGACAGATTGCCATCAAAACAGCAGGGGAACAGCTGACGTTACTGAACCCCACAAACACAGGAGCTAGTGTTTTACTCTGTGAAGACGGCACTTCCGAGCAACAACTGGCTGTGTTGAAGCCCAGGGACAAGCACGGAGCAGGCTGAGGCTGCATTGAAGAAATTTTAAGATCGGTTGTAGACTACTAATTTGAACCAAGCTCCACTTAGGCCTGTGGCTTCACTGATTTTCGTATTTCCCCTGTCCTCCAACCCCGCCAGTTACAGCTCCGAAGTGGCGTCTGCACAATCCACACTTGTTCCTGTGTTACAGGTGTTCAGTCCGGTCAGTTAATCCCCTGATGTGTGTCCGGCAATGTCGCCTGCTCTGTCCACATTCCCAAACTAGTTATGGGAATGTGGACAGAGCAGGCGACATTGCCGGACACACATCAGGGGATTAACTGACCGGACTGAACACCTGTAACACAGGAACAAGTGTGGATTGTGCAGACGCCACTTCGGAGCTGTAACTGGCAGGGTTGGAGGACAGGGGAAATACGAGAGACAGTGGAGCCACAGGCCTAATTGGAGCACGGTTAAAAATCAGTAGTGGTACGACTGTGTAGGCAGCAGGAGACTTTGCCATCCACACAGCAGGGGATCAGCTGACATTACTGAACGCCACTGAGACACGGGAGCAAGTATCTCTTTCGTGTGGACGGCACTTCCGAACTACAACTGGCTGTGTTGAAGCCCAGGAAATAGGAGGGTGTAGGCAGAGGCCTACTGTATTTTGAATGAGGTGACAGCAGGAGAGACTGCCATCCACACAGCAGGGGATCAGCTGACATTACTGAACCCCACTGAGACACGGGAGCAAGTATCTCTTTCCGTGTGGACGGCACTTCCGAACTACAACTGGCTGTGTTGAAGCCCAGGAAATAGGAGGGTGTAGGCAGAGGCCTACTGTATTTTGAATGAGGTGACAGCAGGAGAGACTGCCATCCACACAGCAGGGGATCAGCTGACATTACTGAACCCCACTGAGACACGGGAGCAAGTATCTCTTTCCGTGTGGACGGCACTTCCGAACTACAACTGGCTGTGTTGAAGCCCAGGAAATAGGAGGGTGTAGGCAGAGGCCTACTGTATTTTGAATGAGGTGACAGCAGGAGAGACTGCCATCCACACAGCAGGGGATCAGCTGACATTACTGAACCCCACTGAGACACGGGAGCAAGTATCTCTTTCCGTGTGGACGGCACTTCCGAACTACAACTGGCTGTGTTGAAGCCCAGGAAATAGGAGGGTGTAGGCAGAGGCCTACTGTATTTTGAATGAGGTGACAGCAGGAGAGACTGCCATCCACACAGCAGGGGATCAGCTGACATTACTGAACCCCACTGAGACACGGGAGCAAGTATCTCTTTCCGTGTGGACGGCACTTCCGAACTACAACTGGCTGTGTTGAAGCCCAGGAAATAGGAGGGTGTAGGCAGAGGCCTACTGTATTTTGAATGAGGTGACAGCAGGAGAGACTGCCATCCACACAGCAGGGGATCAGCTGACATTACTGAACCCCACTGAGACACGGGAGCAAGTATCTCTTTCCGTGTGGACGGCACTTCCGAACTACAACTGGCTGTGTTGAAGCCCAGGAAATAGGAGGGTGTAGGCAGAGGCCTACTGTATTTTGAATGAGGTGACAGCAGGAGAGACTGCCATCCACACAGCAGGGGATCAGCTGACATTACTGAACCCCACTGAGACACGGGAGCAAGTATCTCTTTCCGTGTGGACGGCACTTCCGAACTACAACTGGCTGTGTTGAAGCCCAGGAAATAGGAGGGTGTAGGCAGAGGCCTACTGTATTTTGAATGAGGTGACAGCAGGAGAGACTGCCATCCACACAGCAGGGGATCAGCTGACATTACTGAACCCCACTGAGACACGGGAGCAAGTATCTCTTTCCGTGTGGACGGCACTTCCGAACTACAACTGGCTGTGTTGAAGCCCAGGAAATAGGAGGGTGTAGGCAGAGGCCTACTGTATTTTGAATGAGGTGACAGCAGGAGAGACTGCCATCCACACAGCAGGGGATCAGCTGACATTACTGAACCCCACTGAGACACGGGAGCAAGTATCTCTTTCCGTGTGGACGGCACTTCCGAACTACAACTGGCTGTGTTGAAGCCCAGGAAATAGGAGGGTGTAGGCAGAGGCCTACTGTATTTTGAATGAGGTGACAGCAGGAGAGACTGCCATCCACACAGCAGGGGATCAGCTGACATTACTGAACCCCACTGAGACACGGGAGCAAGTATCTCTTTCCGTGTGGACGGCACTTCCGAACTACAACTGGCTGTGTTGAAGCCCAGGAAATAGGAGGGTGTAGGCAGAGGCCTACTGTATTTTGAATGAGGTGACAGCAGGAGAGACTGCCATCCACACAGCAGGGGATCAGCTGACATTACTGAACCCCACTGAGACACGGGAGCAAGTATCTCTTTCCGTGTGGACGGCACTTCCGAACTACAACTGGCTGTGTTGAAGCCCAGGAAATAGGAGGGTGTAGGCAGAGGCCTACTGTATTTTGAATGAGGTGACAGCAGAAGAGACTGCCATCCACACAGCAGGGGATCAGCTGACATTACTGAACCCCACTGAGACACGGGAGCAAGTATCTCTTTCCATGTGGACGGCACTTCCGAACTACAACTGGCTGTGTTGAAGCCCAGGAAATAGGAGGGTGTAGGCAGAGGCCTACTGTATTTTGAATGAGGTTACAGCAGGAGAGACTGCCATCCACACAGCAGGGGATCAGCTGATGTTACTGAACCCCACTGAGACACGGGAGCAAGTATCTCTTTCCGTGTGGACGGCACTTCCGAACTACAACTGGCTGTGTTGAAGCCCAGGAAATAGGACGGTGTAGGCAGAGGCCTACTGTATTTTGAATGAGGTGACAGCAGGAGAGACTGCCATCCACACAGCAGGGGATCAGCTGACATTACTGAACCCCACTGAGACACGGGAGCAAGTATCTCTTTCCGTGTGGACGGCACTTCCGAACTACAACTGGCTGTGTTGAAGCCCAGGAAATAGGAGGGTGTAGGCAGAGGCCTACTGTATTTTGAATGAGGTGACAGCAGGAGAGACTGCCATCCACACAGCAGGGGATCAGCTGACATTACTGAACCCCACTGAGACACGGGAGCAAGTATCTCTTTCCGTGTGGACGGCACTTCCGAACTACAACTGGCTGTGTTGAAGCCCAGGAAATAGGAGGGTGTAGGCAGAGGCCTACTGTATTTTGAATGAGTTTACAGCAGGAGAGACTGCCATCCACACAGCAGGGGATCAGCTGACGTTACTGAACCCCACTGAGACACGGGAGCAAGTATCTCTTTCCGTGTGGACGGCACTTCCGAACTACAACTGGCTGTGTTGAAGCCCAGGAAATAGGAGGGTATAGGCAGAGGCCTACTGTATTTTGAATGAGGTGACAGCAGAAGAGACTGCCATCCACACAGCAGGGGATCAGCTGACATTACTGAACCCCACTGAGACACGGGAGCAAGTATCTCTTTCCGTGTGGACGGCACTTCCGAACTACAACTGGCTGTGTTGAAGCCCAGGAAATAGGAGGGTGTAGGCAGAGGCCTACTGTCTTTGTAATGCGGAGACAGCAGGAGAGACTGCCATCTCCACAGCAGGGGATCAGCTGGCAATGATGAACCCCACTAACACTTGAACGAATGTGTTTGGCTCTGTGGAGACGACACTTTTGAACACCAACTGATGCTGTTGGAGCCCAGGATTAGGCGAGGAGCAGGCTGTGGCCTACTGGATTTTGGCAGGTGAAGGCAGCAGGAGACTTGCCATCTCCACAGCAGGGGAACAGCTGGCAGTGCTGAACCCCACTAACACTCTAACGAATGTGTTTGGCTCTGTGGAGACGACACTTCTGAACACCAACTGACGCTGTTGGAGCCCAGGATTAGGCGAGGAGCAGGCTGGGGCCTACTGGATTTTGGCAGGTGAAGGCAGCAGGAGACTTGCCATCTCCACAGCAGGGGAACAGCTGGCAGTGCTGAACCCCACTAACACTTGAACGAATGTGTTTGGCTCTGTGGAGACGACACTTCTGAACACCAACTGACGCTGTTGGAGCCCAGGATTAGGCGAGGAGCAGGCTGGGGCCTACTGGATTTTGGCAGGTGAAGGCAGCAGGAGACTTGCCATCTCCACAGCAGGGGAACAGCTGGCAGTGCTGAACCCCACTAACACTAGAACGAATGTGTTTGGCTCTGTGGAGACGACACTTCTGAACACCAACTGACGCTGTTGGAGCCCAGGATTAGGTGAGGAGCAGGCTGGGGCCTACTGGATTTTGGCAGGTGAAGGCAGCAGGAGACTTGCCATCTCTACAGCAGGGGAACAGCTGGCAGTGCTGAACCCCACTAACACTCGAACGAATGTGTTTGGCTCTGTGGAGACGACACTTCTGAACACCAACTGACGCTGTTGGAGCCCAGGATTAGGCGAGGAGCAGGCTGGGGCCTACTGGATTTTGGCAGGTGAAGGCAGCAGGAGACTTGCCATCTCCACAGCAGGGGAACAGCTGGCAGTGCTGAACCCCACTAACACTCTAACGAAGGTGTTTGGCTCTGTGGAGACGACACTTCTGAACACCAACTGATGCTGTTGGAGCCCAGGATTAGGCGAGGAGCAGGCTGTGGCCTACTGGATTTTGGCAGGTGAAGGCAGCAGGAGACTTGCCATCTCCACAGCAGGGGAACAGCTGGCAGTGCTGAACCCCACTAACACTCTAACGAAGGTGTTTGGCTCTGTGGAGACGACACTTCTGAACACCAACTGATGCTGTTGGAGCCCAGGATTAGGCGAGGAGCAGGCTGGGGCCTACTGGATTTTGGCAGGTGAAGGCAGCAGGAGACTTGCCATCTCCACAGCAGGGGAACAGCTGGCAGTGCTGAACCCCACTAACACTCGAACGAATGTGTTTGGCTCTGTGGAGACGACACTTCTGAACACCAACTGACGCTGTTGGAGCCCAGGATTAGGCGAGGAGCAGGCTGGGGCCTACTGGATTTTGGCAGGTGAAGGCAGCAGGAGACTTGCCATCTCCACAGCAGGGGAACAGCTGGCAGTGCTGAACCCCACTAACACTCGAATGAATGTGTTTGGCTCTGTGGAGACGACACTTCTGAACACCAACTGACGCTGTTGGAGCCCAGGATTAGGCAAGGAGCAGGCTGTGGCCTACTGGATTTTGGCAGGTGAAGGCAGCAGGAGACTTGCCATCTCCACAGCAGGGGAACAGCTGGCAGTGCTGAACCCCACTAACACTCTAATGAAGGTGTTTGGCTCTGTGGAGACGACACTTCTGAACACCAACTGACGCTGTTGGAGCCCAGGATTAGGCGAGGAGCAGGCTGTGGCCTACTGGATTTTGGCAGGTGAAGGCAGCAGGAGACTTGCCATCTCCACAGCAGGGGAACAGCTGGCAGTGCTGAACCCCACTAACACTCTAACGAAGGTGTTTGGCTCTGTGGAGACGACACTTCTGAACACCAACTGACGCTGTTGGAGCCCAGGATTAGGCGAGGAGCAGGCTGTGGCCTACTGGATTTTGGCAGGTGAAGGCAGCAGGAGACTTGCCATCTCCACAGCAGGGGAACAGCTGGCAGTGCTGAACCCCACTAACACTCTAACGAATGTGTTTGGCTCTGTGGAGACGACACTTCTGAACACCAACTGACGCTGTTGGAGCCCAGGATTAGGCGAGGAGCAGGCTGGGGCCTACTGGATTTTGGCAGGTGAAGGCAGCAGGAGACTTGCCATCTCCACAGCAGGGGAACAGCTGGCAGTGCTGAACCCCACTAACACTCGAACGAATGTGTTTGGCTCTGTGGAGACGACACTTCTGAACACCAACTGACGCTGTTGGAGCCCAGGATTAGGCGAGGAGCAGGCTGTGGCCTACTGGATTTTGGCAGGTGAAGGCAGCAGGAGACTTGCCATCTCCACAGCAGGGGAACAGCTGGCAGTGCTGAACCCCACTAACACTCTAACGAAGGTGTTTGGCTCTGTGGAGACGACACTTCTGAACACCAACTGACGCTGTTGGAGCCCAGGATTAGGCGAGGAGCAGGCTGGGGCCTACTGGATTTTGGCAGGTGAAGGCAGCAGGAGACTTGCCATCTCCACAGCAGGGGAACAGCTGGCAGTGCTGAACCCCACTAACACTCTAACGAATGTGTTTGGCTCTGTGGAGACGACACTTCTGAACACCAACTGACGCTGTTGGAGCCCAGGATTAGGCGAGGAGCAGGCTGTGGCCTACTGGATTTTGGCAGGTGAAGGCAGCAGGAGACTTGCCATCTCCACAGCAGGGGAACAGCTGGCAGTGCTGAACCCCACTAACACTCTAACGAATGTGTTTGGCTCTGTGGAGACGACACTTCTGAACACCAACTGACGCTGTTGGAGCCCAGGATTACGCATGCCGCATGCAGAGGCCAATGGGCAGCGGTTTTTATGGAGGTTGTGGACTACTACTGATTCTAACCATGCTCCACTTAGGCCTCTGGCTCCACTGTCTCTACTATTTACCCTGGCCTCCAACCCCGCCAGCTACATCTCTGAAGTGGCGTCAGCACAATCTACACTTGTTCCTGTGTTACTGGTGCTCAGTCCCGTCAGTTGATCCCCTGATGTTTGTCCGGCAAGTTCGCCAGCTCTGTCCTCATTCCCACTACTGGTTATGGGAATGTGGACAGAGCAGGAGACCTTGCCGGACACACATCAGGGGATAAACTGATGGGACTGAGCCACAGGAACACAGGAACAAGTGTAGATTGTGCTGACGCCACTTCAGAGATGTAGATGGCGGGGTTGGAGGTCAGGGGAAATAGTAGAGACAGTGGAGCCAGAGACCTAAGTTGGGCACGGTTAAAAATCAGTAGTGGTTTGAATGTTGATGGAGCTGGTGACTTTGCCGTCCACACAGCAGGGGATCAGCTGGCATTACTGAACCCCACTAACACAGGAGCTAGTGTGTTTCTCTGTGCAGACGACACATCTGAGCGACAACTGGCTGTGTTGAAGCAAAGGGATTATAGTTCAGGTGGTAGAAAAATGAACACACCAGCAGACCTGGATACAGTTGCCAACCACTAATTTAGTCTGTAAGAGGAATGGCAAAGTCTTTGGAGATCCAGGCCTTGTTCATTTTCAGAAAAGTCAGCCGGTCAACATTATCGGAAGATAGTCGCGTGCGACGGTCTGTTAGTACACCACCTGCGGCACTAAAGACACGTTCCGATAATACACTGGCAGCAGGGCAAGCCAGCACCTCCAATGCATACTGGCTAAGCTCTGGCCATGTATCCAGCTTAGAGACCCAAAACTTGAAGGGGGAAGAGCCATCTGGGAGTACAGCGACAGGGCAAGACATGTAGTCTGACACCATCTGACGGAAGCGTTGCCTCCTGCTGACTCGAGGCGTCGCTGATGGTGTAGACAATTGTGGTGGACACACAAAACTTTGCCACATTTGGGCCATAGTGGTCTTGCCTTGTGCTGCGGCGCTGCCTCTGCTCCCTCTTTGTGCAGAGTTTCCTCCACTGCCTCGACGCACAGAGCTGCTTTGTAAAGCACTAGCAACAATGCTGTCGAGTGGAATGGAAAACATTATGGACTGCACCAGTGACTCTTCGTACTCCCGCATTTTACGCTCCCGGTTCAACGTTGGTATGAGCCTTTGTACGCTGTCCCGGTAGCGAGGATCTAGGAGGGTGTACACCCAATAATCAGCCGAGACGAGAATGTGGGCGATGCGGCGGTCGTTTCTCAGGCACTGCAGCATGAAATCAACCATGTGCTGCAGACTCCCAACTGCCAAAGAACCGCTGTCCCCTGTTTGAGGCGTGACCTCGGCCTGCTCTGCATCACCCCACCCTCGCTGTACATACTAAGTAGAGGTTTGTGTACCTCCCTCCTCTGGAGAGATCTCTTCCTCCTCCATCGACTCCTCCTCATCCTCCTCACAATGTCTCCCCTTCCTAGGCCTTTGTGAGGAAACACGTAGCGCAGACTGTCCAGAAGCAGATGGCATTTGGGACTCCTCATCCTCCACCTCTTCTGAAACCTCATCCCTTAGTGCTTGCAGTGTTTGTTGAAGCAGGCAGATAAGGGGGACAGTCATGCTGACTAGTGCATCATCTGCACTCGCCATCCGCGTGGATTCATCGAAGGCACGCAAAACGAGGCAGATGTCCTTCATAGAGGCCCACTCAATGGTGCTGAAGTGTGAACGGCGCACAGTGCGACTTGTTTGCGCCTGATGCAGCTGGTACTCCATGACTGCTGCCTGCTGCTCACACAACCGCTCCAACATATGTAACGTTGAATTCCACCGGGTTGGTAGGTCACATATGATGCGATGTTCCGGAAGTCCAAATCGTCGCTGCAGAGCAGCGAGGCGCGATCTTGCCATGCTGGAACGTCGCAAGTGAGCGCACTCTATGCGGACCTTGTGCAACAGTGCAGCAAGATCCGGATAGTCCCTCAGAAAGCTCTGCACGACCAAGTTAAGAACATGTGCCAGACATGGGATGTGTGTGAGGTTGCCTAGGCCAAGAGCTGCCACCAGATTTCGGCCATTGTCACACACTACCAAGCCCGGCTGGAGATTCGCTGGCCCAAACCACACATCGCTCTCCAGCTTGATAGCATTCCAGAGCTCCTGCGCTGTGTGGCTTCGATTCCCCAAAGAAATTAATTTGAGTACAGCCTGTTGACGTTTGGCCACGGCTGTGCTCATATCGGTCGTAACAGGCTCCTGCTCTGCTGTTTCTGAGGAACTTGAGTAGGAGGAGGAGTCTATGTGTACAGACTGGAGTCCTGCAATCCGTGGCGTTGGAAGAACACGTACAGCGCCACTCTCCAGATCCGTACCCGGCTCCACAACATTGACCCAGTGGGCAGTGAGGGAAAGGTATCGTCCCTGTCCATGGTTACTGGTCCACGCATCGGTGGTCAGGTGGACCTTGCTACTAACGGCGTTTAGTAGCGCATGTTTTATTTTGCCCTCAACATGTTTCTGCAGGGCAGGGACGGCTCGCCTGCTGAAATAAAAGCGGCTGGGCACGTTGTATTGGGGGACTGCCAATGCCATTAAGTCCCGGAAGGTGTCAGTGTCCACCAGCCTGAATGACAGCATTTCAACTGCCAGAAGTTTGGCAATGCCAGCATTCAGAGACTGTGCTCGGGGATGGTTTGCCGAGTAAGGGCGCCTTTTATCCCATGCCTGTGCTACCGATGGCTGTGATGGATGGGAACGTGCTGCTATGGGTGTAATCTGACAGGGTCTCCGGACAACAGTGGCAGAGGTTCTTCCTTGGCGATCCTGTGAGGAAGCCGAACCAGCAGTGTGTGAGCTGGAGGAAGAGGGCCCAACATGAACTGAAGAGGTGGTAGGTGGTGCTGTACGTTGGCCTACGTCTTCAGGGTGTCTCTGCAACTCCAACTCGTGCTTGGTGCGCACATGTTTCCACATATTTGTGGTATTGAGGTTGCTGACATTTCTCCCTCTTTTGATTCTCTGATGACACAGCTTGCATTTGACAAAGCAAATGTCATCTGCAACTGTGTCAAAAAGCGACCACGCACTGCAACTCTTGTGAGCGCCCGGTTTGCCTTTGGAAGGAGGAATGCTCCTAACGGGTGCCGAAGTGGAGGGTACAGGCAACCAAGTCTTCCCCCTCCCTCTGCCTCCTGTTTTGGCCGGTAGGGGAATCTCTTCCTCCGAGCTGCTCCCACCACCTTCCTGTTGCTCACACCATGATGGGTCAAGGACCTCATCATCTTCCCTCCCCTCTTCAAACAGCTGCTTCTCCGGGGTTGTCTCGCCAGCACCGTACGCACCAGAAAGTGGCAACTGAGTCTCGTCATCATCTGATGCATACTGAGGTGTGCTGACCATAGGCACTGGCCCACTCGCCTCTTCAGATTCAGAGGGACAAAGAAGTTGCGCATCACTGCATACTCCCTCTTCTTCACATTCAGGAATGCTGCTTGGCTGGCCCCCTCTTTCCAAGCCAACAGATTCCGAGAACAGAAGTAGAGACTGTGATGGCTCCTGTCCATGTCTCTCTGACTGCCTGGGCACTTTGGCAGGTGGTGAAGAGACAGATGGTTGCTCTTCGGTGCTCTGACCCTGAGAGGATGCGGAAGTAATTGAAGTCGATGCGTTAGCTGCCATCCATCCGACAACGGCTTCAATTTGTTCCTCCCGCAGCAGTGGGGTACGTTGAGGTCCTACAAAGCTGCGCATAAAGGACTGTTGCCTGCTAAAACTGGGGGATGCTGATCCACTGGTGCCCGCAGCAGGCCCAGAATCCCCACGTCCTCTACCTGTAGAATCCCCACGTCCTCTCCCTGCAGAATCCCCACGTCCTCTCCCTGCTGAAACTCCACGCCCACGCCCACGCGCCTTACTCCCTGCCTTCTTCATCTTGCAAGACTGCTTAAGATAGGCAAAAAAGTACAAAGGGGGGCCTTAGTGTGCTTATTCCTGAACAGCTGGTTACAGGTACAAGAAACACTAATTTTATGAAGTGTGTGTGTGTGGACTAGACTTTAATAGGAGCTGATGTGGCCTACACAAGTTCAAAATGTAGTGCTTGGTGAACTTTTTTTGTGGTTTCTTTGTTGGAAACAAACTCAAAGTATGTGAACAAAGAATTGAAACTGATAGTATCACCAACTTTTTGGAGCTATTACAATGCAGGCAGGTAACCTACAATGCAAAAGATGAGGCTCCAAAAAAATTGGGTAATACTAATCTGGCTGAGCCGGCAGGGCACAAGCCAGAAAAAAAGGCTCCTCTATCTACTCCTATATAGTGTTTGCAACCAACCAATGTTGATGGATACGGATGGATGCACACTAATAGGAGAAGAAAAAATGAGCTGCACTCAAAGACAAATATGTGTGAGGCAGTGACGCACGTTGAGCGTCCTACAACCAGACGTAGCTGCAGGACACTCTACTCAGCGTGAGCTGCACTCACACACAGTCAGAGGCCTCTCAGACAGCCGTCAACAGTGCAGCTAAGTGGGCACTGGCACTGACAGGCTGCAGAAAGGCTCCGCTGTGTACTCCTTTATAGTGTTTGCAACCACCGTAGATGGAGACGGATGGATGCACACTAATAGAAGAAAAAATGAGCTGCACTCAAATAAAAATATGTGTGAGGCACTGACGCACGCTGAGCGTCCTACAGCCAGACGTAGCTGCAGGACACACTACTCAGCGTGAGCTGCACTCACACACAGTCAGAGACCTCTCAGACAGCCGTGAACAGTGCAGCAAAGTGGACACTAGCACTGAA
The DNA here is from genome assembly GCF_039654945.1 of Dendrobates tinctorius. Lineage (NCBI taxonomy): Eukaryota > Metazoa > Chordata > Amphibia > Anura > Dendrobatidae > Dendrobates > Dendrobates tinctorius. Next base: position 3,661,646 of record NW_027361749.1, on the reverse strand, counting down.
AGGCTGCAGAAAGGCTCCGCTGTCTACTACTAGTGTTTGCAACCAACGTATATGGATACGGATGGAAGCACACTAGATTGAAATTATGTAAAAAATGCAGCTCAAAAAATAAAAGATGTATGAGGCAGCAGTGATCACACTGGGTGGCCTACAGCCTGACGTGGCTGCAGGACCCACTCCACAGCGTGAGCTGCACTCACACAGCCCTTGCAGACAGCTGTGAACACTGCTGCTAGGGCAAAGAAGGCTACAGTGGTGGTTTATGTAGCCTGGGTAAAGCACTAGATGTTTGGTGGAATCGCTATTTCTAACTGTCCCTCACAGTCTTCTACAGCAGCCTGTCCCTAACTGAATTCACAGCAGAGTGACCAGAAATGGCGGCTGCGGTGGCTTTTATAGTGCATCATGACATCATTTCGGCAGCCAATCACAGCCATGCCAATAGTTAACATGCCTACATGCCTAACAGGATGTGCCCACACTTCGGAGGATTCCCATTGGCTTAATCAAAGCAAGCAGGCTCATAGCATGATGGGAACTTCCTATTCCGATTCCGATTCCGGAATCCGATATGACAAAAGTATCGGAACTAAGTATCGGAATTCCGATACCGCTAATATCGGCCGATACCCGATACTTGCGGTATCGGAATGCTCAACACTAAGTATAACACAAAGCAACAGAGAACTAGCATATTGTTAAAGGGATACAGCAAATTCTCCAGCCACAAGGTTTATCACTGACAAGAAAGACACAATTGCTTCACAATTGATGCTTTATGGCAGCAGATAAAAAGATAATATTTAAAGCATGACTCCATTATAACAAATTCGACCGGTAAGTGATTTCCATCTAATTCAAAGAAAAAAAAATAAAGGTTGAAAAAAAAGGAAAGAAACAGAGAAGAAAGAAAGAGAACATGAAACTCTTCAGTTATCAAGTCTATTCAAATATTACCCAGGGATGTCTCCTCAAATTATATGTGTCTATAAATCTGCAATTAAGTTTCTTATTAGACCAAATCCAGTATAGCTTTTGTTCTACAATATTAACACAACATGACATTTTTCTATAACTGACACCAATACATATTTTCCAGTCAAAAATACAGTATACAGTATCTGGTGTTTTGACTGCAACTTGGAAATATGCACATTGAAGGGGAAAAGGTAACAGATTTAGTACCCAAGCCAATAGAGACATATACAGGAGATATTGCTTATGGACGTCTGGTACATTTTCCAAAATAAACATTGTGTATAAATGTTATACAGTCATGGCCAAAAGTATTGACACCCCTACAATTCTGTCAGATAATACTCAGTTTCTTCCTGAAAATGATTGCAAACACAAATTCTTTGGTATTATTATCTTCATTTAATTTGTCTTAAATGAAAAAACACAAAAAGAATTGTCCTAAAGCCAAATTGGATATAATTCCACACCAAACATAACAAAGAGGGTGGACAAAAGTATTGGCACTGTTCGAAAAATCATGTGATGCTTCTCTAATTTGTGTAATTAACAGCACCTATAACTTACCTGTGGCACCTAACAGGTGTTGGCAATAACTAAATCACACTTGCAGCCAGTTGACATGGATTAAAGTTGACTCAACCTCTGTCCTGTGTCCTTGTGTGTACCACATTGAGCATGGAGAAAAGAAAGAAGATCAAAGAACTGTCTGAGGACTTGAGAAACCAAATTGTGAGGAAGCATGAGCAATCTCAAGGCTACAAGTCCATCTCCAAAGACCTGAATGTTCCTGTGTCTACCGTGTGCAATGTCATCAAGAAGTTTAAAGCCCATGGCACTGTGGCTAACCTCCCTAGATGTGGCCGGAAAAGAAAAATTGACAAGAGATTTCAACGCAAGATTGTGCGGATGTTGGATAAAGAACCTCCACTAACATCCAAACAAGTTCAAGCTGCCCTGCAGTCCGAGGGTACAACGGTGTCAACCCGTACTATCCGTCGGCATCTGAATGAAAAGGGACTGTATGGTAGGAGACCCAGGAAGACTCCACTTCTTACCCCGAGACATAAAAAAGCCAGGCTGGAGTTTGCCAAAACTTACCTGAAAAAGCCTAAAACATTTTGGAAGAATGTTCTCTGGTCAGATGAGACAAAAGTAGAGCTTTTAGGGCAAAAGCATCAACATAGAGTTTACAGGAGAAAAAAGAGGCATTCAAAGAAAAGTACACGGTCCCTACAGTCAAACATGGCGGAGGTTCCCTGATGTTTTGGGGTTGCTTTGCTGCCTCTGGCACTGGACTGCTTGACCGTGTGCATGGCATTATGAAGTCAGAAGACTACCAACAAATTTTGCAGCATAATTTAGGGCCCAGTGTGAGAAAGCTGGGTCTCCCTCAGAGGTCATGGGTCTTCCAGCAGGACAATAACCCAAAACACACTTCAAAAAGCACTAGAAAATGGTTTGAGAGAAAGCACTGGAGACTTCTAAGGTGGCCAGCAATGAGTCCAGACCTGAATCCCATAGAACACCTGTGGCGAGATCTAAAAATGGCAGTTTGGAGAAGGCACCCTTCAAATATCAGGGACCTGGAGTAGTTTGCCAAAGAAGAATGGTCTAAAATTCCAGCAGAGCATTGTAAGAAACTCATTGATGGTTACTGAAAGCGGTTGGTCGCAGTTATTTTGGCTAAAGGTTGTGCAACCAAGTATTAGGCTGAGGGTGCCAATACTTTTGTCGGGCCCATTTTTGGAGTTTTGTGTAAAATGATCAATGATTTGCTTTTTGCTTCATTCTCTTTTGTGTTTTTTCAATTAAGACAAATTAAATGAAGATAATAATACCAAAGAATTTGTGTTTGCAATCATTTTCAGGAAGAAACTGAATATTATCTGACAGAATTGCAGGGGTGTCAATACTTTTGGCCATGACTGTAATTAAATGATGGACCAGGCATCATTAAAGGAAGACCTTAGTGAAAGCTTTTATATCCTCAAATGCAATTAATCTGCAGATATAGGGTGTCATGGTCCAGTCCAGAGTTTATTTTCTGCTGTCCTGTGTGGCGTCACAGTGCCTATAAAAGGCCGTGAACGCCGACCGCTATCTTACTTATGCCTATCATAGCATAGGGAGAGGTTGCTGCTGATCATTCTCAATAGGAAGACTGTTTAGGCAGGGAAAAAGTAAAAAAAATTGCTTGTGCTGATAGCGAATGTCACTGTAAAACACAACAGTATAGTGTGCAATGACAGGAGAGGATATATTTGTGTGCAGCAGCTCTGTTGGTTATTAGGCTGCCTTATAAGGCTCCCTGATAGCTGCATTGCTGTTTGAACACTGCTGTGCAGAGTGCTTTTTTAAAAGCAAAAATTTTTTTTTTCCTTTTCGCTGCACAGTTAGCAAGCGTTGATTTTTTCACACTTTTTTGTGCAGCAGCTCTATTGGTGATTAGACTGCCGTATAAGGCTCCCTGATAGCTGCATTACTGTTTGCACACTGCTGTGCAGACTGCTTTTTTAAAAGCAAAAATCCTTTTAGTCCTTTTTTTCTGCATAGTAGATACTGAGCGTAAATTTTTTCACATACCGTATTGAGGTGTATGCTCCTCACACACTACCTTGTACCGGCTGGTATCACGGACAAATAAATGCTATATGTGTGTGACTCCGTAGAAAAATACACGGAGATTAACATTTTTCCATACATACACCGTATAGAGGTGTCCGATTATCAAACAGAATCGGATATCTGGTGTTCTTATAGTGGTCACATCTACACAGTCAGCGTGTGTCTGTGAGACTCTGTAAATACATATATGGACATTTCCATTTCTCCATACACCGTATTGAGCAGTCCGATTGTCAAACAGTATTGGATATCTGGTGTTCTTATAGTGGTCACATCTACACAGAGTCAGCGTGTGTGTATGACAATCCATAAATACATATACGGACATTTCCATTTCTCTATACACCGTATAGAGGTGTCCGATTATCAAACAGTATCGGATATCTGGTGTTCTTATTACTGTCACATCTACACAGAGTCAGCGTGTGTGTGTGACACTGCATAAATACATACTGTATATGGACATTTCCATTTCTTTATACACCGTATTGAGCAGTCCGATTGTCAAACAGTATTGGATATCTGGTGTTCTTATTACTGTCACATCTACATAGAGTCAGCGTGTGTGTGTGACACTCCAGAAATACATATATGGACATTTCCATTTCTCTATACACCGTATAGAGGTGTCCGATTATCAAGCAGTATCGGATATCTGGTGTTCTTATAATGGTCACATCTACACAGAGTCAGCGTGTGTGTGTGACACTCCATAAATACATATACGGACATTTCCATTTCTCTATACACTGTATTGAGCAGTCCGATTGTCAAACAGTATCGGATATCTGGTGTTCTTATTACTGTCACATCTACACAGAGTCAGCGTGTGTGTGTGACGCTCCATAAATACATATACAGACATTTCCATTTCTCTATACACCATATAGAGGTGTCCAATTATCAAACAGTATCGGATATCTGGTGTTCTTATAACGGTCACATCTACACAGAGTCAGCGTGTGTGTGTGACACTCCATAAATACATATATGGACATTTCCATTTCTTTATACACCGTATTGAGCAGTCCGATTGTCAAACAGTATCGGATATCTGGTGTTCTTATTACTGTCACATCTACACAGAGTCAGCGTCTGTGTGTGACATTCCGTAAATACATGTACGGAGATTGACAGTTTCACCAACAACGTATACAGCTGTACACCTCTGATACAGGACCGTATATCTGCTTGTTGGATTACGGTGGAATACATACTGGGTGAGCGTCTGTGACTCACAATCTATATATGGAGATTTCACTTCTTTCATACACCTTACACAGCTGTACGCTACTCATACAGTACCATTTCTCTGCTGGTATTTTTGGTACATTTTCCCAAACATGAGGAAGTCTGGTGGAAGAGGCAGGGGGGCACAGCTGGTACTGATGGTTGTGGTGGTGGTTTTGGAATGGCTAGTTCTGGCAAAAACCACAATAGCAGCAAAGGCAGGAGGTGTTGAGCCTGCGTCAAAATCTGGCACAAGAAGGCGTTTAAGGTTCCCTTTTCTGGGAGTAGGTAAACCTCTTTTAAAGCCGGAGCATCAGGAACAAATTTTGGCTTACATTGCGGAAACAGCCTCCAGCTCTATTGCCTCCTCTTCTGAAGTTACAAAAACTGCAAGCACAGAGTCGTCAGTGCAGGCCTCTGGTCAGGAACAACACCTTTCGTTGTGTCCTTCACCCACACCAAAAGTGAAGGCTGCTGCAGCACATACTTAAGATTACTCCATGGAGCTCTTTTCACATACCATTCCTGGGTTATCAAGTCAAATCCTGAATTCCCCAATCCAAGATGAATCTGACATGAAGTGCACTGATGCACAGCCACTCCTAGATGATTCTGCTGGTATATTCACCCACAGCACTACATTGCCCTCGCAGTCTACTGAGCCCGAATCAGACCCTGATGAAACTCAGGTGCCCCTTCCCGCATACTATACCACCTTACACAGTGACACAAAAGAAGGTACAGAGGAAGGTGCAGATGACATTGAAGACGAGGTCACGGATAACCCAGTTGTTGACCCGGATTGGCATCCATTGGGGAAGAGGGTGCTGGTGACAATAGGTCAGAACAGGAGAAGGATCCACAGCAGGCATCGTTATCACAGCAGCGGTTATCCGACAGGCCCGTAGCTGTCAAAAACTTGCCATGAAAACTAAAAGAGTTGCAGGACAGCTTGGCCAGGCAGTCAAATTAGCACAGGGTGCAAGCCCTGAAAATTTGTACCATAGTAGGAAGAGTGCAGTGTGGCACTTTTTTGAACAAAATCCTACTGATGACGCAAAGGTTATCTGTAAGAAGTGTCGAAGGACCTTTAGCAGAGGGAAATATCTGAGATATTTGAATACCAGTTGCATGCTTAGACATTTAACCACCATGCACTTGCAAGCGTGGATGGACTACAAAACCTCAGGTAGCACATGTGCACCTGCTCCGACTCAAGTTAGCCAGCAACGCTCCATCGCTTCCCCCACTGTAAGGCCATCGCTAAGCACACCACCATCAAGAAATGTAGAGGTATCGTCGTTAGGCCAAACCAGTCACGCAAACACAATATTTTCGCGAGGAAACACTGAATCTAGGCCATCAAGACCCTCACCATCACCAACTCCTTCTCAGTCCATCATGTCCAATGCTAGTTCCCCCATATGCAGCTCTCAAGTCCAGCTCACCCTACCAGACATTCTGAGTAGGACAAGAAAGTACTCATCCTCTCATCCGCGTACACTGGCTTTGAATGCCTACATTGCCAAACTGATCTCATTAGAGATGATGCCCTTCCGTTTAGTAGAAAGCGAAGCTTTCTGAGAGCTCATGGCCTACACTGTCCCACGCTATGACCTACCCAGTCGGCACTCCTTTTCTCAAAAAGCCATCCCTGCCCTCCATCGGCATGTGAAAGACCGCATTGTCCATGCACTAAAACAACTAGTGAGTGGAAAGGTGCACTTCACAACAGATGCATGGACCAGTAGGCATGGCCAGGGCCGTTACGTGTCCATCACTGCGCATTGGGTTAATGTGGTGGATGCAGGCTCCACAGGGAACAGCGGCGGTGGAACAGTGCTGCCTAGCCCACAGTATAGGAAACAGTTGGGTGTAGGCGTTCGCTCCTCCTCCTCCTCCTCAAGAAGCAAAAGCTCGTCGACAGAGCGCAGTCCATCCACATCTGTCAGTGTTGCATATGAGGTGTCCCACTATCGAACAACTAGTGGTAAGTGGCAGCAGGCTGTTTTAAAAATGATGTCTTTGGGCGACAGTAGACACACCGCAGAGCTACTGGCCAACTACTTGCATCAACAAACTGAGTCATGGCTGGGCAGTCTACATCTTGAACCAGTCAAGGTAGTCAGTGATAATGGGCGGAATTTTGTGGTAGCCATAGACCTTTCAAAACTCACACACATACTTGCCTGGCTCACACCTTGAACCTGGTAGTGCAGTGCTTCCTAAATATTTATCCGGAGTTAACAGCCCTGCTCCATAAGGTGCGAAGACTGAGCTCGCACATCCGTCGCTCAAGTGTCCACTCCTGCCGCATGCAGAAGCTCACTCAACCTCCCCAAGCACTGCCTAATCATAGACATTGCTACAAGATGGAACTCCACCATGCACATGGTTGAGAGGCTGTGTGAACAGAGGAAGGCTGTAATGGATTTGTGGCAGGATACACGGGCAGGCAGTTTGAGGGCAGACATGGAATTGTCAGGTGTGCAGTGGTCAAAGCTGAAAGACCTCTGTAAAGTCCTTCAGTGTTTTGAGGAATGCACACGGCTGGTAAGCGCAGACAACGCCATCATAAGCATGAGCATACCACTTATGCGTCTGCTCATGCAAACTTTGACGCACATCAAGGATCAGACGTCTGCAGCTGAGGAGCAACAGGAGGAGGAGGAGGGAAGCCTTGATGACAGTTAGCCATTGTCTGGTCAGGGAACTGTCATGGATGAAGTGGAGGAAGAATAGGAAGATGAGGAGGAGGATGAGGGGGATGATTATTTTGGGGAGGAGGATCCTTCTCAGGGGGCAAGAGAACATGTGGGCATGCCAAGGCCAGGTACAGGGTTTGTGCGTGACTGGAAGGATGTGGATTTGCCAGAAAGTGCTCCTCCACCCACCACTGGCAGTGCAGCATTGACACCTGGAACATTGGCCCACATGTCTGATTATGCCTTGCGGATCCTAAAAAGGGACCCCCGCATTGCCAAAATGATGAGGGATGATGACTACTGGTTGGCCAGCATCCTCGATCCACGCTATAAAGGCAAATTACACAACATCATGCCACAGGAGAAACTAGAGATATTATTGACTAACAAACAAGCAACTCTGGTAAACAGGTTGTTTGAGGCATTCCCAGCACACAGCAGCAGAGCTGGTTCTCCCATAAGCCGTACTGGGCAAAATGGAAGAGGTGTTCATGCTGCACACAGCCGAATTGACATTGGAGACAGAGATTTCCTGACCATGTTGTGGTCTGATTTCTCAAGTACCGCGCACACGACAACTAATACAGAAACGATTGCAAGTGACAGGAGACAGCAGTTGTCAACTATGGTTACAAACTACATCTCCTCCCATATCGATGTTCTCCCTCACAGGTCATTCCCCTTTGATTATTGGGCCTCAAAACTGGACACATGGCCTGAATTGGCACATTATGCCTTACAGGAGCTCGCTTGCCCTGCTGGTAGTGTGCTATCTAAAAGAGTCTTCAGTGCTGCTGGATCAATCCTGACAGAAAAAAGGACCCGTCTGTCGACCCAAAATGTTGATGACCTAACCTTCATTAAAATGAACTATGCATGGGTTTCAAAAGATTTTGTCCCACCCTCCCCTGATAACACATAGGTTGCCAGAAAAAAGGCTCATTTTTGTCCTCCTCTTCCTCTGACTTCTCCAATTCCTCCATTTGCAGCAGCTGAAAGACCAGCCTACACATCAACCTATGCCATTCTTTAAACCACCTGAAATGGGCTGCCCGCCCACCCCAGGCCTGGGGTCAACACCTGCTGCACCTGGGCAAGTGCTGTTGCCCTGAACAGGTGTGTGGCCCAACCCTTGGGCGACGACACTGGCATAGGGCATCTCATAGTACAATAAAGTGTCTCTGACGGTGGGGGGCCCACTCGCCGTCAGACACACTGGCGTTCTATGAGGGGCCCTGTGCCAGTACCGGCACCCACGAGTGGGTCCCCCCTGCTTGCTCAGGGACACAGCACTTGCAATACTTACCTCTCCCTGCTCCACCGCTGTGTGGTCTGGCCAGTTAAATCCGTCATAGGGATGGCCACTACAAATTTGGTGTACTGATCGAGGATGGTTAAGATGTAGCTATGTCCTGTCCTGCTGGCCTCTAGCTTCAGATTACCAATGGCTACCATTTGTAATGGACGTCAACTCCCAATCGGATGCAATGGTGCTTTATGATCATCTTTCACATTTTTCATAGTCACAGACGTGTGACATTCCTGCCACCATTTTTCAATGTGTCCTCTCATGGAAATCCAATAGAATCCCCCACGTCCTGTGGCTTGTGTGTTTTGCACTCCAAAGTGACCAGACAGATCATGATAAACAGTGAGGACCATGTCTACAGCTCTCCCTGTGATCACAATTTGATGAAGACGAGTTACGGTGATGGGATCGACGCAACTGCAATACAGCAACCCTTTCTTCACTAATTTGCGTTTTAGCTATATCCACAGTTAGTTATTGAGGGTCAGCATCACCTCTGCGAATTCTCCCGGGAAGTTTTCCCATTATTACAAATTCAAAAACATCTAAAATCACTCAACTTTACGTCTGTACTTTTATCCATCTACCTTCCTCTAGCGGAGAGTCTGGACTGGCAGACTGACACTGAACTATAAACGAAGATTTCAAAGTACTCCAAAACTGTACACTGGTGTACGTTTCGAATACATTTCCCTTTTTCTCAATTTTATATTCGGGTGTAATCCATACTGAGCCTGTGAGAGTTTGTGTCTTACTCTGGTAAAATATGAGGAGATTTAAAATGACAACAATACTGTATGCAGCTGACCGATTGTAAAACATTACCCTTTTTCAAGTTTTCATACTCTTGTGTAATCCATACTGAGCCTGTGAACGTCTGTCTGTAACTCCAGAAATATACAGTGGGGCAAAAAAGTATTTAGTCAGTCAGCAATAGTGCAAGTTCCACCACTTAAAAAGATGAGAGGCGTCTGTAATTTACATCATAGGTAGACCTCAACTATGGGAGACAAACTGAGAAAAAAAAATCCAGAAAATCACATTGTCTGTTTTTTTTTCATTTTATTTGCATGTTATGGTGGAAAATAAGTATTTGGTCAGAAACAAGCAATCAAGATTTCTGGCTCTCACAGACCTGTAACTTCTTCTTTAAGAGTCTCCTCTTTCCTCCACTCATTACCTGTAGTAATGGCACCTGTTTAAACTTGTTATCAGTATAAAAAGACACCTATGCACACCCTCAAACAGTCTGACTCCAAACTCCACTATGGTGAAGACCAAAGAGCTGTCAAAGGACACCAGAAACAAAATTGTAGCCCTGCACCAGGCTGGGAAGACTGAATCTGCAATAGCCAACCAGCTTGGAGTGAAGAAATCAACTGTGGGAGCAATAATTAGAAAATGGAAGACATGCAAGACCACTGATAATCTCCCTCGATCTGGTGCTCCACGCAAAATCCCACCCCGTGGGGTCAGAATGATCACAAGAACGGTGAGCAAAAATCCCAGAACCACGCGGGGGGACCTAGTGAATGAACTGCAGAGAGCTGGGACCAATGTAACAAGGCCTACCATAAGTAACACACTACGCCACCATGGACTCAGATCCTGCAGTGCCAGACGTGTCCCACTGCTTAAGCCTGTACATGTCCGGGCCCGTCTGAAGTTTGCTAGAGAGCATTTGGATGATCCAGAGGAGTTTTGGGAGAATGTCCTATGGTCTGATGAAACCAAACTGGAACTGTTTGGTAGAAACACAACTTGTCGTGTTTGGAGGAAAAAGAATACTGAGTTGCATCCATCAAACACCATACCTACTGTAAAGCATGGTGGTGGAAACATCATGCTTTGGGGCTGTTTCTCTGCAAAGGGGCCAGGACGACTGATCCGGGTACATGAAAGAATGAATGGGGCCATGTATCGTGAGATTTTGAGTGCAAACCTCCTTCCATCAGCAAGGGCATTGAAGATGAAACATGGCTTGGTCTTTCAACATGACAATGATCCAAAGCACACCGCCAGGGCAACGAAGGAGTGGCTTCGTAAGAAGCATTTCAAGGTCCTGGAGTGGAATAGCCAGTCTCCAGATCTCAACCCTAAAGAAAACCTTTGGAGGGAGTTGAAAGTCCGTGTTGCCAAGCGAAAAGCCAAAAACATCACTACTCTAGAGGAGATCTGCATGGAGGAATGGGCCAACATTCCAACAACAGTGTGTGGCAACCTTGTGAAGACTTACAGAAAACGTTTGACCTCTGTCATTGCCAACAAAGGATATATCACAAAGTATTGAGATGAAATTTTGTTTCTGACCAAATACTTATTTTCCACCATAATATGCAAATAAAATGAAAAAAAAACAGACAATGTGATTTTCTGGATTTTTTTTTCTCAGTTTGTCTCCCATAGTTGAGGTCTACCTATGATGTAAATTACAGACGCCTCTCATCTTTTTAAGTGGTGGAACTTGCACTATTGCTGACTGACTAAATACTTTTTTGCCCCACTGTATTTGTAGATTTAAGATTAACCCAACACTGTATACAGCTGTACGCTTGTGATACCTTACCCATTTACTGCTTTTAATATAGTGGTGTAATCCATACTGGGCCAGTGAGAGTCTGTTTCTGACTCTGGAAATATCTACTGAGATTTACAATTACCCCAACACTGTATGCAGCTGTACGCTTCTGATCCATTACCCTTTTACTGCTTTTTATATTGTGTAATCCATACTGACCCTGAGAGCATCTGTGTCTGCCTCCTGAAAAAAATAAGGAGATTTATAATGTTTAAACAACACTATATGTACCTTGTATCTGGTGATACAGTAACCTTTTTATACTTTTTATATTCTTGGCTAATGCATACTGGGACTGAGAGCGACTGTGTCTGCCTCATGAAATGTCTACGGAGACTTAGAATGTTTAAATTATACTATGTATACCTTGTATCTGGTCATACTGTACCCTTTTTCAACTTGTTACATTATTGTCAAATCCATACTGAGCGTGTGAGCATATGTGTCTGCCTCCTGAAATACATACGGATATATTTTTGTATTTTAAGTAGACTATATATACCTTGTATCTGTTGACCCAGTACCCTTTGTGCCCAAAATTCATCCTCCACCGACCACTCAAAGTGCATCATTGACACCTGGAACATTGGCACACATGTGTGATTATTTCTTGCGGATCTTCTTTTTATATTATGGTGTGATCCATACTGAGCCTGTGAGAGGCTGTGTGTTACTCTTGAAATATATGTAGATCGCCAAATGACCCCAACACTGTATGCAGCAGTACGCTTGGGATCCATTCCCCTTTTACTGCTTTTTATATTGTTGTGTAATCCATACTGGGCCTCAGAGCGTCTGTGTCTGCCTCCTGAAATAAATACGGAGATTTTGAATGTTGAAACTATGCTATATATACCTTGGATCTTGTAATACTGTACCTTTTTTCTACTTTTTAGTTTGTTGTCGAATCCATACTGGCCATGTCAGCGTCTGTGTCTGCCTCCTCAAATATATACGTAGATTTATAATGTTGAATAACATTTTAACACCCTGTTATGTGGTGATAAAATGAAACGCCACGAAGGGCCGGGGGTTACTCAGTACTGGGCCTTTCAGGCTCTTTTAAGGGGGAAGTACGTCACGGTGGTGATTGGGACCCGGTCCGTGGCCCTGGGTGTCCAATAAAGAAGATGACAGTGCAGATGAGGGGGAAGATGGTATGACAATTAATTTGGAAAAGGGGGATCATGACGCCACCCGTGGTACTCGGCTAGGGTAGCCAATGCTGCAATGCAGATCCTCTGTGCTGGTATTAAAGCAGACAAGATGATGAAGCTCTCCACAGGCAGAACTGTATCCCAGGGCAGTTGAGATGGTGTTTGTGAGCCGTTGACGGTGATGGTGAGTGTAGCGTGTGTAGCAAGCGAGTTGTAAAAGCCACCAAGGACGCAGTTGGGTGCAGTTTCTGAGTTTTTCCTCAAAAGTTTTGTGCACAAGATGACCCGATTGGTACTGCATCATCCGAGGGAGGGGTCTGGCAAACTCAAAGGTAGATCAGGAACACCTGTTCAAGACTCCTCCTTGTGTATCCTTTCTAGGCCGTGTCTCTGCACTGATCTCTCCCTTCCTTCCTGCTGTGGGCCTTCGCAAACAGTGTCCCAAGCCGGCAGCCACGGATCACACCGGGCGATGTGGGTCAGGCTCCGGGGTCCTTTATTCCAACTGCTGCCTTTTTCAGTATTGAATGTGGCTGCGACTGAGGCACTTAAAGTTACCTCAGCCTCCATCTTTCTAGCTGAGCCCTGTATTTCTCCACTACCTTCAGGAGCCACCTTCCCCAACGAGGCCTGGTCCTTCCTTCTCCAGAAACGGGCTTCACAGGTGGCTTATTGCCCTTCGCGTGCCCCAAGGACCCCTTCCTTCCAGTCTAGGAGCTTGGACAAGATTTTTCTCTCTTCTCTGACTCTCAGCCCTCTCACAGCAATCCTGCTCTTACTCTGTCCTGTCACCGACTGACAACTTTTTAGAAAGATCCATTTACCTCAGACTAGCTCCACCCATCAACTGTCAGCTTGCTCTCTCTGATTGGATGCCCACAATCACTCCACTACCTAAGCTCCTCCCACTGTACCTACCTTCCACATTAACCCCCAATACCCTTTCCTAGTCAGTCTGGGATGAGGCCATTCTCCCGCTGGGTACACCCAGAAAGCACTGACTAACATGTGTGTGTGTGTGTTGAGTGCAGGGTTAGGAGTCCTGAGTGGTGATCCCTCCTTACCTGAGGGTGGGATACCACACCTTTGGATGAGGTGCAGTACCTCTGTGGCGACCGTACCCTCAAGGGCGCCATAGTATCCTTTCTCAACTTTCTATATTGTTGTCGGATCCATACTGGGCCTGAGAGCGTCTGTGTTTGCATCCTGAAAAAAATAAGGAGATTTATAATGTTTAAACAACACTATATGTACCTTGTATCTGGTGATACAGTAACCTTTTTATACTTTTTATATTCTTGGCTAATGCATACTGGGACTGAGAGCGACTGTGTCTGCCTCATGAAATGTCTACGGAGACTTAGAATGTTTAAATTATACTATGTATACCTTGTATCTGGTCATACTGTACCCTTTTTCAACTTGTTACATTATTGTCAAATCCATACTGAGCGTGTGAGCATATGTGTCTGCCTCCTGAAATACATACGGATATATTTTTGTATTTTAAGTAGACTATATATACCTTGTATCTGTTGACCCAGTACCCTTTGTGCCCAAAATTCATCCTCCACCGACCACTCAAAGTGCATCATTGACACCTGGAACATTGGCACACATGTGTGATTATTTCTTGCGGATCTTCTTTTTATATTATGGTGTGATCCATACTGAGCCTGTGAGAGGCTGTGTGTTACTCTTGAAATATATGTAGATCGCCAAATGACCCCAACACTGTATGCAGCAGTACGCTTGGGATCCATTCCCCTTTTACTGCTTTTTATATTGTTGTGTAATCCATACTGGGCCTCAGAGCGTCTGTGTCTGCCTCCTGAAATAAATACGGAGATTTTGAATGTTGAAACTATGCTATATATACCTTGGATCTTGTAATACTGTACCTTTTTTCTACTTTTTAGTTTGTTGTCGAATCCATACTGGCCATGTCAGCGTCTGTGTCTGCCTCCTCAAATATATACGTAGATTTATAATGTTGAATAACATAACATTTTAACACCCTGTTATGTGGTGATAAAATGAAACGCCACGAAGGGCCGGGGTTACTCAGTACTGGGCCTTTCAGGCTCTTTTAAGGGGGAAGTACGTCACGGTGGTGATTGGGACCCGGTCCGTGGCCCTGGGTGTCCAATAAAGAAGATGACAGTGCAGATGAGGGGGAAGATGGTATGATAATTAATTTGGAAAAGGGGGATCATGACGCCACCCGTGGTACTCGGCTAGGGTAGCCAATGCTGCAATGCAGATCCTCTGTGCTGGTATTAAAGCAGACAAGATGATGAAGCTCTCCACAGGCAGAACTGTATCCCAGGGCAGTTGAGATGGTGTTTGTGAGCCGTTGACGGTGATGGTGAGTGTAGCGTGTGTAGCAAGCGAGTTGTAAAAGCCACCAAGGATGCAGTTGGGTGCAGTTTCTGAGTTTTTCCTCAAAAGTTTTGTGCACAAGATGACCCGATTGGTACTGCATCATCCGAGGGAGGGGTCTGGCAAACTCAAAGGTAGATCAGGAACACCTGTTCAAGACTCCTCCTTGTGTATCCTTTCTAGGCCGTGTCTCTGCACTGATCTCTCCCTTCCTTCCTGCTGTGGGCCTTCGCAAACAGTGTCCCAAGCCGGCAGCCACGGATCACACCGGGCGATGTGGGTCAGGCTCCGGGGTCCTTTATTCCAACTGCTGCCTTTTTCAGTATTGAATGTGGCTGCGACTGAGGCACTTAAAGTTACCTCAGCCTCCATCTTTCTAGCTGAGCCCTGTATTTCTCCACTACCTTCAGGAGCCACCTTCCCCAACGAGGCCTGGTCCTTCCTTCTCCAGAAACGGGCTTCACAGGTGGCTTATTGCCCTTCGCGTGCCCCAAGGACCCCTTCCTTCCAGTCTAGGAGCTTGGACAAGATTTTTCTCTCTTCTCTGACTCTCAGCCCTCTCACAGCAATCCTGCTCTTACTCTGTCCTGTCACCGACTGACAACTTTTTAGAAAGATCCATTTACCTCAGACTAGCTCCACCCATCAACTGTCAGCTTGCTCTCTCTGATTGGATGCCCACAATCACTACACTACCTAAGCTCCTCCCACTGTACCTACCTTCCACATTAACCCCCAATACCCTTTCCTAGTCAGTCTGGGATGAGGCCATTCTCCCGCTGGGTACACCCAGAAAGCACTGACTAACATGTGTGTGTGTGTGTTGAGTGCAGGGTTAGGAGTCCTGAGTGGTGATCCCTCCTTACCTGAGGGTGGGATACCACACCTTTGGATGAGGTGCAGTACCTCTGTGGCGACCGTACCCTCAAGGGCGCCATAGTATCCTTTCTCAACTTTCTATATTGTTGTCGGATCCATACTGGGCCTGAGAGCGTCTGTGTTTGCCTCCTGAAATGTATACAGAGATTCAGTATGTTTAAACTATACTATATATACCTTGTATCTAGTGATACTGTACCCTTTTGCAAATTTTTATATTACTGTCTAATCCATACTGAGCCTGTGACCATCTGTGCCTGACTCATGAAATATATACGGAGATTTACAATTATCCCTAGACTGTATAGAGCTGTCCGCTTTTGAAACAGTACCATATATCTGCTGGTATTTTTAGTCCATTTTCACAAAAATTATTACGTATGGTGGAAGAGGCCGCAGACGTGGGTGTGGGGGAGCCAGCTGGTACTGATGGTGGTGGTGGTGCATCTGCTGGTATTGCCAAAAGCACAATAGCAGCTAAGGCAGGAGATGTTGAGCCTGCGTCATCAGCTGGCACAAGAAGGCCTTTAAGGCTCCCTTTTCTGGGAGTCGGTAAACTGCTTTTAAAGCCGGAGCATCAGGAACTGGTTTTGCCTTACATTGCCGAAAAAGCCTCCAGCTCTATCGCCTCCTCTTCTGAAGTTTAAAAAAATGCAAGCACTGAGTCATCAGTGCAGGCTTCTGCTCAGGAACCACCCCTTTCATTGTCTCCTTCACCCCCCACTAAAAGTGAAGGATGCGGCAACCCACACTTCATATTACTCCATGGAGCTCTTTTCACAGGCTATGCCTGTGTTATCAAGTGAAATTCTGAATTCCCCATTGATGATGGAGTACACTGATGCACAGCCACTGCTAGATGATTCTGCTGGTACATTGACCCACAGCACTATATTCCCCTCGCACTCTACAGAGCCAGAATGTGACACTGATGAAACTCAGGTGCCCCTTCCCGCATACTATACCACCTTACATGGTGACATAGAGGAAGGTGCAGATGAAAGTGCCGGGTCCCTGAGCAGGTGGGGGGGTCCTGCTCATGGGCAATGGCAGTGGCACAGGGCCCCTCATAGTACGCAAAAGTGTCTCTGCTGGTGGGAGGGCCCACTCGCCATCAGACATACCGTCGTACTATGAGGGGCCCTGTGCCAGTGCCGTCGCCCATGAGTGAGCCCCCCATGCTTGCTCAGGGCCACTGCACTTGCAATACTTACCTCTCCCTGTTCCATGAATCCCGACTTGACCCTAAAAAAGGAAAAGTCGCTCATCTCTACCCAAAACCTAAAACGAAATGAGTATATGTCGTTTTACATAAGTAAAAAGCAATAATGCATATAAATAACATAGTGAACTTAGTAAACTCTATCCAATGTTATGTACAGTATATGCATTATTGCTTTTAACTTTTTATCTTAGGTTTTGTCTTTTAAATGGCAACTGTGAATATACTCTTATACTTTGCAGGCATATCAACTTAGACTCTGGCTCATTTCTTAAGATTTGCCTTAAAGTTTTTAACACGTTAGATTCTCTTCAATTAACATAACAGATTCACTCTTTATCTAATTTTTGTGCATGCCAACCAAAGATTAAAGGAGTTGGCCACTTTCCAGAATGTGGTTCCCAAATTTTTTAAAATACCTAAAATAACAAAATCAGCATGATTAGCTCCCTGTTGCTGCCCCAGTCTGAGTGTTTTGGCTGCAGAGGAGAAGTCACATCAACAGCGCACATCACCGCTATAGCCAGTCACTGAGCTTAGCAGCTTGTCCACTGAGTTCAGTGTTGCTGCCGAGATTTATGGCATGCAACAATGAACTCAGTGCACAAGAACTAAGCTCAGTGACCGACTATAGCAGTGACATGATATCACCACTGTAGCCAAAAAACGGGGACAGGAGCAGCAGTGGTCAGGAGGCTCTGTGCTCAGCATGGGTGAGTACATGCTGAGTTTGTTATTTTAGGTATTTTAAACAGCTTGGGGCAAACTTTCTGAAAGTGGACAATCTCACTAATAATAAACATAGACGTTAACCCTTTAACAGCCAATGACGGATCTATCCGTCATTGGACGCCTCCCCCTCTTTGGTGTGGGCTCTAGCGATGAGTCCTCACCTTTCCAGGCACATCTCAGCTGTTTTGAACAGCTGACATGTGCAGCTAACAGACGCAGGAGGAATCGCAATTCACCCACAGCTGTTAACCCATTAAATGCCACCCGATGGTCGGCGCAAATAGCAAGTCAGCAATTTTGCTACATGCAGGAGATCTGACCATCACCTGTATGTGGCAGAGCCGATCAGGTTATGGCAGCTTCTAGTCTCCCATGGAGACTACTGAAGCATGCAAAAAGTGAAAAATAATGTTTTTAAAAGTATAAAAAAAAATAAAAGTTCAAATCACCCACTTTTCGCACTATTCAAAATATAACAATAAAAAAATCAAACATACTCATATATGGTATTGCCACATTCAGAATCGCCCGATCGATCAATAAAAAAAGGATTAACCTGATTGCTAAACGGCGTAGCAAGAAAAAAGTCAAAACGCCAGAATTACTTTTTTTGGTCTCTGAGACATTGCATTAAAATGCAATAACAGGCGATCAAAAGATCATATCTGTATCAAAGTGGTATCATTAAAAACGTCAGCTCGGCATGCAAAAAATAAGCCCGCACCTGACTCAAGATCATGAAAAATGGAGATGATATGGATATCAGAAAATGGCGCAAATTTTTTTTCACAAAGTTTGGAATTTTTTTCGCCCTTAGATAAAAGAGAACCTAAATATGTTTGGTGTCTATGAACTCATAATGACCTGGAGAATCATAATGTCAGATCAGTTTTAGCATTTAGTGATCCTAGTAAAACCCTAGTAAAAACGCAAAACAAAAACCAACTGTTTTTGCAATTTCACCCCACTTTTAATTTTTTCTCATTTTCCAGGACACGAAATGTTAAAGCCAATGGTGTCATTTAAAAGTACAACTCATCCTGAAAACAACTAAGCCCTCACTGTCACGGTCACGTGTGTCTGGACGCAGCGAGTACCGCAAGGCGAACCCATGACACGCATGACCCTGGATACACCGCCTCCAGTGGGGCGAATTTAAATAATAAAACGTGCAGCTGGATACACCGCCTCCAACTGGCGAATTTAGATATTACACGTATATATAAAGTAGTCTGGAAACCCCACCTCCAGTAAGGCGAATTTAAATAATAAAGGGGAACCTGGGTAACATTAACAATGGTGGGCCCTGCAATAGGGAATAGGGAAGTGGAGACCTCCTGTACTCCCTTGAGCCAGTGCCCTGCACTCCTAACGTTCCCTATGCCGGTTCCGCACCAGGCGACGCACAGGAACCTTAAAACCCAGTGAAAGCATGTCAGCATTTACTATGGCATTAATATACATTTGAATCTTGAAGTTTCATTAGATCAAGATACTTAGCTGATTTTAGTGAAAGTATATTACGAATATACATGATGGGTTAAAAATATTCTCAGAAAAGTTTTAAATTGCTTTACTTTGTTGATTGTTATTCAAGCCTCTTGATAATTTTTAATTTCCACAATAATTGTATTCTTTATATGCATGAATGTTTTATTATCATACCTAACTTGATCATAGAACACATCATTTCTATAATTATTCATAATGTTATTATTGCTAGCATTATTTAGAAACTGTTTTATTGAATTCAACAGTGTTAAATCATCACATTATATTAGACTCTTCATTACAGAAGTATTTAACACTTTCACTTTCTTAGTTCTTCAAGTAAAGATATGTTGAAATGATTCTGTATGAATTATATTGTTATGAGGGTGTAACTTTCATGAGGTCAAACATGGATTTGTCTACCCAAACTTTGCTCTGCATCCTTGAAAGTAGCATCCAAGCAACCAAAGACACCCCTTACACTGCATTTGAAGATCTCTTTGGGGACACAAAGTTAGAGTGACCTAAACAAGTTCCTCCAAAACAGAACCAGAGCATCTTACTGACTTTTTTCTTCGAAGGTCATAAACCAAATAGCTGTTATCATGACACCACTTTGCCTGGCTC
The DNA here is from genome assembly GCF_039654945.1 of Dendrobates tinctorius. Taxonomy (NCBI): domain Eukaryota; kingdom Metazoa; phylum Chordata; class Amphibia; order Anura; family Dendrobatidae; genus Dendrobates; species Dendrobates tinctorius. The sequence goes on along the minus strand of NW_027361749.1, from coordinate 3,641,731 downwards.
AACTATCCCAGGAAAAAAGACATGAGGAATGGATCACCAATACAACTGGTAAGCCCAGGAAAAAACATGTATGCTTGATTGTGTAGAACTCTGAGCATGCACAAGATTCAGACAGTTCCAACATTGCACCACCGGACCCAGTAAGCATCACTCCTGAAGAATCACCTTCCTCAAGTCTGGAAAAACAAACTCCAGAGGATAGTCTCAATGTTTGCAGGTGAAAGAGGTTCGTCCACAATTGAAATTCAATTGTTAAATATCCACACATCAAGTCAACATTCTTCAAAACTTTTATTACAGAACTTGTTCTGGCACTCTTCGGCAGAATATTACCCACTATTCTATTAAACTGACTTCAGCCATTGATTAGATTAGAGGCAGTGAGGATCACATTGAGTGACCCAAACTTTAAATAACCTTATAGATGGCCACCTAACTCAGGATGAAGAAGTTTATATTTTAAAATTGAAACTGGCTGATATAAAAGACAGGTGCAAGAGTAACCTGTGATGGTTAGTAAGAATGTACCCATGGCCCAGCTAGAATCCTATCTGTAGTAACCAATTAAATCTATCTTAGCTGACAGATTTGGATCTCAATCACTCGATTTTTAAGACTGTTTACACAGGTTTTCTTCTATTATTACTATTATTATTATGCATTTATGTAGCACCATTTATTCCATGGAGCTTAACATGTGAAAAGGGGAAATCTAGACAGGTACAATAAACATGTGTAAGACAAGGGACACACAAGTACGTAAGAAGAGGGGACCCTGCCCGGGAGGGCTCACAGTCTACAGGGATGGGTGAGGATACAGTAGGAGAGGATAGAGCAGGTTGTGCGGTGGTTCAGTAGACCGAGGATCATTGCAGGCTGTAGGCTTGTTGGAACAGGTGGGTCTTCAGGTTCTTCTTGAAGGTTTCCGTTGATGGTGAGAGTCTGAGAGTTACGGCAGAGAGTTCCAGAGTACGGGGGAAGCACGGGAGAAGTCTTGTATGCGGTTGTGGGAAGAAGAGAAAAGGGGGAGTAGAGAAGGAGATCTTGAGATGATCGAAGGTTGTGTGCGGGTAGGTACCTAGAGACCATGTCACAGATGTATGGAGGAGACAGGTTGTGGATGGCTTTGTATGTCATGGTTAGGGTTTTGAATTGGAGCCTCTGGGCAATAGGAAGCCAGTGAAGTGCCTGGCATATGGGGGAGGCTGAGGAATAGCGGGGAGACAGATGGATTAGTCGGGCAGCAGAGTGTAGGATGGACTGGAGTGGAGCCAGAGTGCTAGAGGGGAGGCCAGAGAGTAGGAGGTTGTGGTAGTCGAGGCGGGAGATGATAAGAGCATGCACTAATGTTTTTGTGGTTTCGTGGTTGAGGAATGAGCGGATCTGGGAAATATTTTTCCGTTTGAGGTGGCAGGAGGAGGCGAGAGCTTGGATATGTGGCTTGAAAGAGAGCATAGAGTCAAGGATTTCCCCCCAGGTACCGATCGTGCCGGACTGGGGAAAGAGAGCAGCCATTGACATTGATGGATAGGTCTGGTGGAGGGGTAGAGTGAGATGGGGGAAAGATGATGAATTCTGTTTTGTCCATGTTCACTTTGAGAAAGCGAGCAGAGAAGAAGGCTAAGATAGCAGACAGACATTGTAGGATTTCAGTCAGTAAGGAGGCGAGTTTGGGTCCAGATAGGTAGATCTGCAGGTCATCGGCATAGAGGTGGTACTGCAAACCGTGGGATTCTATGAGCTGTCCCAAGCCAAAGGTGTAGATGGAGAATAGTAGGGGTCCTAGGACAGAGCCTTGAGGAACACTGACAGAAAGGGGGCGAGGTGAGGAGGTGGTGTGTGAGAGGGAGACACTAAATGTTCGGTCTGTTAGGTATGATGAGATCCAGGATAGGGCCAAGTCTGTGATTCCAAGAGATGACAGAGTCTGTAGCAGGAGGGAATGGTCTACGGTGTCCAGGAGAAGGAGGACAGAGTAGTGTCGCTTGCTCTTGTCGGTTAGTAAGTCGTTAGTGACTTTAGTTAGGGCAGTTTCAGTTGAGTGATGCGGTTGGAAGCCAGATTGTAACCGGTCAAAGAGGGAACAGGAGGAGAGGTGGGAGGACAGTTCAAGATATACATGCTGTTGCAGTAGTTTTGAGGCATAAGGGAGAATAGATATCGGGCGATAGTTAGACACAGAGGATGGGTCAAGGGAGGGCTTTTTGAGGATGGGTATGATTGAGGCATGTTTGAAGGATGAGGGAAAGACACCATTTGTAAGTGAAAGGTTGAAGAGGTGTGTTAGAGATGGGATGAAGACTGTGGCCCAGTTAAGGATGAAGTGAGACTGGAGTGGGTCGAGGGCACAAGTGCTGAGGTGTGATCTTGACAGAAGGGTGGAGAGCTGATCTTCTGTCATGGTGGAGAAGCTTGCTTTTGTAGAACAGGGCTGAGCGGCTAAGAGGGGCATTGGGGTCTGCGGGCCAAAGTTTTGTCTGATCGTGTCGATCTTCTGCTTAAAGATGGAGGCAAAGTCTTCAGCAGAAATGAGAGGAGGGGGAGGAGGCGCTGTGGGATGGAGTAGAGAATCGAAAGTGTTGAAGTGCTGTTTAGGGTTGTGAGACAGGGAGGATATGAGAGATGCGAAGTAAGTTTTTTTTTGCAGCAGAGAGCGTGGACTTAAAGCTGGCAAGGGACTGCTTGTATGCGTTGAAGTGCTCAGTAGAATGGGTTCTCTTCCATCTCCACCCAGCGGCCCTGGAAACCTGTCTCGGTTATTTGGTCAGGCTGGTCAGCCAGCACTGCCTGTTGATTGTTTGAGTTTTGCTCTACGTGAGGGGGGCAGCCGAATCAAGTGTTGCTGTTATTGTGGTGTTATAAAAAGTGGCAGCAGCATCTGTGTCAAGAAGGGAAGCTATGTCTGTAAGAGGGAGAAGGGACTCAGAGAGTGATTGTAAATTGAGGTGTTTGAGATTCCTGCGAGGGTGAGCGAGTTTATGGAGCGGGGGTTACGCAGTAGGAGAGGAGAGGGAAGAGAATGTCAGTAGGTTGTGGTCAGACACGGGGAGGGGTGAGTTATTGAGATTAGTGAGGGAACAGAGACGGGTGAAGATAAGGTCCAGCATGTGACCATCTTTGTGAGTGGCCGCAGAGGACCATTGAATGAGGCCGAGGGAAGCTGAGAGTGATAGAAGTTTAGAGGCAGCCGTGGTGGAAGTGTCAATGGGGATGTTGAAGTCACCCATGATGATGCTGGGGATGTCAGCAGAAAGGAAATGGAGTAGCCAGGTGGTGAAGTGGTCAAGAAAGGTGGAGATAGCTAGTTCTGGGGGGCGGTAGATGACAGCCAGTTGGAGGTTGGAGGGGGAATAGATGCGGATGGAGTGCACCTCGAACGAGGGAAGAGTAGCGGAGGGTGGCAGAGGAATTGGGGTAAAGGAGCAGGTATCAGACAGCAGCAAGCCAACTCCTCCACAATGTTTGTTGCTGGGGCAAGGGGTGTGAGAGAGATGGAATCCACCATAGGAAAGCACAGCTGGAGAGGCTGTGTCAGAGGGAGTGAGCCAGGTTTCAGTGATGGCAAGGAAGGAGAGTTTGTTGGTGATAAAGAGGTCATGGATAAATGACACCTTATTGCAGACAGAGCGTGTGTTCCATAGGGCTCCAGGTAAGGGGGTTGGGGGAGTGGGGGCTGGATGAATGGGTATGAGGTTATCATGGTTGTGAAGACATGTAGAGAATCGTGGCAGGGTGATAGAAGTGAGTGTAGGGATGTGTTGAGGAGGGCCAGGATTTGGGGATACGTCGCCAGCAATGAGGAGTAGTAGACAGAGCATTAGAAGGTGGGAGAAGAATAGGACATGATGTGGCCGTGTGTGTCTGGAGAAAAAGGATTGTATGTGGAGGATTGTATGTGACGAAGAGGTGAGATGGCTGGAAAGGATGGATGGGGAAATGACAAGTTCCTTACTGGGTGGAGGGATTGCAGGAGTTAGGGAGAAATAGAGTAGTATGTGGGTTATAGTAAAAAGATGGCAAAACATTGTAGGGGTGTTATAGTCTGTTACCTTGCAGTCAAATTCCAGTCCAGTTCTAGTCTAATTCAGAGTAGTTAGAAATTTGTACTTTGAAATATGGATTTTGAAATAGATGGAGCCGACTACGTCTGGAGCAGACCCATGGTACTGAATATATGTGCAGCTAAAGACCTTCAGGTGTCAGTGAAAGTGGCGTGTGACTGCCAGGCCAAATGCACAGAGCTAAGCCCCCGTCACACATAACGATGTCCCAGCGATCCCACCAACGATCCGACATGGATGGGATCGCTGGGACATCGTTAGGCTGATCGCTGGTGAGCTGTCACATAGACAGCCCCAGCGATCAGGACCAGCGACGTTGGACGCTGTTTTCTAATGTAAACGTCAGGTATCCAGGAGCCGCGCAACTCCTGGATACCCGCTGTTTACCTTGGAAGCTGGTGTACACGCTGGTTTCCAAGGTAAACATCGGGTATCTAGGAGCCGCGTGCCAGTTTCCAAGGTAAACAGCGGGTATCCAAGAGCCGCGGCTCCTGGATACCCGACGTTTACATTAGCAACCAGTGTCCAGCGTCGCTGATCGCTGGTCTCTCGCTGTCACACGCAGCGATGCGCGCTGGGCAGCGGGAGACCAGCGATCGAAAAACGGCACAGGCCGCTCGAGCACGATCAGCTATAACCGGCAGGGGGGCCGTTCGCTGATCCTCGTCACACACAGCGATCTCGCTGGTGAGATCGCTGATGTGTCACAAAATCAGCGATCTCGCTAGCGAGATGGCTTAGTGTGATGGGGCCTTTAAGCAAAGGTTATGAAAGGGGGAAGGGGTTATACAGACCACTTAGATATGTGGCAAAGAAAACAAGAATGGAGTGCAATTATAGATAAAAGAAGATGGGCAAGCAATGCATACAATATACAATACAATGCAGTTCACATGGGGCATTCAGGAGCATGAGAAAGTGGTGGAAATTCAGCAATGCATACCATATGCAATGCAGTTCACATGGGGCATTCAGGAGCATGAGAAAGTGGTGGAAATTCAGCAATGCATACCATATACAATACAATACAGTTCACATGGGGCATTCAGGAGCATGAGAAAGTGGTGAAAATTCAGCAATGCATACCTGTGGGAACAGAAGAACATCTCAGTCAGATGGTGATGATGGCAATACTGTAGGAGTCATGAGTGGCCAAATGCATTCTAGAATTCTAGTCTAATTCAGAGTACTTAGAAATCTGTACTTTGAAATATGGATTTTGAAATAGATGGAGCCGACTACATCTGGAGCAGACCCATGGTACCCTCAAGGATAACACTTTTTCTATGAGTGAGCATACTATACACATCTTATTAACTTATGCTTGTGGGATGGACCCATAGAAGTGCCAGCAAGGCTTGAAACGGCTGTAGTCCGACAGGTCTCACTGTTTCTGAAAAACTCCCCTGACACCTGCACCTCCGCTAATATCAATGTAACCAATTTTATGGATTAAAACCACATCTTTAAAGAAGGATTGGATGAGAGCTGCTTTTATTGTTACTCTTTCTGATATAAACTATTTTTTTATATAGACTACATGCAAAAAATGTCTCAAAACATCAGGGAAATTAGTAACTCTGTGAAAACTTTTAATGTGGTCCCTAATAAAAAAAAAGTTGACTCTATGTCAAATTGTGCAAAATCTCTACCTACCTTATCTAATTGGTTCCATTGTGAAGACCTGTGATATATTTTTCAATGTTTCCTCAAGAGAACTTATTTTCTAGCAGTACAAAGTCAACATTAGGCAATTAACTTGACTCGATCACCACATCATTTCTTATTTCCTTAATGAATTCCCTGTTTAATCCAGCTCCTAGATAGAGTTTGGACAATTTGAGTTAAATTGAATTCTACTCAAATTCTACAAAAATTTGTATTCTCCAAAAGGCAGATTTTTGCAATTTGCTCTGTACAAATTTAGTTGGCTCCAATTTTTGAGGAACCATAGAGGCTTAGTGCCAAGATCTGATGTTGTGGGTTGTAATAATCTCCTAGGCAGGTTAACAAAGTAACTGTTTAGTTTATTCCTTAAGTCCATGGTCTTACAGCAACTTGGGGTAGGTGGCCACAATGCAATGCCCCCGTTCACAAGATCTCAACCTGGGGATGGTAGTTCCAGTGCCCCAATACTAGGTGATATCCACTATCTTCAAACTTTTGGCTGGCCAACAGCTTTTATATCGTAAGCCTGTATTATCTGCAGTCACAGCCTATACTTCTCCAGATGACAGATACCACGACTGTAGCACATGTATCCAGCTCCAGCCAGCAAAAATAGTCCTTAGGATAGTTCTTCAAATCCAGACGACAGTTACCACGACCGTGGCATGTAAATCCAGCTCCAGCTGACAACAATCGTTAGGATAGTTCCTCAAATCCAGTCGACAGATATCATGACCGTAGCACATTTATCCAGCACCAGCAAGCAACAACAGTCCTTAGGAGAGTTCCTCAAATACAGTAGACAGCTATCACAATTGTAGCACATGTATCCAGCTTCAGCCAGAAACAACCCCTCCATTTCCTCATCAGTGTCCTAAATACTCCAAGCCACCCGACACTGAGATCAGCCTTCGGGACACCTCACCTCAAAGCAAAATGTGCATTGGTAGAGGTATTTTCCTGTGGCCGAGCTCCATCACCTTGATCTGCATGTGAGACCTCCTGTGGAGCACTCAGGGTCTACTACCCCATTGACAAAATGGGACAAGTGACTGGGAGAACAATGGCTTAATTGAGGCCCCTGAGACACTAATGAAAGCAATGTAAAGATTGCTTTATATTTACCAATCTCGTGTCTGGCCTTATGTATACATAAGATCCAACCCCTCCAGTTTTCCTCTGCTTGGGCTGGGGTCACACTGCGTTATGGCAGTCTGTTTAATGGATTGCATTACACCGTGGCATAACACGGTGTAACGCAATCCAGTAACGCTGGCATTAACCCCCATTGTCGGGCGCATCGCCAGCGCATCCCATAATCGGCATGCGCTAGTGATGTGCCGTCATTCAGTGATGGACACTAGAACATGGGCTGCAGTGTTTGAGGGTCCATCTGCGCTAGCGGTACAGCATAACGCGATAGCGTTATGTTATAGCATTAACGCAGCCAGTCAACACTATGCGTGGAATGGGCTGCTTTAATGCAGTATGAACCTAGCCTTAGGCAGTGTGCCCACGATGCGATTTTTAAGCGTTTTTGCCACGGTTTTCGGCGCAAAAACATTTAAAAATATTGTACATGACGCACCCATGCATTCCCATGGAATTCCGCACATGTTGTGCTAATGCTGCGCTTTTTTCCATGGCGGAATCGCATCGCAGAAAAAAATCGCAGCATGATCATTCTTTTGTGCGGAATCGCAAAGAATTGCCGCGATTCCGCACCCATAGGAATGCATGAGAATCGCTTACTTCCCACATGTGGCTATGCCCTCCATGTGGGAAGTTAAGCATCTCATGTGCGGTTGGCACCCACGGTGTAGAGGAGAGGAGACTGTCCTCCAGGCCCTGGGTACCATACCCCTGTAAAAAAAAGAATAAAAAATAAAAAATCGGGGTATATTTACCTTCCGACATCCCGTGCTGCATTCCCGGGCCTCAGCGTTCCCAGTAATGCCATGCGGCAAGGTCCTGTGATGACGTAGTCTCACGTGACTCTAGCGGTCTCGCGAGATCGCTATACTAACGCGAGACCAACGTCATCACAGGTCTCGCAAGGCATCGCTGGAAACGCTGAGGCCCGGGATGGCAGCGCGGGACGTCAGAAGGTAAATATACACCGATTTTTTTTTTTTATCATTTTTAACATTTTATCTTTTACTATTGATGCCGCATAGGCGGCCTCAATAGTAAAAAGCTGGTCACACTCGTCAAACACTATGTTTGACGAGTGTGACCAACCTGTCAATCACTTTCCAAGCGATGCTTCAAATCGCTTGGAAAGTGCTTGAGAAAATTGCGACAAAATCGCGAACAGAATCGCGGTAAAATTGTGGTGAAATTGCGCAGAAAAAAAATGTGCGATTTCTGGGAAGGAGTCCGGTTTTCATTGTGCGTTTTAAAACGCTACGTGGACCCATAGCCTTACTGTCTCTGAATGGAAACATCAATTCCTGAGGCTGAACACACTCCAGGAGAGTTGTGTGCACTAGAGTTGAGCGAAACGGGTCGGTGAAATTCAAAATAGCCAACTTTAGCTAAAGTCAGGTTTCGCCGATCGAAACCCGACCATAGCGTGAGGTCGGCCATGAGGTGGCCGATCAGAGCGCCAAAGTCGCGTTTCAAATAATGCTTCCAGTGCCTTTTCTCAGCCAATGATGGAGGACGCACACTATGGGCAACGCGATGACATGCGCAGCGGCCACCACCATCTTAGGGAAGGGCATTGAAGTGATTGGCTGGCTTTGTGTGGCATCACAGTGGGTATAAAAGGCCATGCCCGCCGACTGCCATCTTACTTCTGCCGATCTTACAATAGGGAGAGGTGCTGCTGCTGCTGATTCTGAATAGGGATAGCATTAGGCAGGGAAGAAGAAAAAAATTGCTTCTGCTGCTAGCGCTTTTCACTGTATAGTTAGTGTGCAGTGAAAGGGGAGGATTTTTGTTCTGTGCAGCAGCGCTGGTGGTGATTAGGCTGCCTTCTAAGGCTACCTGCTAGCTGCATTGCTGTGTGCACACTGCTGTTCAAACTGCTTTTTGCAAAGCACTCTAACTTTTATTATTTTGCTCTGGTGAGTTACTGAGCATTCATTTTTTCACACACCGTATAGCGGTGTACGCTCCTCACACACTACCGTGTGCCAGCTGGTATCACGGACAAATAGAAACTATCTGGATGTGACTCTGGAAAAAAAAAGCTGAGGAGTATTTCCATTTTTCCAGACCTACACCTTATAGAGCTGTCCGATTTTCAAACAGTTTCGTATATCTGCTGTTTGATTATGGTCAAAACTAGACAGAGACAGCGTGTGTCAGTCCATATACAAATAGACAGAGATTGACAATTTTCCATACAAACACCGTATAGTGGTGTACGCTCCTCACACACTACCGTGTACTGCCTTGTATCACGGACAAATAGAAACTATCTGTGTGTGACTCTGGAAAAGCAAGCCGAGGATATTTTCCAGTTTTCCAGACCTACACCTTAGACAGCTGTCCGCTTTTCAAACAGTTTAATATATCTGCTGTTTGATTATGGTCAAAACTAGACAGAGACAGCGTGTGTCAGTCCGTATACAAATAGACGGAGATTGACAATTTTCCATACAGACACCGTATAGAGCTGTCTGATTCTCAAACAGTATTGTATATCTGCCGTTCGCATTACAGTCACATCTATACAGAGTCAGCGTGTGTGTGACACTCCGTAAATACATATACGGAGATTGTTAGATACACAAAAAATGTATACAGCTGTACACTTCTGATACAGTTCCGTATATCTGCTTGCTGGATTACGGTCAAACACATTGTGAGAGCATCTGTGACTAGCAAAATATGTACGTAGATTTAATTTTTTTCATACACCTTACACAGGTGGAAGCTCCTCATACAGTACCATCTCTCTGCTGGTATTTTTGGTACAGTTTCCCAAACATGAGGTAGTATGGTGGAAGAGGCCGCGGACATGGGCAGGGAGGCGCAGCTGGTACTGATGGAGGTGGTGCATCGGCTGGTTCTGGCAAAAGCACAATAGCAGCTAAAGCAGGAGGTGTTGAGCCTGCGTCATCATCTGGCCCAAGAAGGCCTGTAAGGTTGCATTTTCTTGGAGTAGGAAAACCGCTTTTAAAGCCAGAGCATGAGGAACAGGTTTTGGCGTACATTGCCACAACAGCCACCAGCTCTATTGCCTCCTCTTAGGAACGTTCGAAACCTGCAAGCAAGGAGTCATCAGTGCAGGGTTCTGGTCAGGAAAAACACCTTTCCTTGTGTCCTTCACCTCCACCAAAAGTTAAGGATGCGGCAGCCCACACTTCAGTTTACTCTATGGAGCTGTTTTCACATACCATGCCTGGGTGATCCAGTCAAATCCTGAATTCCCCAGACCAAGATGAAACTGACAAGGAATGCACTGATGCACAGCCACTGCTATATGATTCTGCTGGTACATTGACCTAGAGCATTACATTGCAGTCTATTGAGCCAGAATCTCACCCTGATGAAACTCAGGTGCCCCTTCCCACATACTATACCACCTTACACGGTGACATAGAGGAAGGTAAAGAGGAAGGTGCAGATGACTTTGAAGATGAGGTGATGGATGACCCAGTTCTTGACCTGGATTGGCATCCATTGGGGTAGAAGGGTGATGCTGGCAATAGTTCAGATAAGGAGAGGGATCCGCAGCAGGCATTGACATCGCAGCAGCAGTTATCTGGCAGGCCCGTAGCTGTCCAAAAATGTGGACCAAAAACTAAAAGAGTTGCAGGACAGCTTGGCCAGATGGTCAACTTAGCACAGCGTGCAAGGCCAGAAAATGTATACCATAGTAGGAAGAGTGCAGTGTGGCACTTCTTTGTCCAAAATCCTACTGATGAGGCAAAGGTTACCTGTAAGAAGTGCAGAAGAATCTTTAGCCGAGGTAAACAACTCAGAAATTTGAATACCAGTTGCATGCTTAGACATTTAATCAACATGCACTTGCAAGCGTGGACGGACTACTAAACCTCAGGTAGCACATGTGCACCTGCTCCGACTGAAGGTAGCCAGCAACCCTCCATTGCTTCCCCCACTGTAAGACCACCGCCACCGTTAAGCACAGCACCAGCACTAAATGTGGAGGTGTCGTCGCAAGGCCAAAGCACTCAGGGAATCACAATGGTTTTGCAACACAACATTGAATCTTGGCCTTCACCGCCAATACCATCACCAACCCCCTCTCACTCCAGCATGTGAAAGACCGCATTGTCCATGCACTAAAACAGTCAGTGAGTGGAAAGGTGCACCTCACAACAGATGCATGGACCAGTAGGCATGCCCAGGGCAGTTACGTGTCCATCACTGCGCACTGGGTTAATGTGGTGGATGCAGGCTCCACAGGTGGCAGCGGCGGTGAAACAGTGCTGCCTAGCTCACGGTATAGGAAACAGTTGGTTGTAGGCTTTCGACCCTCCTCCTCTTCCATCAGCGAAAGCTTGTCCACAGAGCACAGTCGCACGAGCACTCCATCTGCAGCTGGCAGTGTTGCACACGAAGTTTCCCACTATTGAACAGCTAGTGGTAAGCGTAAGCAGGCTGTGTTAAAGATGATGTCTTTGGGCGACAACAGACATACCGCGGAGGTACTGGCCGACTACTTGCAGAGACAAACTGAGTCATGGCTGGGCAGTTTACATCTTAAGGCAGGCAAGGTAGTCGGTGATAACGGCCATAATTTTGTAGCAGCCATAGCCCGTGCAAAACTCACACACATACCTTGCCTGGCTCACACTTTGAACCTGGTGGTGCAGTGCTTCCTTAATAATTATCCGGAGTTAACATTCCTGCTACAAAAGGTGCGAAGACTATGCTCGCACATCCGTCGCTCAAACGTCCACTCCACTCGTATGCAGATGCTGCAGTGATTGCTCCACCTCCCCAAGCACCGCCTAATCAAAGACGTTGTAACAAGGTGGAACTCCACCCTGCACATGGATGAAAGGCTGTGCGAACAGAGGCAGGCTGTAATGCATTTGTGCATACACGGACAGGCAGTTTGAAGGAAGACATGGAATTGTCGGGTGTGCAGTGGTCAAAGCTGAAAGACCTCTGTAAAGTCCTTCAGTGTTTTGAGGAATGCACACGGCTGGTAAGCGCAGACGATGCCATCATAAGCATGAGCATCCCACTTATGCGTCTGCTCATGCAAAGTTTGATGCACATTAAGGATCAGGCATCTGCAGCGGAGGAGGAGGAAGAGGGAAGCCTTGGTGACAGTCAGCTATTGTCTGGTCAGGGAACTGTCCTGGATGAGGTGTAGGAAGAAGAGGAAGAGGAGGATGAGGGGGATAATTATTTTGGGCAGGTGGATGCTTCTCATGGGGCAAGAGAACATGTGGGCATGCCAAGGTCAGGTACAGTGTTTGTGCGTGACTGTAGGGATGTGGATTTGCCAGAAAGTGCTCCTCCACCCAGCAGTGGCAGTGCAGCATTGACACCTGGAACATTGGCCCACATGTGCGATTATGCCTTGCGGATCCTAAAAAGGGAACCCCGCATTACCAAAATGATGAGGGATGATGACTACTGGCTGGCCAGCATCCTCGATGCACGCTACAAAGGCAAATTACACAACATCATGCCACAGGAGAACCTAGAGATAATATTGGCTAACAAACAAGCAACACTGGTAAACCGTTTGTTGGTTCTCCCACGAGCCGTAGTGGGCACAATGGAAGAGGTGTTTGTGGTGCACACAGCCGAAGTGGCGTTGGAGAAAGGGGTTTAATGACCATGTTGTGGAATGATTTCTCAAGTACTGCTCACACGACTGCTAATACTGCATCAATTAAAAGTGACAGGAGACAGCCGTTGTCAACTATGGTTACAAACTACTTCTCCTCCCATATCGATGTTCTCCCTCACAAGTCATTCCCCTTTGACTATTGGGCCTCTAAACTGGACACCTGGCCTGAATTGGCACAATATGCCTTACAGGAGCTCGCTTGCCCTGCTGCTAGTGTGTTATCTGAAAGAGTCTTCAGTGCTGCTGGATCAATCCTGACAGTAAAAAGGACCCGTCTGTCTACCCAAAATGTTGATGATCTAACCTTCATTAACCCCTTCACCCCCAAGGGTGGTTTGCACGTTCATGACCGGGCCAATTTTTACAATTCTGACCACTGTCCATTTATGAGGTCATAACTCTGGAACGCTTCCATGGATCCTGGAGATTCTGACATTGTTTTCTCATGACATATTGTACTTCATGATAGTGGTAAAATTTCATTCAAATAACTTGCGTTTATTTGTGAAAAAAATGGAAATTTGGCTAAAATGTTGAAAATTTCGCAATTTTCCAACTTTGAATTTTTATGCCCTTAAATCACAGAGATATGGCACACAAAAAACTTGATAATTAACATTTCCCACATGTTTACTTTACATCAGCACAATTTTGGAACAAAATTCTTTTTTGTTAGGAAGTTATAAGGGTTAAAAATTGACCAGCGATTTCTCATTTTTGCAACACCATTTTATTTTTACGGACCACATCACATTTGAAGCCACTTTGAGGGGTCTATATGATAGAAAATACCCAAAAGTGACACCATTCTAAAAACTGCACCCCTCAAGGTGCTCAAAACCACATTCAAGAAGTTTATTAACCCTTTAGATGCGTCACAGGAATTTTTTTGAATATTTTAAAAAAAATGAAAATCTAACTTTTTTTCACAAAAAAAATACTTCAGGTTCAATTTTTTTATTTTACCAAGGGTAACAGGAGAAATTGGACTGCAAAAGTTATTGTGTAATTTGTCCTGAGTATGCTGATACCTGATATGTGGGGGGAACGACTGTTTCGGCGCATGGCAGAGCTCAGAATGGAAGGAGCGCCGTTTGACTTTTTCAATGCAAAATTGGCTGGAATTCAGATTGGACGCCATGTCACGCTTGGAGAGCCCCTGATGTACCTAAACAGTGGAAACCCCCTACAACTGACCCCATTTTGGAAACTAGACCCCCCAAGGAACTTATCTAGATATGTGGTGAGAACTTTTAACCCACAAGGGCTTCACAGAAGTTTATAATGTACAGCGATACAATTAAAAAATCATATTTTTTCCACAAAGATGATCTTTTCACCCCAATTTTTATTTTCCCAAGGGTAACAGGACCCTAAAAGTTATTGTGCAATTTGTCCTGAGTATGCTGATACCCCACATGTGGGGGTAAACCACTATTTGGGCGCATGGCAGAGCTCGGAAGGGAAGCAGCGCCATTTGACGTTTTTGGCTGGAATTGAGATCGGACACCATGTCGCGATTGGAAAACCCCTGATGTACCAAAACAGTGGAAACCCCCCACAAATAACACCATTTTTGGAAACTAGACCCCTAAGGAACTTATCTAGATATGTGGTGAGAACTTTGAACCCACAAGGGCTTCACAGAAGTTTATAACGTACAGCGGTACAATTAAAAAATCATATTTTTTCCACAAAAATGATCTTTTTACCCTCAATTCTTATTTTTCCAAGGGTAACAGGACTGTTATGATGAGTCACCGAAGGAGGAAAAAACAAAATACTAGCTAAGTCCAGAAAAACCAGAGAGGTTGGCAGCTATCAGATTGCAGACCCCTGAACCTATCCACAACAACTAGCAGTAGCCGTGGGGGGTTCCTACGGTGCCCTAGACCCCTCGATCACAGCCAGAGAACTACATAGCCTAAAGACAGAAAGGGGAAAAACTAAACTGACCCAGAGCAGACCCCAAAGCAATAGGCAGCCCCCAACATATAATAACGGTGAAGCAAGATGAAAACACTAACACAGATAGAAAGATAGGTTGAGCAAATGATGGGGCCCAAGCTAACTAAATAGGACAGGATAGGAAAGCCGCTGTCTGCCATCCGCAAAAACCCTATCCAAATTGTGCCAACCGACTGATAGGAAAAACAGGCCCTGAAGTCGCTAGGCTTCAAAAGACTATCAGCACTCAGGTATATTCTGAAGACAGAGCAAAAGATCAACAGATCAGAGACAAAAATGGAATTCAGCTCCTCCCCGGCCGGGGATGGCAGAACTCCCCAAAAACAAGGCAAAACAAAAACAAAACTGAAGTGTACAAAGCAGAGCAGAAAAACTTAGCTTTGAGACGCAGGAATCAGACTGGTCTCCAAGAATCCAGCAGGATCACCAGCAAGGCAGAAGGACGTCGGCTGCCTTATATCCAGTACTCAATTCCAGCCACCCAGTCATCATCTAGCTGCCCAGGTGTTTGGTAATCAGCCTTACTACCTTCCTTCACCAGAGGAGGGAGTTCATCAGACCTCAACGGTGAAGGGAAAAATGAACTCACAACAGTACCTCCCCCTTGAGGAGGGGTCACCGAACCCTCATCCATGCCCCCAGGGCGATCCAGGTGAGCCCAATGAAAGGCACGCACCGATCTTTCGGCATGAATATCAGAGGCAGAGACCCAGAAATTATCCTCCTGACCATAACCCTTCCACTTAACCAAATACTGGAGTCTCCGTCTAGCCAGACGGGAATCCAGTATCTTCTCTACCTCATATTCCATGTTACCTTCAACCAATACAGGGTCAGGAGGTGCCACCACAGGAACTACTGGTTCAACAAACCTCTTCAACAAGGACTTATGAAACACATTATGAATTTTAAATGTGACAGGAAGAGCAAACCGAAAAGAGACCGGATTAATAATCTCCAAAATCTTGTAAGGTCCAATAAATCTAGGCTTAAACTTAGGAGATGCCACCTTCATAGCGATATTTTTTCATGACAACCAAACCATATCACCCACCTTAAACTGGGGACCAACGGTCCTACGCCGGTTGGAAAACCGCTGGGCCTTTTCCTGGGAGAGAGACAACTTATCCACTACTTGGTCCCAGATCTGGTGCATTCTCTCCACCACAGTGTCAACACCTGGGCAGGCAGAAGGCTCCACCTGCCCTGAAAAAAATCGAGGGTGAAACCCAAAGTTACAAAAAAAAGGTGACATCAAAGTGGCAGAACTAGCTCTATTATTTAAAGCAAATTCGGCCAAGGGCAAAAATGAAACCCAATCATCCTGATCGGCAGAAGTAAAACATCTCAAATACAACTCCAAAGTCTGGTTTGTTCTCTCCATCTGCCCATTGGTCTGAGGTTGAAACGCAGAGGAGAAGGACAACTGAATTCCCAGCTTGGAACAGAAAGTCCTCCAAAATCTAGACACAAACTGAACTCCTCTGTCAGATACAATGTTCTCAGGAATCCCGTGCAAGCGAACCACCTGTTGCAAAAACAAGGGCACCAACTCTGAGGAAGATGGCAACTTAGGGAGTGGTACAAGATGGACCATCTTAGAGAATCTATCACAAATCACCCAAATAACAGTCATTCTCTGAGAGACAGGCATATCAGAGATAAAATCCATTGAAATATGGGTCCATGGCCTCCTGGGCACCGGCAAAGGCATCAACAAGCCACTAGAGCGAGAACAAGGTTTAGACCGGGAGCAAGTCCCACAGGACTGCACAAAATTCCTGACATCATGAGACAAGGCGGGCCACCAAAAAGACCGACTCACCAGATCTCTAGTACCAAAAATACCTGGATGACCAGCCAATGCAGCGCAATGAACTTCAGACATCACTCTCTTCCTCCACTGGTCAGGAACATACAACTTTCCACTGGGACAACGCTCAGGTTTGTCCTCCTGAAACTCTTCCAGAGCACGTCTCAAATCGGGTGAGATGGCAGAAAGAACTACCCCCTCGCCTACGATGGTAGCAGGCTTAGTCACAACAGGAGAATCAGCAAGGAAACTCCTAGAGAGGGCGTCTGCCTTGACATCCTTAGTGCCCGGAAGAAAAGAGACCACAAAATCAAAACGTGTGAAAAACAAGGCCCACCTAGCCTGTCTAGGATTCAAGCGCTTGGCCGACTCCAGGTAAATCAAATTCTTGTGGTCAGTAAGGACCATGACTTGGTGTTTGGCTCCCTCCAACCAATGTCTCCACTCCTCAAATGCCCATTTCATGGCCAACAGTTCCCGATTCCCCACATCATAGTTACGTTCGGATGGGGAGAACTTTCGGGAAAAGAAAGCACAAGGATTCATTTTAGATGTCACAGGATCTTTTTGGGACAAAACAGCTCCTGCACCAATCTCAGAAGCGTCCACCTCCACCTGAAACGGGAGTGAGACGTCAGGTTGCCGCAAAACCGGAGCAGAAGTGAATCTTCGCATTCAGCTCCTGAAAGGAAGAAAACAGCCTCCGGAGACCAATTCAGCACATCAGCACCCTTCCTAGTCAAATCAGTCAATAGCTTGGCAATACCAGAAAAATTAGATATAAATTTCCGATAAAAATTAGCAAAACCCCAAAACTTCTGGAGGGCCTTCAAAGAGGTGGGCTGAACCCAATCATAAATGGCCTGTACCTTGGCCGGGTCCATTTCAATAGCTGACGGAGACAAAATAAATCCCAAAAATGAAATCCTCTGTACCCCAAAAAGGCATTTCGACCCCTTTACATACAGGGAATTCTCCCTCAAAATCTGGAACACAGACCGAACATGTTCCACATGAGAGTCCCAATTCTTGGAGAAGATCAGAATATCATCCAGATAGATAATCAAAAATTTATCCACAAAGTCTCGGAATATATCATTCATGAAGCACTGGAAGACAGAAGGGGCATTAGTGAGCCCAAAAGACATCACCAGGTACTCAAAATGTCCCTCTGGAGTATTAAGCGCCGTCTTCCATTCATCCCCATGCTTAATACGAATAAGATTATACGCCCCATGAGGTCAAGCTTGGTAAACCAGCAAGCACCTTTAACTCTGGAGAATAGATCAGAAATCAGGGGTAACGGATACTGATATTTAACAGTAATTTTGTTGAGGGCACGATAGTCAATATAAGGCCTTAATGAACCATCCTTTTTAGCCACGAAAAAAAACCCAGCACCTAAGGGTGAAGAGGATGGTCTAATATGACCCTTCTCCAATGACTCCTTAATATAGGATCGCATAGCCTCATGCTCGGGTAAAGAATAAATTGAAAAGCCGACCCTTGGGGAATTTACACCCCGGGTTCAGCTCAGTCATAACTCCTATGAGGAGGCAAAGACGCAGACTCATTCTCACTAAATACATCATAAAAGTCAGCCAAATAGTCAGGAACATCATGCGACTGGGGAGAGGTGGAGAAAACAGGAGCATCACTAAGGGCACACCGACAACCCCAACTCACCACAGACAAAGATTTCCAATCCAGAACTGGATTATGGATTTGCAACCAGGGAAACCCCAGAACAATGGTATCATGCAAATTATGCAACACCAAAAATCTGCAATTTTCTTGATGGTCTGGGGCGACCCGCATTACCACCTGGGTCCAAAACTGAGGTTTATTCTTTGCCAAAGGAGTAGTATCAATACCCCTCAAAGGGATAGGCGTCCGCAGAGGTGTCATAGGAAATCCACAACGTTTAGCAAAATCCAAGTCCATCATGTTCAGAGCTGCTCCCGAATCCACAAAAGCCTTGGCGGAAAATGTGGACAGGGAGCAGATCAGAGTAATTGCCAGAAGAAACTTAGGTTGAACACCACCTACAGAAAACGTGTGTGCACAACGTATCTCTCGTTTAGGGCACACAGAAACAATATGCGAGGCATCTCCACAAAAAAAACACAGCTTATTACGCCTTCTGAACTCCTGACGTTGCGCCCTAGACAAAACTCTATCACATTGCATAGGTTCAGACATTTGTTCAACAGGCGGCAAGATCTCTTGTGTAGTTTTGCGTTCACGTAAACGCCGATCCACCTGAATAGCTAATGACATAGAATCGTCAAAACCAGAGGGAACAGGAAATCCCACCATAGTATCTTTTACAGTTTCTGACAAACCCTTCCGAAAGAGGGCTGCCAAGGCACAATCATTCCAGGTAGTAAGGACCGCCCACTTTTGGAAATTTTGGCAGTACAACTCTGCCGAATCCCGACCCTGGCTTAATGTCAACAGGGTCTTTTCAGCCTGATCAATAGCATTAGGTTCATCATACAACAACCCCAAGGCTTGAAAAAATGCATTCACATTATTCAGAATAGGATCATCAGGTTTCAAAGAAAACGCCCAATCCTGGGGATTGCCGCGCAGCAAAGAGATGACAATTTTAACCTGCTGCGCGGAGTTCCCCGACGAGTTAGGCTTCAAGGCAAAAAATAATTTACAATTATTCTTGAAATGCAAGAATTTAGACCGATCCCCAAAAAACACATCAGGAGTATGAATCTTTGGTTCAGCAGCATGTGAATGAGCAAGATAGGTGGAAATTCCCCGCACTTCAGCAGCGAGCTGCTCCACACGATCAGACAATTGCTTCATCTCCATTGAGAGAAAAATTCCCCCTATGGCCTCAGAGATATAGAGGAAAAAATATGCACACAAAAAAAAATTCTGACACACTTTTTTTTTCTTACAATTCTCTCCTGCTGTTGAGTACCCTAGGATCTGCGGTATGGCTGGTGATTCTGTTATGATGAGTCACCGAAGGAGGAAAAAACAAAATACTAGCTAAGTCCAGAAAAACCAGAGAGGTTGGCAGCTATCGGATTGCAGACCCCTGAACCTATCCACAACAACTAGCAGTAGCCATGGGGGGTTCCTACGGTGCCCTAGACCCCTCGATCACAGCCAGAGAACTACATAGCCTAAAGACAGAAAGGGGAAAAACTAAACTGCCCCAGAGCAGACCCCAAAGCAATAGGCAGCCCCCAACATATAATGACGGTGAAGCAAGATGAAAACACTAACACAGATAGAAAGATAGGTTGAGCAAATGATGAGGCCCAAGCTAACTAAATAGGACAGGATAGGAAAGCCGCTGTCTGCCATCCGCAAAAACCCTATCCAAAATGTGCCAACCGACTGATAGGAAGAACAGGCCCTGAAGTCGCTAGGCTTCAAAAGACTATATCAGCACTCAGGTATATTCTGAAGACAGAGCAAAAGATCAACAGATCAGAGACAAAAATGGAATATTAGCTCACCCCCAGCCGGGGATGGCAGAACTCCCAAAAATCAAGGCAAAACAAAAACAAGACTGAAGTGCACAAAGCAGAGCAGAAAAACTTAGCCTTGAGATGCAGGAATCTGACTGGTATCCAAGAATCCAGCAGGGTCACCAGCAAGGCAGAAGGGCGTCGGCTGCCTTATATCCAGTCCTCAATTCCAGCCACCCAGTCATCATCTAGCTGCCCAGGTGTTTGGTAATCAGCCTCACTACCTTCCTTCACCAGAGGAGGGAGTTCATCAGACCTCAATGGTGAAGGGAAAAATGAACTCACAACACAGTGCCCTAAAAGTTGTTGTGCAATTTGTTCTGAGTATGTTGATACCCCACATGTGGGGGTAAACCACTATTTGGGCGCATGGCAGAGCTTGGAAGGGAAGCAGCGCCATTTGACATTTTTGGCTGGAATTGAGATCGGACACCATGTCGCGATTGGAAAACCCCTGATGTACCAAAACAGTGGAAATCCCCCACAAATGACACCATTTTGGAAACTAGACCTCCTAAGGAACTTATCTAGATGTGTGGTGAGAACTTCGAACCCCCAAGGGCTTCACAGAAGTTTATAACATACAGCTGTACAATTAAAAAATCATATTTTTTCCACAAAAATGATCTTTTCACCCTCAATTCTTATTTTTCCAAGGGTAACAGGACCCTAAAAGTTATTGTGCAATTTGTCCCGAGTACGCTGATACCCCACATGGGGGGGTAAACCACTATTTGGGCGCATGGCAGAGCTCGGAAGGGAAGCAGCGCCATTTGACGTTTTTGGCTGGAATTGAGATCGGACACCATGTCGCGATTGGAAAACCCCTGATGTACCAAAACAGTGGAAACCCCCCACAAATGACACCATTTTGTAAACTAGACCCCCCAAGGAACTTATCTAGATGTGTGGTGAGCACTTTGAACCCCCCAGTGCTTCACAGAAGTTTATAACGCCCGGGCGTGAATATAAAAAATTCGTATTTTTTCCACAAACATGATCTTTTAGTCACCATTTTTTTTATTTATTTTCCCAAGGGTACCAGGAGAAATTGGACTGCAAAAGTTGTTGTCCAATTTGTCCTGAGTATGCTGATACCCCATATGTGGGAGAAAACTACTGTATGGGCACACGTCGGGGCTCGGAAGGGAAGTAGTGACGTTTTGGAATGCAGACTTTGATGGAATGGTCTGCGGGTGTCATGTTGCCTTTGGAGAGCCCCTAATGTACCTAAACAGTGGAAACCCAACACAAATGACCCCATTTTGGAAACTAGACCCCCTAAGGAACTTATCTAGATGTGTGGTGAGCACTTTGAACCCCCAAGGGCTTCACAGAAGTTTATAATGCCCAGGTATGAAAATAAAAAAAATCGTATTTTTTCCACAAACATGATCAATTAGTCACCAATTTTTTCATTTTTCCAAGGGTAACAGAAGAAATTGGACACCAAAAGTTGTTGTCCAATTTGCCCTGAGTATGCTGATACCCCATATGTGGGAGAAAACTACTGTATGGGCACACGTCGGGGCTCGGAAGGGAAGTAGTGACGTTTTGGAATGCAGACTTTGATGGAATGGTCTGCGGGTGTCATGTGCGTTTGGAGAGCCCCTGATGTACCTAAACTATTGAAACTCCCCACAAGTGACCCCATTTTGGACACTAGACCCCCCACAGAACTTATCTAGATGTTTGGTGAGCACTTTGAAAACCAAAGTGCTTCACAGAAGTTTAAAACGCTCAGACGTGAAAATAAAAAAATCATTTTTTTCCACAAAAATGATATTTTTGCCCCCAATTTTTTATTTTCCTAAGGGTAACAGGAGAATTTGGACCCCAAAAGTTGTTTTGCAATTTGTCCTGAGTAGACTGATACCCTACATGTGGGGGTAAAACACTGCATGGGCGAATGGCAGAGCTTGGAAGGGAAGGAGCACCATTTGACTTTTTCAACTTAGAATTGGCTGGAATTGAGATCAGACGCCATTTTGCATTTGGAGAGCCCCTGATGTACACAAACAGTGGAAACCCCCAATTCTAACTCCAACCCGAACCCCAACACACCCCTAACCCTAATCTCAGCCCTAACCCAAACCCTAGCCCTAACCCTAGCCCTAACCCTAGCCCTATCCCTAACCCTAGCCCTGGACCTAACCCTAATGGGAAAATGGAAATAAATACATATTCTTTTAAGTTTATTATTTTTCCCTTACTAAGGGGGTGATAACGGGGGGTATGATTTACTATTTATGGCGGTTTTTATGTTTGGCAGCTGTCGCACGCTAAAAGATGCTTTTTATTGTAAAAATAGTTTTTGCATCACCACATATTGAGAGCTATAATTTTTCCATATTTTGACCCATCGAGTCATGTGAGGTCTTATTTTTTGCGGGACGAGTTGACGTTTTTATTGGTACCATTTTCGGGCATGTGACATTTTTTGATCGCTTTTTATTCCGATTTTTGTGATGCAGAATGAACAAAAACCAGCGTTTCATGAATTTCTTTTGGGGGGGGTGCGTTTACACCGTTCCGCGTGCGGTAAAATTGATAAGGCGGTTTTATTCTACGGGTCAGTACGGTTACAGCGATACCTCATTTAGGTCTTTTTTTATGTCTTGTCGGTTTTATGCAATGAAAACTATTTTATATAAAAAATAATTATTTTTGCATCGCTTTATTCTGTGAGCTATAACTTTTTTATTTTTTCGCTCATGATGCTGTATCATGGCTCGTTTTTTGCGGGATAAGATGACGTTTTCAGCGGTACCATGGATATTTATATGCATCTTTTTGATCGCACGTTATTATACTTTTTGTTTGGCGGTATGATAATAAATCATTTTTTTTTGCTTCGTTTTTTATTTTTATTTTTTAAGGGGTTCACTAAAGGGGTTAACTAATGGGACAGTTTTATAGGGCGGGTCGTTACGGACGCGGCAATACCTAATATGTGTACTTTTATTGTTTTTTTTTATTTTTATTTCCAAAAAATGGATTTATTGGGGGAATATTTTTTTTTCTAATTTATTTGGCGATTTTTTAAAAATTATTTTAACACTTTTTTAAATTTTTTTTTAACTTTATTACATAGTCCCAGGTGGGACTTCACTGTCCTGTGACAGATTGCTGATCTGTCACATCACAGATCACTGTGACAGATCAGTGATCTGTCACAGGCACTACTGCAGACATCCTCATGCCTGCGCTTTGCAGGCACTGAGGAAGCCAGCTCCCTGCAGGCCCCCGAAGGCCACCGTCGCCATCTTGGATTTGGGGGCCTGTAGGGAAAGAGACCCCCACAGCAGCGCTGCACATTGCGCTGCCGTTGGGGTCTCAGGGAAGCACGGAGGGAGCCCCTTCCCTGCCGATGCTTCCCTTTAACCCCGGTACACCGCGATCATGTTTGATCGCGGTGTGCAAGGGGTTAACGTGTCGGGGGCGGTCCATGACTGCCCCTGATACATTGTGCCGGGTGTCAGCTGTGATAATCAGCTGACACCCGGCCGCGATCAGCGGCGCTCACCACGTGGGCGCCGCTGATTGCGCTAGACGTACTATCCCGTCCATGGGCATAGGGGCCCAGGTCCCATGGACGGGATAGTACGTCTGATGTCAGAAAGGGGTTAAAATGAACCATGCATGGGTTTCAAAGGATTTTGTCCCACCTTCCCCTGATGACACATAGGTTACCAGAAAACTGCCTCGCTTTTGTCCTCCTCTTCCTCAGACTTGCCCAATTCCGCCCTTTGCAGCAACTGAATGTCCAGCCAACACATCATCATATGCCATTTTTTAAACCTCCCTAACTGGGCTGCTCACCCCCCCACAAGGGCTGGGGTCAACACCCGGCGCACCCGGGCAAGTGCCGTTGCTCTGAACAGGTGGATAGGCCCACTGATGGCCGACGGCACTGGCACCGGGCCCCTCATAGTATAATACAGTATCTCTGATGGTGGGGGGGCCCACTCGCCATCAGACACACCGGCGTACTATGAGGGGCCCTGTGCAAGTACCATCGACCACAAGTGTGCCCCCCCTGCTTGGTCATGGCCACAGCACTTGCAAGTTGCAATACTTACCTCTCCCTGCTCCACTGCTGTGTAGTCTGGGCAGTTAAATCCTTCACAGGGACGGCCACTAGAAATTTGGGGTATTGATCGAGGATGGTTAAGATGTAGCTATGGCCTGTCCTGCTGGCCTCTACCTTCAGATGATCAATGGCTATCATTTGTAATGGACGTCAACTTACAAGCGGATGCAGTGGTGCTTTATGATCACCTTTCACAGTTGTGATAGTCACAGACGTTTGACATTCCTGCAACCATTTTTCAATGTCTCCTCTCATGCCAAACCAATAGAATCACCTACAGCCTGTGGCTTCTGTCTTTTGCACTCCAAAATGACCAGACACATCATGATAGGCAGTGAGGACCATGTCTACATCTGTCCCTGTGATCACAATTTGATGGAGACGAGTAACGGTGATGTGATCCACGCTACTGCGATAAAGCAATCCTTTCTTCACAAAGAACCTTTTTTGCTGTCTCCACAGACACAGTAATTGAGGGACTGTATCGCCTCTGCAACACCTACCGGTAGGTTTCCCCATGATGAGTAATTCCCAAATTTCTGCTAACACTCGACTTTCCGTCTGTACTTGTATCCATGTGGCTTCCAGTAGCGGAGAGTCTGGACTGGCTTACTGAGATTGAAATATATACAAAGATTTAAAAGTACCACAACACTGTATACTGTTGTACACTTCAACTACCTTTCCCTTTTTCTGCTTTTTAAATTCTGATGTAATACATAGTGAGCCTGTGAGTGTCTCTGTTTGACTCTGGAAGTATAGGCGGAAATTTACAATTACCCCTAGACAGGATGCACTTGTTTTGTTCCAAATTTTGTATTACGGTATCATCCATAGTGAGTGAGCGTGTGTGGTTTATGCCTTCTATATATACGGCGAAACGGAGATACCAATTTTTACCCTATACTCGATACACCTTGTATATTGTTATACAGTACCTTTGTTCGACATTTAGTATTACGGTCAAGTCCATACTGAGTAAACATCTGAGAGTGACTATGGGACTATGTATACGGAGATTTAAATTGTACCCTATAATATATATACTTGCTATCTTGTTAGCCAGTACCTTTTTTACAACATTTTTTATTATGGTCAAACCCAGACTGAGTGAGCGTCTGAGTGTGACTCCGGAAATATATATACCGAGATTTCAAATTTGGCCAACTCTGTATACAGCTGTACGCTTCTGATACAGTAACCTTTTTAGCTATTTGGGGTCTGGTGTAATCCATAATGAGCCTGTGAACGTCTGTCTGTTACTCCGGCAATATATTAGGAGCTTTAAGATTACCCCAACACTGTATACAGCTGTACGCTTGTGTTACATTACCCATTTACAGCATTTCATATTCTTGTGTAATCCATACTGGGCCTGAGAACGTTTGTGTCTGCCTCCTGAAATGTATATGGAGATTCAGAATGTTTACACTATACTATATATACCTTGTGTCATGGTCACGTGTGTCTGGACGCAGATGATACCGCAAGGCGGACCCATGACACACGTGACCCTGGAAACAGCGCCTCCAGTGTGGCGAATTTAAATAATAAAACGTGCAGATGGATACACCGCCTCCACCTGGCGAATTTAGGAATTACACGTTATACGTACATTCTGGAAACCCCGCCTCCAGTAAGGCGAATTAAATAATAAAGGGGAACCTGGGAAACATTAACAATGGTGGGCCCTGCGATAGGGAATGGGGACATGGAGACCTTCTAAGCTCCCCTGAGCCAGCGTCCCTGCACTCCTTACGTTCCCTATACAGGCTCCGCACCTGTCACCGCACGCAAACCTTAAATCCTTGCTCGCCCAGACCCTAAACCCTCACTAGGGAATTGGTCGGTGCGGAGACTAATCCCACCACTGCACTAACAACACACATGAGGAAAGACGACAATACAGGGGAAACACCACTTAGCTTTAGGCTCTGTGCTTATGCTCCTGCAACAGAGCCCACCACCTGCGTGCATCTTCTCCTCCACCCGGATCCATCACCATCCTGGATCCTACACCATAGTGCAGCCTTGGAGCAGAGTCCATCTCCAGTTGCAGCAGTCCAATAACAAAGTCCCAAGGATGAGTCAGCCTCTGCCAAAATTCTAAGCATGCCTGAGTCCAGCTCTCGGCCACCAAGTCGAGCATGCCGAGTGCAACTCTCTCCACAGTCGCCACTCCACAAAGCCATGCACGCACTTCCCGCCGACACCGCAAACTGCGACTCCTCCACGCCATGCCAGCAATTCCCGCAGACACGATTAGCTGCCACTCGTCTCCTCTGGCTGACTGCGCAGGACTCCTCTTCAGCTCCATGTTCACCCAGGCTTCACAAACTCAGAATGAATCAATCAATCAATATCACCTGCAGTGATTGCACACCCTGAGACTCACTTATAGAGCCCCACACCTGATTCATAATTACGTGCACATTAAACCTAAAGTGCGATACCACTAACCACCACCGGGGACAGTCAAGTCACTTGGCACTTGCCAAAGTAAAAAAAGTTCACCTTGTGCAATTTAAAACTGTCAGATCAAATTCAGATCATGACACCTTGTATCTGGTGACACTGTACCCTTTTTCAACTTTTTATTTTATTGGGTAATCCATACTGAGCCTGTGAGCATCTGTGTATGAATCATGAAATACTGTATATACAGAGATTTACTGTTATCCCTAGACTGTATAGAGCTGTACGCTTCTGATACAGTACCGTATATCTGCTGGTATTTTGGGTCCATTTTCCAAAACATGAGGAAGTATGGTGGAAGAGGACACAAACGTGGGTGTGGGGGGCCACCTGGTACTGATGGTGGTGGTGGTGCATCTGCTGGTAATGCCAAAAACACAATAGCAGCTAAGACAGGGGTCTTGAGCCGTGTGTCATGGTGTAGCCCTGGAAGGCCTGTAAGGCTCCATTTTCTCAGAGTAGGTAGACTGCTTTTAAAGTCAGAGCATCAGGAACTGTTTTTGGCTTACATTGCTGAAACAGCCTCCAGCTCTATCGCCTCCTCTTCTGAAGTTTAACAAAATGCAAGCACTGAGGAGTAACTGCAGGCTTCTGGTCAGGAGCAACCCCTTTCCTTGTGTCCTTCACCCACACCAAAAGTGAAGGATGTGGCAGCACACACTTCAGATTACTCCATGGAGCTCTTTTCACATACCATGCCTGGGTTAATTAAAAATGGGGCCCATCATATACTGGAGGATTCCAGATTGGGGACATCAGACACTGGAGCAGCATTTATGGGGCCCATTATACACTGGAGCATGAGAAATGGGGCCCATTATATATGGAGCATTATTAAGGCCCATCATACACTGGAGCATTATAAATGGGGCAGATCAGACACTGGAGCAGCATCTATGGGGCACATCATACACTGGAGCATTAGAAATGGGGCTCATTATATATGGAGCATTATTAGGGCCCATCATACACTGGAGCATCATCCATGAGGCCCATCATATACTGGAGCATTATGTAGAGCTCATCATATACTGTATGGAACATTATATGTGACCAATTGTTCTGTATGGAGAAATGTATGGGGCTCTTTATTCTGTATCGCGCACAATGTGGTGGCCATAATACTGTATGGAGTAATATACTGTCCTTTTTTTGAGCTATTGTACAATTTAAAATATATCAGTCATGTCATGTAAACAGTGAAGTATTTGTCATTCTACTATACCTATATTTCTGTGCCGTATCGGAACATCATGAGTTGTGGTATGTGTTAAAGGGGCGCACTGACACTCTTTGGCCCAGGACACACGAAAACCAGGAGCCAGCCCTACCCCCCACAATTTTAGCCAAATAAGCCCTAGTTTTCAATGCGTAACTATTATTATGAAGTAAATTAAGGTTGACAAGCTTAAGTAATAAGAATTGATGTTTTTGGCATTGAAATGGGCACTGTAGGTGTGTTTACTGTCCTCCACTCCCTGCCGACTTTGCTTCCCCATTGACTTGCATTGGGTTTCATGTTTCAGTCAGCCTCCGACTTTTCCCTACAGTCGGCCAATTTCGTACGACCTGACTTTTTCTAAAGTCGGGTTTCATGAAACCCGACCCGACCCTAAAAAAGGCAAAGTCGCTCATCTCTAGTGTGCACCTTAACCTCACAAACAAGCAAATCTCGTATAAAACACAACAATAAAATCGACATAACCAGGACTCCATGATGGAAAAAGTCTACTCTATGGCCATTGTTCTAATAGTCTTTAGTCCATGGCCAGCTCATTACACTTTGAAAAAGATTAAAGAGAATCCATCAGCATGATTTCACCACCCAACTATTTATATGTGCATATAGCTCTTTCAAAGACAGTCTTAGCAATAACTTTACATGGCCAGTGCTTTCCTCTCTGTTACCAAGAAGACATTGTTTGCATTGATATGCAAATGAGGCTGTAGATCTGAAACCTCATAGGCTATGTGCCCACAATCTGGAAGTAGCAGCGTTTTGGATTCAGAGTATTTTCACTGCGTCCAAAACACTGCGTTCTATTTAATGCAGGTAAAGCCGCATGTGTTAACTGATCCATGTGAACTTACCACATTCAATACTTTCTATTGCTTAAATTTCTGTTGTGGAGTCTAGCATCTCCGCGAGAGAAATTGACATGTTGAGGTTCTGAAAGATGCATCGCATGTCAGTTTACGTGGGTGATCTGCAGGCGTACATACACGCATTGTGGACATGGGATTTCTATAAATGCCATCTACTATGGTGTAACATTTGGCTCAGCATAAATATGCAGCATCAAAGCCTCGTCAATTCCTGATCATGGGAACGTACCCTGACACTAGAGCTCTATTCTCAAATCAGAGCTGACCCCACTCGCTTGATTGATGGCCCATTTCCCGAAAGTCAGACAGCATAGGAACTGTCAGTTTAGGAAGAGTAGGCAGCAATAGGCAGAAAATAGGGTTGGAGTGATGTAGACATATCAATTAAAATACTGATTTTTCAGTAATGGATGAATGGACTATGTGGGTAAAGGTTTTGCTGGACTTGTCTTTGAAAGAACTACATTTACATATAAATAGTTTAGGTTGGAAGGCTCTTGATAGAATCCCTTTAAAGTAAAAATCTTTTGCTCAAGTCACCGCTCACATCTCCGGCCACCTCCACTGCTTGATTTCCCTTGTACAGTCCTAGAGGCCTGTTTTTACTGCAGCTGTCAACTCTGGGCACCTTCTTGCTAGGGCGGGACTTCCATCCTCAAAAAGGTGTGGAAATCTTTGTGTAGGCAGGGATGTCACGGGCCAAGTTGCAGTTAGATGTCCCAGCCTAGCGTAAAGATGCTGTTAGGCGTCAGGTTCCTGCCACTGCACAGCAGGAATCCAGAGCCTTGCACCCACCGGTCTCCCATTCTTCTCCGGCCGCAGTGGAGCCTGCTCAGCATATTCATCGGTCCCGGCACTCTGTCCAGGCCAACTCCGTGGGTTTGCTTGCTGCTGCCACCTCTGGCACAGCTATGACAATGCATGCTGCTCAGCAGCGAGATTCTCCAGGGACTAAGTCCTCATGTCGGGCCACTGAGCATGCCCGTGGAGTGATCTCCCATTGGAGATCGAGGGTCACGTGCTCAGGTCCTGCTCGTGTTCGGATTGACCCATCCGAGAAGCCAGGAAGGTCCCGGACGCCCGTGGCTATAAAAGGTTTGCATGGCCACTCGCCCATGCGCTAGTATAGACTGTATTTACAGACTATGTGGAGTGAGTGATGTATGCACGTATGAATGTCTCTGGTGAATGACTCATTAAGAAACCCCTACCCTTGGTACGCATGTGTTGTGCAGCCTAGCCTGCTAGCGCCCAGGCTTAGGCGTAGGTAGGTCTGAGATTGAGTCAGGCATCTGGCCTCACCAGAGACTTGGCACGCCTCAGTGCACATGCTCCATAGCCAGCATCTATAGCGCCGCTCGCGGCAGGGACGCCGCGCGTTCATTGGGCCTAGAAGGACTCTAACCCCGTGTCCTGGGGTAGAGTTCTGTGGCCGTACACTGTTTGCTCTTTTGGCCGAGCTCTGTGAGTTAACAGGCTCCGGCATCTACTTTCAGCGGTGGTGCGGCTCTGTGCAGTAACAGAGTTCGCCCTGTTCACATTGGGTGACGTAACCCACGTGTGACTGGTTTCACACCGCTTAATTCTTCCGCCATTACTTAGCAGCAGTGTACCACCTCTGCACTGTGGACCCTGGGCTGCAAATGCACCTACTATTATTTTATAATTTGGTGCGTTCCGCCAGCCCTAACAGATGCAAGTGGTTTTGTATTGTGGTGGGAGTAAAAACAGACGCAGAGGACCGTATAGGGGACAGTGAGTAGTAAAGGTGAGCAGGGAAGTGCGTATTAGTTGTTTTTTCAACAATATTTAAAGTTACAAAAATTAAGTAATTTGGGGCATAATGATTCAACATTGCTCTACATTTAATAAAACAGAAGCTCCATAAAATAACATCTATTCTAAGACAAATATCTCTCAAAATCATACAACAAAAGAATCCCACAGAGATTATTCATTCTGCTCGTTCCAAGCTAAAGCTCGATCTTAGGAGAACACTAATGGATTAGTATGATAAAAAAAATAAACGCTTTTAAAATTGTACACTAATCTTCATACTTCATATAAAAAAGTATTCAAACTCATGGTTAATAAAATTAAGTAAAAACAATTAAAACCCAGAATCTCTCATATATGCTTTGGAGACAATTCACTGAAAATCACAAACCCCCAAAAGATTGCAAAATCCTTTAGATCCTTTTATTTTAACGTTTCATAGGGAAAATTAAATCCAACTCATACAGAAGGATCTTGGAAAATGTAAACCTTTATATAGTCCACAATTTAGAAGATAATGCCATCCATGTGCAGCCTCCCTCCTCCCCCTTACCTCAGGTGACGCATTTTGATCACAATGCAATGCATAGTTGGAAGTTTGCTTCTTAAGTATCCCCTATATGTGTCAGTGTTGCATGCATATAACTCTTTAATACAATGTATAGTGGCTTGCAAAAGTATTTACTCCCTTGGAGCTTTACCTATTTTGTTACATTACAACGTGTGTTTAAATGTTTTTGTAATCCAATTTGTGCTTGATGCATCAGCACTAAATAGCCTAAGTTGGTGAAGTGAAGTGAAAGTGAGAAAAATATAGGCATAAATTAAATTTATGGAATCAAATAACTAAAAATTGGCATGTGCATTGGCATATATTCACCTCTTTTGCGATGAAGCCCCTAGAAATTTCTGCTGCAATCAATTACCTTCATAGGTCACATGCTTAGTGTAAAGGAAGTACACCTGTGTGCAACCTAAGTGTCACATAGTCTGCCAGTATATACAAACATTTTTTGAAGGCCAAAGGGCTGCAACACCTTTGAGCAAGAGACACCACTAACTAAACAACACCATGGAAACCAAGGAGATCTACAAGCAAGTCAAGGACATAGTTGTTGAGAAGTACAAGTCAGGGTTTGGTTACAAAAAAAATCCCAATCTCTGATGATCCACTATAGCACCATCAAATCCATTATCATCAAATGGAAAGAGCATGCATGATGCCACAACAAACCTTCCCACCAAAACTCTCAGCCAAGGCAAGGAGGGAATTAATCAGAAAGGCAGCTCAGAGACCAAAGGTAACTATGATTGAGCTGCAGAGTTACCAAGCAGGCTGGAGTATCTGTTTATACGACCACAATAAGCCGTACACTCTATAGAGGTTGCCTATAAAATTTGTAAGGCTTGTTTTGATTTTGATAAGACATGTGGTCAGTTGAGATCAAAATATAACTTTTTGGCCAACAGGGTAAAACCTATGTCTGGCGCCAAACAAACACAGCTCATCACCCTAAAAACACCATCCACACAGTGAAACATGGTAGTGGCAACATCATGCTGTGGGGATGTTTTTCGACAGCAGGGACAGGGAAACTGGTTGAAGTCGAGGGGAAGATGCGTGATGCAAAATACAAGGATATTCTTGGGCAAAATCGGTTTCAGTCTGTCAGTAATTTAAAACTGGGACAGAGGTTCACCTTCCAACAAGCCAATAACATGAGGAATGGGCAAAAATACCAATGGCAAGATGTAGAAAGTTCATAGACACTTATCTAAAGCAACTTGCAGCTCTAATTACCGCAAAAGGTGGCTCTACAAAGTACTGACTTTAGGGGAGTGAATAGTTATGCACACTAAAGTTTTCAGTTATTTTGTCTTATTTTCTTTTTGCTTTCCAATAAAAAGAATAGCAAATGTTTACATTTGCACTCATGTTATTTACATGCAATGATGCAAATCCTCAGTGAAGTTCCAGGTTGTGAGGTAGCAAAACAAAAAAAATGCCAAGGGGTAAATACTCTTGCAAACCACTGTATACTATTCATACCACTACATATAAACATTGGAACAATTTAATATCATTATATTGTTGCTTTAGTGTAAATACCAAAAACACAGATTGTAGATATTGACAGAATAGATGAGTGATGTACTCAGGTATAGTATTTCAATAGTAGTAAATTTTATGTGTTATGTTCATACCTTCAGGTGATCTGGTTCCTAAATCAAAAATTCTAAATGTCCTACAGCTAAAAAGGAAGCATTTTCTGTGTCCACCTTTGCTACTTGTCCAGACTTTCTCAGTACCTGTCACAGGTTGGATTGCTGTGTCTCCTTCATAGAAGTAAGAAAAATGCTCAGAAACTGCTGATGTATTTGTGGCAAAGAACATTATTGGAAAGTTGTTTTAAATTTGAAATTTAGTGCAGGCAAATAAATGCACCATGTATACTGAATTTATTGAATTACAAGTTAGATATGATCTTATGGCAAATTTGATAACTGTTTTAACCCCTTAACCCCCGGAGCTTTTTTCAGTTTTGCGTTTTTCACTCCCCTCCTTCCCAGAGCCATAACTTTTTTATTTTTCCGATTGCTGGACGCGCTTGTTAAATGCTGCTGTCAGAGTTTGACAGCAACATTTAATTGGTTAATAGCCGCTGGTGGATCGTAATTCTATCCGTGGCTATTGCGGTCATATGTCAGATGTTCAAAATAGCTGACATGTCCCAGGAAAGATGTGGGCTCACCGCTGGAGCCCACATCAAAGGGAGGGAGTCAGACATTGGAGTAAATATATGCCCAATGTCAGAAAGGGGTTAAACTCCTTTTCTACAGTTGTATGATGAGAAACTTTGTTGCTGCCACATTTTGGGCACCCTTTTGCCTATTGCACTATTTGGGCACCCTTTTGTTAGATTTATGGATGGCTATGAACTGGAAGTTGTAAAGGACTTCAACCTACTCGGATCGATGACCACTGAAAATGCAGTGACGGCACCGGAAGTCAACAGGAGAATAGCTATTGGCAAATCCATAATGAAGCAACTGGACAAGGTCTTCAAATCAATGAACATTTCATTGGCAATGAAGACACAGCTCGATACATAGTTTGGTCATTTTTGTGGTAACATATGGATGCAAAACCTGGAAAGAAACAAGACAGAAAAATAATTGAAGAAATCAAAATGTGGTGCTGGAGAAAGATGTTATCAATACGATGAATGGCAAGAAGAACAAAGAAATTAATTTTGGAACAAATCAAGCAAGACATGTCACTCAAAGCAAGGTTAAGCAAACTGTGATTTGTCTACATTGGACACATCTTACAAAGAGAGCAATTGCTGGAGAAGGACATCATGATTGGAAGAACAGAAGGAGCACGGTGAAGAGGAGGACCAGCAACCCAATGGTTTGATACTATCAAGATAACAGCAAAAGAAGACCCTGGTGGACCTATCTAGGCTTGCAAAAGATTGGTCTAACTACATATCGTTCATTCATAAACTCACCATGGCCCGAGATTGAGCTGAAGGTTGCTAAAAAAAATTGCCTAAAGTCATGAAGCCTCATTGTTTTTTATTTTCAAACAAACTTGGAGACAGTTATTGAGTTAACTGATAGTTTATGCGCACTGTGGTATTTCATTTGGCTCTTCCAATGGGTAATTAGCACCTGATGGAACAAAACATTTCATTAATTTGACCACATGTGCAGAAACTAATTAGAGATCTTGACTACTCCTTACTTTGGAGACAGAGAAAGTACTCAACTGAACGTAGTTGGACTTTACCTTCTCTGCATTGGAGAGGTTTGGCTTTAGAGGGAGCACAGTGAAAGACATGTAAGCACCCTGTTCAGTCCCTACTGCTGCTATGCTGTCTAAACATTTTCAAATAACAAATGTAACCCGATAGGGATGTTGACATAACCTTTGCTATTTATAATTCTTGTGGCGCCAAACAGGATGTCATTGCGTCAAATATCCAAATTAGAAACCTATCACTTGGCTTTAAACGATATAAATTGGTCTATTTACAAACAATATCATCTTAATAATTATATTTTCATTAGCTTCCCTAAGAAGTTTATCTTTACTTCTGGTGGAATTTGGATACAAAACTCAAATTAGAAGATAAATTTAAGTAAATGTCACTTTCTGGGCATAGACATTGATTTCTCTCTAAAAGCTGTTATGCAAAGCAAATTTCCATTCCAATATGAAATTGATGACATTCCAATATGAAAGTGACATATTAATCTATGCTCCCCGTTAACTAAAATCTAACATTTTACAATTGCTAGAATCTCTCCAATAACATTAATAGATTCTCCAAAACAAAGCCTTCATATCTTATTTTTATAGTTATATATGAACTGATGTTGCTACCAAAGATACTATATATTTTATATTTGAATCCCAGTCAACTTCAACTGTTGTACATACACAAAAGTAGGCAGGGTACTGGGGGTTTCTAAAATCTTACCTTATTATAAAAATTATTCTGAAAACAATTAAACATATGATTGAACCCATCCAGAAACTGAAGCCATCTGGAGATTTACTTCTACAGTTGTGCTCAAAAGTTTACATACCCCATCAGAATTTTTGCTTTCTTGGCCTTTTTTCAGAATATGAATGATAACACCAAAACTTTTTCATAACTCATGGTTAGTGGTTGGGTGAACCCATTTATTGTCAACCTATGATGTTTTCGCTTTTTAATTCATCATGACAACCCAAAACATCCAAACGACCCTGATCAAAAGTTTACATACCCCATTTCTTAATACTGTGTATTGTAGGGGCAGACACTGACAGCTTGGGGCCCCTGTGCAAGAAATCTGTCTGGGCCCCCTTCCATTTATGGCAACAAAGCTATATATATATATATATATATATATATATATATATAGCCACACACACATACATGTATATATATTACATAGTCTCCTTTATTATGTTTATAACCGTCCCCTATTATACAGTGCTCTTTCTTGTTATGTACAGTACTGTCCCTTACATATTGGATTATATAGAGCCCTGTTTTTTATTACATACTGTCCTGTCTTGTTAGCTGTATAATGCAATGATGGCTGAGGAAGCTTGGGAAAGCTTCCTTTCTAATGGAGGAGCTGATGGACTGGTAGTCTGGTCACCGGCTCCTCCATCAGCAGTCATTTTATATTTAAAAAGAGAGGGGACTATGTAATAAAAGAGGGCACTGTGAATAACAAAATTAACAAGAATACACTATGTAAGAGACAGCACTGTATATAACTGCAGCGGAAGCTATATAATAAGGGATGGCACCATATATAACTAGAGAGGATGTACATAATAAAAGACAGAATTATACGTAATAAAAGAGGAAACTATGTAGCTAAGGATGGGGTTATACAGAATTAGTGAGTACACTATATACTAAGAGACTGTGTTATACTTAATAAGTACATACACTATATACTAACGGACTGTGTTATACATAACAAGTGAATACACTATATACTAAGGGACTGTGTTAGACATAATAAGCGATAATAATGTCTTCCTCCACCTCTCCCTGTTCCTAAGTCCATTATAAGTTCCCCTTTCTCCCATCCCAATCCCCCACCCCCCTCTTTGTCCTCCTCCCCACATCCCATTATTTTCCTCTCTCCCACCCCATCATTGCCCTCTTCATCACCTCCATCATTGCCTTCTCCCCACCACTATCATTGCTTTCTCCCCTGCCACCCCATCATTGCCCATTCCACCACCTTCATCATTTCCTCCTCCCCCACCACCCCCATTATTGCCCTTTCCACCACCATCATTGCATTCTCCTCCACCACCTCCATCATCATTGCTTTTTCCCCACCACCTCATCATTGCCCTTTCCACCACCCCCATCATTGCCTCCTTCCCCATCACTCCCATGATTGTTTTTTGAACTACCATCATCATTGCCTTCTCCCCATCACCCCCATCATTGTCTTCTCCCCATCATGGCCTTCTCCCCATCACCTCCATCATGGCCTTCTCCCCATCACACCCATCATGGCCTTCTCCCC
Organism: Dendrobates tinctorius; assembly: GCF_039654945.1. NCBI lineage: Eukaryota > Metazoa > Chordata > Amphibia > Anura > Dendrobatidae > Dendrobates > Dendrobates tinctorius. The sequence goes on along the minus strand of NW_027361749.1, from coordinate 3,605,427 downwards.
ATCACCTCCATCATGGTCTTCTCTCCATCACCTCCATCATGGTCTTCTCCCCATCACCTACATCATGGCCTTCTCCCCATTACCTCCATCATGGCCTTCTCCCCATCACCTCCATCATGGCCTTCTCCTCATCACCTCCATCATGGCCTTCTCCCCATCACCCCCATCATTGCCTTCTCCCAATCACCCCATCATTGCCTTCTCCCCATCACCCCTATCCTTGCCTTCTCCCCATCACCCCCACCATGGACTTCTCCCTATCAACTCCACCATGGCCTTCTCCCCATCATTTCCACCATGGCCTTCTCCCCATCACTCCCATCGTGGCCTTCTCCCCATCACTCCCATCATTGCCTTCTCCCCATCCCCTCCATCATTGCCTTCTCCAACACGCCCATCATTACCTTCTCACCATCACCCCATCATTGCCCGCTCCACCTACACATACACAAACACACACAGCAACATTCACCTGTCTGCACATTCCCCTGCACCGCTACACATGCAAGCACACACACCACCACTCATCACTACACACACACAAACAGCACCTCTCATCCATCCGCACTACAGGCACTCTGCATCATCACTAGCGCCCATCCTTCCTCTCTCTGCCACAGCCGGCCGCTGAATAATGTCATCATCCAGCGACATTATCCAGCAGCACTGCTGTCTGAGACAGGAAGCGCGGGCGCCGTGCAGGATACAGGATGGATCACTGCAGCTCCGCTCCGCTGCTATTTTCTCTTGTATGCAGTGTAGGTGGTGGGATTGCTTCCTGCCTGCCACACATGAGGGCAATCTGGCTAGGTGCACCCCGGAGCCTCAGGGCTGGATACACTAGCCAGATTGCCCTCATTATTAGCCACCATGCAGGGGCCCCCTCCACCTCCAGGCCCCGATGCAGCCGCAAAGGTTGCACAGGCGGTATGTTCGCCCATGGTGTATTGCCCCCTCTAACTTCAGTGACAGCTTGAAGCCTTTTTTAGTAGTTGTGGATGATGTTGTTTATTTTCTCAGATGGTAAAGCTGCCCATTCTTCTTGGTAAAAAGGCTCCAGTGTCATGATCCAGACTGGGGTTGGAGTCCTGTTTTTCCTTTTTCCCAGTCTGGTCATGTAGGGGTTAATTTTTCTCAGTCTCAGTATGGGTTCAGGTTTGCTATTTATCGCCGCTGCTTCCTGCAGGTGATGTCAGTTATAGTATTTGCCTAGGGCTGCTGTAGCTGACTCTGATTGCTCTGATTGGTCCTGCTACGTTTGCTATCTGATCCTGTGTCTCTCTTTTCCCCTATTCACATCCTGACTCATTGTTTCCCTTTAGTGTGCTGACTCCCTTGTTTTGACTTGGCTTGCATCCTGACCTGCTTCTGTCTTTTGTCTTTGTCTTATCTTCTTCTGACTGTTGCTGATTCCCTGACTTGTCTCTGACCATGAGTTTGCTTATTCCTTTGGTACTGTGCTACAGTCTAGAATTTGACTTGGCTTGTTTAACTAGTGGTATCCTTAATGCTGCACTGCAGGCCAGCTCTGTTTAGGTGCAGTCCTGCTTCCACTCTACTGCCATCTTGTGGAGCCTGCACCTACCTGCATTGCAGCAACATGATATCCAGTTCCTTTAAATTTGTGGGCTGTCTAGCATGAACTGCGTGCTTGAGATCTCCCTCGAGTTGCTTTATGATATTGAGGTCAGGAGACTGAGATGGCCACTCCTGAACCTTCACTTTGATCTGCTGTAGCCAATGACAGGTCAACTTATCCTTGTGTTTTGGAATGTTGTCATGTTGGAACATCCAAGTACATCCCATGCGCAGCTTCTGGGCTGATGATTGCAAACTTGCCTCCAGTATTTGCGGATAACATGATGCATTCATCTTTCCTTCAACTTTGAACAAGTTTCCTGTGCCTTTGTAGCCCACACATCCCCAAAACATCAGCGATCCATCTCCGTGCTTTACAGTAGGAATGGTGTTCCTGTCATCATAGGTATGGTTGATCTCTCACCAAATGTAAAGTTTATGATTGTGGCCAAAAAGTTCAATATTGGTCTCATCACTCCAAATTACCTTGTTCCAGAAGTTTTGGGGCTTGTCTCTGTGCTGTTTTGTGCATTGTAGGTGAGATACTTTGTGGCATTTGCGCTGTAATGGCTTTCTTCTGATGACTCAACCAAGCAGCTCATTTTTCTTCAAGTGCCTCCTTATTGTGCATCTTGAAACAGCCGCACTGCTAGTTTTCAGAGAGTACAGTATTTCAGCTGATGTTACTTGTGGGTTTTTCTTTGCATCTCAAACAATTTTCCTAGCAATTGTGAATTAAATTTTTGTTGGCCTACCTGACCGTGGTTTTGTTTTTACAGCGCCCCTGATTTTCCATTTGTTAATCACAGTTTGAACACTGCTGACTGGCATTATCAATTCCTTGGATATCTTTTTGTATACCTTTCCTGTTTTATAGAGTTCAACTACCTTTCCATAGATCCGTTGACAATTCTTTTGCTTTCCCCATAACTCACAATCTACAAACGTCAGTGGTACGATGACAGATGCAAGAGTCTGCCTGGATCCCAGAAACTCACTCAGCTTTTATGCACACACACTGATTACATCCAAACAGGTCACAGGTGAGGATGTTACCTTTAGTAACCATTCAAACCCATTTGTGTCAACTTCTGTGCATGTTATCAGGACAAAAACAGTAGGGTATGTAAACTTTTGATTAGGATCATTTAGATGTTTTGGGTTGTCATTAAATGGCTTCACCCAACCACTAACCATGAGTGGAGAAAAAGTTTTGGTGTTATCATTCATATTCTCTGAAAAAAGACCAAGAAAGTAAAAATTCTGCTGGGGTATGTAAACTTTTGAGCACAACTATATATTAGCAACTATTTCTTTATAGTCTTTTGTTAGTACCCACATGTTAAACACCTGCACAAATCACTAACTTGTTTCCTTACTTTGAAGGTTTTGCTAGAAGCCTGTGCTTCTTTCCTACAAATAGACAAACCATATTTTTGTAATTGTAATATTTCAGTATCCCTTAATACTTTGATATGCTATTTCCCATTTTCCATCTCAAGAATTAATACAAAGAGGACAAAAGATAAGATTCAAGACCTGAATAATGAACGCAGACCCTTCAACAATTTGGTTCATAGATATACTGTAGAATACCAGGAAAAGAGATATGTAAATACATGCAAATCAAGCAAATGCCTAAATACTAACATTAGTGAACTCTCAGAGCAATAGCTAATAGATTTTATAGGAAGAACATGAAATTTCCCCAAAAGACCCATATTCTAAATAGTAAAAGATTTGAATTAAAGCTTTATCTCAGAACAAAGGAAAAGAGCACTAAAATGGATATTGTCACAATTCATTTTTGGATTTGTGGCATAGAATCATAGAATCATAGAATCATAGAATCGTAGAGTTGGAAGGGACCTCCTGGGCCATCTGGTCCAACCCCCTGCTCAAAGCAGGATTCGCTAAATCATCCCAGTCAGATGTCTGTCCAGCCTCTGTTTGAAGACTTCCATTGAAGGAGAACTCACCACTTCTCGTGGCAGCCTGTTCCACTCATTGATCACTAACTGTCAAAAAGTTTTTTCTAATATCTAATCTGTGTCTCCTCCCATTCAGTTTCATCCCATTGCTTCTAGTCTTTCCTTGTGCAAATGAGAATAAAGTTGATCCTTCTACAATGTGACAGCCCTTTAGATATTTGTAGACAGCTATTAAGTCTCCTCTCAGTCTTCTCTTTTGCAAACTAAACATTCCCAAATCCTGCAACCTTTCCTCATAAGACAGGGTTTGCAGACCGGTCACCATTCTGGTCGCTCTTTTCTGAACTTGCTCCAGTTTGTTGATGTCTTTTTTAAAATGTGGTGCCCAAAACTGGACACAATATTCCAGATGAGGTCTGACCAAAGAGGAGTAGAGGGAAATAATGACTTCACGTGATCTAGACTGTATGCTTCTGTTAATACATCCTAGAATTGCATTTGCCTTTTTTGCTGCTGCATCACACTGTTGACTCATATTCAGTCTGTGATCTATTAGTATACCCAAGTCTTTTTCACATGTGCTGTCACTTAGCCCTATTCCTCCCATTCTATATATGCTTTTTCCATTTTTATTGCCCAGATGTAGTACTTTGCATTTCTCCCTGTTAAAAACCATTCTGTTAGTTGCTGCCCACTTCTCCAGTTTATTTAAATCTTTTTGAATCCTCTCTCTCTCTTCTCTAGTATTAGCTATCCCTCCTAGCTTTGTGTCATCAGCAAATTTAATCAGTTTACCCTCAATTCCTTCATCTAAATCGTTGATAAAGATGTTGAACAATACAGGGCCCAGGACAGAGCCCTGTGGTACCCCACTTGAGACATTCTTCCAACTGGATGTGCAGCCATTTACGACCACTCTTTGGGTCCGATCACTAAGCCAGTTATGAATCCACCTAACAGTTGCCTTGTCCATTCCATACTTAATCATTTTTTCAATAAGGATTGTATGAGAGACTTTGTCAAATGCTTTGCTGAAGTCAAGATATACTATATCTACAGCATTTCCTTGATCCACCCAATCAGTGATACCGTCATAGAAGGAAATTAAGTTAGTCTGACATGACTTATTAGTTACAAACCCATGCTGACTCTGTTTAATCACTTCATTCTTATCCAGGTATTGACATACATGTTGTTTAATAATTTGTTCAAAGATCTTTCCTGGTATAGAAGTCAGACTCACCGGCCTATAGTTACCTGGGTCCACCTTCTTCCCCTTTTTGAAGATAGGAACAACATTTGCTCTTCTCCAGTCTTCTGGCACTTCTCCTGTTCTCCAAGAATTTTCAAAGATTATAGAGAGGGGTTCAAAAATTTCTTCTGCTATCTCCTTCAGTACTCTGGGGTGTAATTCATCTGGACCTGGAGACTTGAATTCATTTAGGCTAGCTAAGTGTTTCCTCACTATCTTTCTGTTTATAGATATCCTGGATTCTTCTATTCCCTTAATAGGACAGTGAATAACAGTTGATGTTACATTTCCTTTCTGAGAGAAAACAGATGCAAAATAGGAATTTAAAAGTTCAGCCTTCTCAACATCCTGTCTTACCATTTCATCATTTTCATCCTGTAAAAATCCTATAGCATCTTTGACTTTTCTTTTACTTTTGACATATCCCCAAAATCCTTTATTATTGCTTTTGACATCTCTTGCAAGCCTCAATTCATTTTCAGCTTTAGTAATCTGATTTGTGCCCTGCAGGTTCTGCAGACAGCATTATATTCTTCTTTAGATATGCCTCCCTCTTTCCATTTTATAAACATTTTTTTCTTCCTTTTTAGCATGTGCTTAAGTTCTGTGTTCATCCATCCTGGTTTCCTTAACTGCTTCCTATTCTTCCCTCTTTTCGGAATTGTTAACAACTGTGCTTTGAGAATTTAATTTTTCAAGATTTCCCATCCTTCCTGGACATTTTTGTCTTTAAGGATATCCAGCCATTGGATCCCTCCAATTCTCTTTCTGAATCCCTTAAAATCTGCCTTTCTGAAATCTAACCTTGACGTCTGAGTCTTCACAGGTCTTCCGCCTCTAGTTATCCAAAATTCTAAAATAGCATGGTCGCTACCTCCTAGGGTCCCAGCCACTTTTACCTCCTCAACCATTTCCTCCCTGTTTATAAGGATTAGATCCAAGGTAGCAGTTCCCCTTGTTTTCTCCCTTACCTTTTGGAAGATAAAGTTGTCAGCAAGAGAGGATAAGAATTTCCTTGATCTGTTAGTTTTGCCTGAGAGAGATTCCCAACAAATGTCTGGATAGTTGAAATCTCCCATGACAACTATGTCATATTTTTTTGAGAACTTGGCCATTTGATGCATAAAGAGTTCATCCATAGCTTCAGCTTGCACAGGCGGCCTGTAGTAAATGCCTACAATGGTGTCCTTTCCATTGTTCTGTCCTTGTATTCTTACCCAAACAGTTTCCACAGAACTCCCAGTCTCTGAAGCTTCAATCTCTGTGCAGATATACGCGTTTCTAACATACAATGCGACACCTCCTCCTCGTTTATCAAGTCTGTTTCTTGCAAATAAGTTGTATCCTTCTAGTCTTGTATTCCAATCATGTGTTTTGTCCCACCAAGTTTCAGTGATTCCAATGACATCATATTTCTTTTCCTGTGTTAGTAGTTCCAATTATCCTTGTTTGTTGCCCATGCTTTGTGCATTAGTATAGAAACATTTTAGTTTGTGATTGGTTTCTCTTTCTCCAATATTTTTATTAATTAGATTCTTTCGTCTTTGTTCTTCCTTTCCACTTCTAATAGCAGAGTTCTCAATAGCATTTGTCAGGTGTATGGCTTTTTCTGGTCTTTTGCTTCCCTTCCCATGTTGTTCTAGTTTAAAGCTCTCATGACAAGTGTAGCAAGGCGACTTCCAAATACATGCTTACCAGTCTTCGTAAGGTGCACCCCATCTCTAGCAAGTAGTCCATCGTATAAGTAGTTCACTCCGTGATCCAGAAATCCAAATCGTTGCTGACGGCACCATCGACGTAGCCAGTTGTTCACCTGCAGAATCTTATTCCACCTCCTTGTTCCATGGCCATCCACTGGGAGGATGGAAGAGAAGACCACCTGCGCTCCCAGTTCTTTCACTTTCTTGCCTAAGTCTTCAAAGTCTCTGCAGATGGTTTCCAGGTCGTTTCTTGCAGTGTCATTTGTCCCCACATGTAGTAGCAGGAATGGGTAGTCATCTGTAGGTCTGAAGAGTCCTGATATCCTGTCAGACACATCTTTAATTTTTGCACCTGGAAGACAGCACATTTCTCTTGAAGTTATATCCGGTCTGCAGATAGCGGCCTCAGTTCCTCTCAACAGGGAATCCCCCATGACCACCACCCTCCGTTTCTTCTTCACAACATTTTTCTTTCTCCATCCAGGAGGACTCTGAAGGCGTACAAGGTTGCTGCTTGTTGGCAAAGTCTTATCCTGATGTATTTCTTCATTGTTTTCCTGCGTGAGAGCCTGGTACTGGTTTCTGAGCAGTATGGGTGCTGACTGCCTCCTGATCCTCCTGCTTCTCTGGGTCACATGTCTCCATTCCTCTGTTTCTTCAGGTGCACTTCGAATTTCTTCTCTTTCTGTAACATGAAGAGATAATTCTGCTCTGTCCAAGAACTCTTCACCTTCCTTAATGATCTTCAACGTAGCTAACCTCTCTTCGAGATTTTGCAACTTTTCCTCCAACAGGGACACAAGCTTGCATTTGTGGCATGTGAAGTTTGGCTTTTCCACTGGTAAGTCTGTGAACATGTAGCAAGAAATGCAGCTCACCAAATGGCTCCTGGCCTCTTCCATCTTTTGATTTCTTAAAAACGATGAAAGATGAGCCCAAATTCGCGCGCCGACAGGCTCTTCCCCTGGTTTTCCGATTTCCTCTTTTCAGCTGCAACGGCCAAAACCCAGTGATCGTTGAGCTCGCGGAGACTCTTCACTTATCCCAGAAGGCACTGGGAATATGCAAATGATCTCCTCAAGACTCTTCCCCTGGTTTTCCGATTTCCTCTTTTCAGCTGCAACGGCCAAAACCCAGTGATCGTTGAGCTCGCGGAGACTCTTCACTTATCCCAGAAGGCACTGGGAATATGCAAATGATCTCCTCAAGACTCTTCCCCTGGTTTTCCGATTTCCTCTTTTCAGCTGCAACGGCCAAAACCCAGTGATCGTTGAGCTCGCGGAGACTCTTCACTTATCCCAGAAGGCACTGGGAATATGCAAATGATCTCCTCAAGACTCTTCCACTGGTTTTCCGATTTCCTCTTTTCAGCTGCAACGGCCAAAACCCAGTGATCGTTGAGCTCGCGGAGACTCTTCACTTATCCCAGAAGGCACTGGGAATATGCAAATGATCTCCTCAAGACTCTTCCCCTGGTTTTCCGATTTCCTCTTTTCAGCTGCAACGGCCAAAACCCAGTGATCGTTGAGCTCGCGGAGACTCTTCACTTATCCCAGAAGGCACTGGGAATATGCAAACGATCTCCTCAAGACTCTTCCCCTGGTTTTCCGATTTCCTCTTTTCAGCTGCAACGGCCAAAACCCAGTGATCGTTGAGCTCGCGGAGACTCTTCACTTATCCCAGAAGGCACTGGGAATATGCAAACGATCTCCTCAAGACTCTTCCCCTGGTTTTCCGATTTCCTCTTTTCAGCTGCAACGGCCAAAACCCAGTGATCGTTGAGCTCGCGGAGACTCTTCACTTATCCCAGAAGGCACTGGGAATATGCAAATGATCTCCTCAAGACTCTTCCCCTGGTTTTCCGATTTCCTCTTTTCAGCTGCAACGGCCAAAACCCAGTGATCGTTGAGCTCGCGGAGACTCTTCACTTATCCCAGAAGGCACTGGGAATATGCAAATGATCTCCTCAAGACTCTTTCCCTGGTTTTCCGATTTCCTCTTTTCAGCTTCAACGGCCAAAACCCAGTGATTGTTGAGCTCGCGGAGACTCTTCACTTATCCCAGAAGGCACTGGGAATATGCAAATGATCTCCTCAAGACTCTTCCCCTGGTTTTCCGATTTCCTCTTTTCAGCTGCAACGGCCAAAACCCAGTGATCGTTTCGCTCGCGGAGACTCTTCACTTATCCCAGAAGGCACTGGGAATATGCAAATGATCTCCTCAAGACTCTTCCCCTGGTTTTCCGATTTCCTCTTTTCAGCTTCAACGGCCAAAACCCAGTGATCGTTGAGCTCGCGGAGACTCTTCACTTATCCCAGAAGGCACTGGGAATATGCAAATGATCTCCTCAAGACTCTTCCCCTGGTTTTCCGATTTCCTCTTTTCAGCTGCAACGGCCAAAACCCAGTGATCGTTGAGCTCGCGGAGACTCTTCACTTATCCCAGAAGGCACTGGGAATATGCAAATGATCTCCTCAAGACTCTTCCCCTGGTTTTCCGATTTCCTCTTTTCAGCTTCAACGGCCAAAACCCAGTGATCGTTGAGCTCGCGGAGACTCTTCACTTATCCCAGAAGGCACTGGGAATATGCAAATGATCTCCTCAAGACTCTTCCCCTGGTTCGGGCATCATGAATCTAATGACAAGTTTCTAATATCACACATTTAAGCGCTAACATTTTCCATATGTCCATCCAACCAAATCCTGCCTTATTCCTCTTTTTCAATAGGAATAGATAATGTTTAGCAAAAGCATACTCTGTCAGGCTATGTTCACATACCTATTCCATTAGATTATTCCATTTAGAGCAAACAAATAGAACTCAAAAATAGAATACATTCTTGTGTAAAACGGAAGCCGAGAGCCTTCTTTGATTTATGTGGGGTCTGTTTGCTTTCCATTTCTTGCTTATCTTTAGAGCAAAACAAACATTTTTGAATATAGGACTTTTTGGGGGGAGTCTCTCAGCTTCCAATTGACAAACGAAGGCATTCCGTTTATCTTTTCTGTTTATTTGCTCTGCTTCTCTGACCCATTTATCTGTTCTGCTGGTTTGTTCTAAACAGAACACACAAATAAAATAGTTATGCAGACACTTGAACAGAGCTTCACATCTTGCTAGTGGCTAAACTACTTATCATTAAAAACGACAGTCCCCCGTCCATGCCTTTACAAGGAGGATTGATTAGAAGAGTGATATTTCATTACTGTTATGAAAGGTCATACCCAGAAGCAATAGATTTCTTTTAGTACGGTAATGCTGGAATCCATGGTTAACCCATTTTGTTGTTGATTCCCAAGGTCATTTAGTTTTTTCTGGACTTTTAAGTCAGTGGAAGACTATGCCCTATGATGTCAAATCTTTCGGTGTAAGACATGATTTAAGCTGATCTTTTGTCAACTGTATTGGGCATAAGTTATGTTTCAATTCTCAATTTTTTTTAACAAAAATATTGCTGAAGCAATTTTTTATGTTACATCTGATACATTATAGATGTATTCTCACCTTCTAATTTAATATCTCCATAATAAGACAATGTAAAGAGGCACCACACGGAAGTACAATTGGTTCCTGATCAAGTGTTTCTTCATACAAACCTTCCATACATAATCAAAAAAATATATACACTACAGTAATCATTACAGATTCAAAATCCATGGCTCTAATGGTAACAGCGATCTTTGTTGTAAAAAGTGTAACTAGTTCAGGACCACGCACATTTTCAAGTTTTATCATAATTGTACTTTTAATGGCTCTAAAAAAATTCTTGTCCAGATATTCAAATAGTTTGTGCCCCTTTTTTCATGGGGTTTAATTTTTGTTATGGTTTTAGTCCTTTTTTGCTGATGTATGGGAAAAATGTAAAGAAAAATAGGAAATGAATGCAAATTTTTCACTTTTTTTACGGCCACAAGGGACTGCAAAAAAGCATTTTAAAATTGTAAATTATTTTTACATATTGAACTATTTTTTCTTAATGGGGGTAAGGGCAGAAACAGCAGTATTTCTTTTATTAGTGTACTTTTATTTATGCTTTTTATTTCAATTTTTTTTTGTTTGTTTTTTTTCATTTATTTTTTCAATTATTTTACACACTGTGTTACTCATAAGATATTAAAAGCTATTACTTCACAGCTACTTCGGCTTTTCACCAAGATTTTCTTCATGATAAAACATATATTGAGCACAAAATAACAATGTAAAATATGTCAAGCCCAGGAGGTATAAGGAATAGAAAAATATCTATCTATTTTACTCCCATCCATTGTCATTCCTTCCGATTTCCTTCCAACATTTTTCAAAACATAAGTGAAGGAGAAAACTGAAACAGAAATGCATTTGTGCATCAGTCATAATAATATTTCTATCCAAAAAATGGTTTAGACTCAGAATATGAAAGCTAAAGCCCCCGTCACACATAGCGGCGCTACAGCGATCCCGACAGCGATACGACCTGGTAGGGATCGTTGCTGAATCGCTATGTGGTCGCTGGTGAGATGTCAAACAGTCAGATCTTCCCAACGACGCAGCAACGATCGAGCGACCCGTAGCGACCTTTGTAACGATGTCACTCCATGTGTCTCACTTCTGAGTCGCTGACAAGGTCGTTGGTAAAAGGTGTCAAACATACCGATGCATGCTACCTAGCAGGACCTCAACGATCAAAAAAATGTCCAGGACATTCCGACATGACCAGCAATCTCACAGCAGGCGCCTGGTCGCTGCTACCTGTCAAACGTAGCGAGATTGCTGGTGAGGTCGCTGTTGCATCACAAAACTTGTGAGTCAGCAGCGATCTTTCTAGCGATCTCACTGTGTGTGATGGGGGCTTATCTCCATGAATATCCCAGATAAGTGTCTGGTTTGGCTCATAGCTTTGGTCAAGTTTTAAGACACTTTTATGGGTCATCCATTGACTTATAGGGTAGCTACAAATAGTATTCTTCAATTTTGATAAAAGCTAATTTGCCTAATAGATAGAGAACTGCCTGTAAGACTACATATATCTTCCAGGATTCCTCAAAACATTATCTGCACCCAAAGTATGTTGTTCTAGCCAAAAAGTGCCTTGAAATATTATATACTGGGAATGTCTATGTATTTTGTTTTAGTTCTGATTATGTTATTTCGCCTCGCACTGTTTTCTACAAGACTTGTACTACAAACCCCTATTCAAGAAAATATTTGTATAAATAATTCTAGATTTTAATTTTCAATTAACAAAGCACTTAGGACATTTTAATCACAGATAGCAAATGTACAGTGCGTGAGGGCAACATCAATTTACACGGAAAGACTTGAAGTATAATTTACAGCTGATAAATGAAATCAGTGTCATCCATTTGCACCAGCAGCAGGGATTTCTGATCTAATAAACTATATAAAAAAGAATTAAAAGCCATAAATAGATTGCCACCTTATCCGAATGACTCAAGAATTAATGACAGAATTGATTACAATTACTGCCTTGAAAATTCAAAGTCATCGCAATCTAAACTGCCTTGTAAAATGACATCATATTTCTAGGTGATACATATACCTATGACAGTGGAAGGCTATAGTGTCAGAAAAAGACTTTTATATTGGTTTGCTATGGATAAAAAGCGGACATTGGTATCATGGCTAAATATAGAATGTTCACATACATTTTCCTGAGGGTAATATTAAAAGTAAGGAGCCTTTATGATTGTGCAAGGACAGATAATTAGGCAATTAAAGCTATTAGAAGGGGATGCAGTAACAAGGCTGGATGAATTATACCCTCAAATCTTTAAACGTCCAACAAGAAAAGAAGAAATCCCTTGAGGCAAAGGATTAATAGATCACTAAAATAAGTACCAGAAGCAAATGTACTATGGTTACAATATTTAAGTAGGGGAAATTGTGAGATTCCTAAATAGCTCTATCATTTAAATTAGAAAAGAAAGAAGGGTAGATTATTCTCTTGTAGTTAGTAGATGGATGGATAATCTTTCAAATTGTGCCTTTTTTAGTGTTCAACTTCATCAACGTCACAAGCTAAAATACAGGAAGGCCTTCTACCTATTATGAGCAAAAAAAAAAAATGGAAATCATGAACAATTTTTATAGACTTATCAGCCTTCAGTTGGATTTTTGGTGATACTAGGTGCCCCAGAGGGTATTAGGTAGTATTACTGCTCGGATTCCAATATAAACTAAAGAATAAAAATTTATGGATACTTGTCAACATTATAAATTTGAAAAAAAAAAGTATTTGATCCAGCAACGCGTTTCGATCGCAACAGCGATCTTTATCAAAGCTTTGATAAAGATCGCTGCTGCGATCGAAGCGCGTCACTTGCTGTCCCTGTGTGCACATATGGTGAGGTCTTGGAGCATGTCTTTTGTCATGTTTTAATCATTGGAATAAAATTTTGAAGATTTTTACCCAAGGAGCTGGAGCAAAGACTTTTTTTTCTGTTGTATATCGTGTCATCAGAACGGAGTTCCCGTGCACCTGGAATGTGGTGAGCTGGCTTTATTCTTTTTGTACCTAACATTATAAATTCTCAGGTGACATTTTACTGTTGAGCCTAGGAATCTAAGCCAATTATGCCTAATAATAATTATGTAATATAGTTAGAAAATGCTTTTTTGAGTTTTTCTTATGATGAGTAAATAAATAAATCAAAATAAAATGAGAAATTAACTTAAAGGGAATCTGTCACCAGGTTTTTGATACAATCTAGCAGCAGCACAATGTAGAAGCAGGTTTAATTTCAGTGATGTGATATTTATTGGGCTGCTTGCTATAGTTTTGTTAAAATCATCAGGAGATTATCACTAGCAGTCTAGTAAACTTGCTACCACAGAATGGTCTATATTCATGAACTTTGAATCACCCCACTTCCCACCACCGATTGGCCACTTTCTGCCTATGCAGTGTGTATAGAAGGCTGTCAATTACAAGTAGCATTCTCCTAAGGCTGGAGTCACACTGACCAGCGCAAAATACGGTCTGTAGTTTACATGCGTAATACAGATGAATGACCCCTAAATAGTGCTCCGTAGGTCATCCGTAAGCCAGGTGTGGTCGCGTATTTTGCGCATGTCAGCATCCGTATGTAATCCGTATGGCATCCGTATGCAATCCGTGTGGCGAGATTTTCTCGCAGCCTTGTAAAATGGACATTTAACGGTTTTGAGGCCTACTAACTATTTAAAACATCAGGCTGCACTGTATTTATTGGCTCAGGAACAGGTGGCAGCCTCCATTCTGTCCATTTGTCACCTAGCCTTCACTAGGTGTGTTGCTGTGGTATGTGCAGCATGTCAGACAGTCTGACTTTCACCACAACTGAGCAGGTTCTCTTCCACTGGCTTTTGTCATGGTGCTTTGGCCAACCATACGCAGTGATAGTGGATCCGCGGAGGAGGAGTCGCATGTGGGTACATCCACTTTTGAGGCAACGAATCACAAGAGGTAATTTTCACAGCCTCTATTATTCTCTGTGGGAGCATCCTGTCAAATTCTACCAATACTATCGCATGAGCCTTGCAACATTTGCTACACTCTTGGAGACACTGCGCCCTTGGATAACCTTTCAGGATACAAGGATGCGCAAAGCTATATCTGCAGAGGAGCGACTTGTACTCACAATACAGTATGTACTAGACAACCACATTCTCTACATTATGTTCATGATGTGTTGGGCAAAGTTTGAATTTTTGCCTTCATGGAGTAAGTTTTAGGCCCTCATCTTAGTCCACATATGTTTCAACTTACAGTCACGAATGTTGGGTGGAATATGGACTGAATATCACTTACTCATTGTGCAAAGCAAGATGTGTGTGTTCTGACATAGTCAGGTCAATATGTATTGAAATATGGACAAGACTATATCAAGTCGTCATGCCCGAGGTCAGGATGGAAGACTGGTTGAGGATATCAAGGGACTTTGAGGAAGAATGCCAGTCTCCAAATGGTATTGGGGCCCTTGATGGCAAATATATCCGGGGGCGTAATCCGCCGAACTCTGGCTCCCAATTCTTCGATTATAAGCAAAACTTTTCTGTAGTATTGTTGTCTCTGGCCGACCCTCAATACAAGTTTATAATTGTTGACATTGGGGCCTATGGAAGGACGGGAGACTCTAGAGTCTTCAATACTTCCATTATGGCTCGGCGGCTATGCACCAACCATTTTGATCTACCACCACCACGACAGCTACCAGGCTCCACTCAAGAATCTGTCCCTTATGTTCTTGTGGCAGATGATGCCTTTCAGTTAACGCGCAATGTCATGAGGCCATATCCCTGGCGCAACCTTCATCACAGGCACAGGATATGTAACTTGCGCCTATCACGTGCTTGGCGACTGGTGGAGTGTTCCTTTGGCATTCTTTGTGCCAAATGGCGGCTACTCAGTCTGCCATTCAGCTGAGTGAACCAAATGTTAATGAAGTAGTGAAAGCCTGTGTGGTACTTCATAACTTCACCAGGATACATGATTGTTCCTCCTCTGCTGGTGTTGTGCGTAGGCCGGACAATGTGTGTAGGGTGAGACCACCTTTCAACCATCAACGTAGACAGATCTCTGGCCTCAATGTGCGTGATCATTTCACGAATTACTTTATGGCACCTCAGGAGGAACCTTCTTGGCAAGAGCATGCTGGATCTATGTTGGCAATGTTGCTTTGATGTGTGTCAAAATATATATATTTCTACTCCTTGTGAATCTCTGACTGCTGCTTTGATTTGCTACGCGTCTTTTGATATGGGTTTGGACAATTAAGACAGAGATGTAAAGTGTAGTTGGCCAATTTTTACTTTTGCCTTTTTTGTGGTTTTTTTTAAGTTTGTAAGGCAAATATATTCTTGCCCTATGAAAAACTTGGGCAATGGCCCAAATTGGGCTTTTGGCATATTTTAACATTGTTGTTCAAACAAAATTACTAACATATCCTACAACATACATAGTGCAATAACATTGCAACTGTACACATTTGGAATACAAAGTTAAAAAGAGGAGTTATCCATCATCAAAATGAGCTACACAAGATAATACTAACATTTATTGTTTTCAAACCATATTAATAAGCCACCATGACAGGCAAGGCTACCTTACGCGTTTCTGACACATATTACATGTCTGTAATAAACACAATATTTCACCGCACTATACTGGGAAAGTCAAAGGATCAAAATAGAAGACTGACTTGATAATACATAGAGAGAGCGTGATGGTCTTGAGGCTGTTTGCCTTGATTTTGGAATATAGTTAGCTGGCCTAAATTGGACTAAGAGAATATGGACAGCACACCTTTTCTATGCATTTTCAAGTGAGTACTCTATTTTGATCCTTTGACTTTGCCAGTATAGCCCCATGAAATATTGTATTTTTGACAGACATGTAATATATATCAGAAACACATAAGGTAGCCTTGCCTGTCATGGTGTCTCAATCATATGAATTGAAAACAGTCATAAGAAATGTTATTAATATCTATTTTAGCTCATGTTGCTGCTGGCTAAAACCTCTTTTGGACTTTGCCTTGGGATTTTAAACACCAGGTCAAACACACTGGACATCTCCTCCCATCAAAACAATTAACAGTCATATACAGTATGGGTTTACTAAGTCACTTATAAATTGTGGAATGTTGGGGAAGGAGAAGGCGGAGGAGCAGCCTGTGCTTGCTGCTGACTACTTTGAGCAACATCGCCCTGTGTGGATGCATACTGTTGTCCATGCTGTTGGTAGTGACCTTCCTCCTGTGATTGTTGGGGGTAGTGGCCATAGTAATACTGCTGAGGGGCATCTTGTTGGGGCGGGTAGGCCCGTGGCTCATACCCACCAATATAGTCATGTCGGCCCCAACCAGGTTGGGACCAGCCTCCATCACTGGGTGGGACTAAGTGGCCATATTGGTGGGGTTGGCTAGAGCCAGAAATCTGTTGCTGGTGTTGGGAAGGTTGGGTAGGGGGAGGAAGGGGGTGAGGTGTAGGCCCACGTATTAGAGGATGTTCGGACCCTGCTTGAGCAAGCATCTGTGTGGATGGTCTCATGCGCATTAGATTTCTGGGGGAAAGCTGCCACCTCTCCAGATATTCGAAAAGCTTATATGGGGTATTGGGGGGGTGCTTGCATCAAGCAGGATCTGAAAACATCCCCTAATACGGAGCCTGACCTCACGGGTAAGGGCACAGAGATAAAGGGTCAGGCTACGTGAGTAGGCCTCCTCCCCATCATCTGTAGTTACTCTAGATAAATAATTTAGCACCCCTGTGTCCACATTGGTCCTGCTCTCTTGAACAGTGACCTGGTGCCTTCTTCGTGTTCTCCGGGATGTAACAGCAGCCTGTGGGGATCCCCTGATATGGCCAGTTGGGCTGCTGCTCTAGTTGCCCGGCTCTTCCAGGATGGGTGATGGGGCAGCAGCAGACTGTCCTGGTGGTGTTGTGTGTTGGGCAGCCAATGGGTTCTCCTGTGATGACTCATCTTCTGCCATCCTTCTTGTAGGGGGGAGAAGATGGGCCAGCCACCTCATCCCCTACAGGATCAATTATGGGCTCTGTCTCTGAGGAAGTTCCTCGATCCGTAAGGTTGGATTGAGTTCTTTTATGAAATAGAACAGAGGCAAAAATACATCAATATTTTTGGCCCTGTAAAGTATTTGTGTAATGTGGTGTGAGGTATCTACTTACGGTCTCAGATCCAGAATTGGGGCGAGGAAGGAGAGCCGGTCGTAATAGATATATTTCCTTTTGACGTATCCCGCATCCCCACTCCTGGACCGCTGCTGGCGTTCCCGGCGGTATTGGTCCCGGATGCTTCGCCAGCGTTTCATCACATCTTCCACTGCAATGTGACAGGAAATATTGTCAAATTCACATATTTGCTAGGTCACATTTGCTACCAGTAGTCTAGGCATGGGGCCTTCTGGGGTGTGCTTTCTACCCATGGTGGCATATCTAATTGGGCAGATACACAGGGTCTCTTTAGCTACACTTAATAATTGGTTTGTCTAGGAGGATGAGGAGCTTGTGGCCTAAACCCAAATTATGGCTGTGTGAATCCATGTGTCACATCCAAATCTAACGGCCTCATGAGGCAAAAAGTACATGCACAGGAAGGGGGGTGCTGATTCTATATTCCTTTTTTGTTGTGCGCTAAGGTTACTCATGTTTTGCCTTGTACTTACGAATTTTATGCTGCTCCTCACATGGTCGGTCACCAGAGTCATGGTACATCTGGCGACAGATGCGCCTCCATGATGCCTCCTTTCTTGCCCTGTTTGCATAATTGGCATCGCGTTGGTCCCAGATTTCGGGACGCTCCTGCACCAGGACAATGAGCATCACCACATTTATGTAAGTGGACGCCATGCTGCTGCTGTACTCCGTGGAGGTGTACTTCTGGGATGTCTGGAGCGCTTTTTGAGCTCATTTGCATGTCTAGGCTTCCTGATGATGGATTGGCCCATTTCCTGTCACCAGCCAAAAGACCTGCGTATTGCTCGCAGGTCACACGTCTGGTCCGTGTGTAATCCGTATTTTTTGCGCACCCATAGACTTGCATTGGCGTACTACGGGCGTAGTACGCTGACAATCGCAGCATGCTGCGATTGGCACGGAGAGTAGAATACGGATGAGAAATATACGCCTGGTGCGAGTGACCCCATAGAGAATCATTTGTCCATGTCCAATGCGTACTTTTAGCGCCTCTCACTCGGACGTATTCCTCGCCGGTGTGACCCCGGCCTAAATCATAAATCCAGCTTAATTAGGTTTCACAACAAGCAAACATTCCAATACAACCTGAGAAAGGCAATAGCGGCTGTTATCTCAGCAGGTGGGTCCTGCCACCCCCTTCCATGCTACTGGAATTAGATGCTGAAAAACACACTTGAGAAGGTGTCATGGCGATTCTTGTCTGCCACCTTGGCTGAAAGGGAATTAAGTGAGATTTTCTCTTGTTATTTTGCCTAAACACAGGAACTTGTCAAACAACACTCTTACTGAATGGTAAAGAATCAGTGCTAATTGACCTTTTCTGGGGAACTCAGAGTTGTCCCTTACCCCTCTTTTTATTTAAACTTTATATTTATTCCCTTCTTTACCACCTGCAAGTTACAACTTTGCTAAAAGGCATATGTGTCAGAAATAGCAAACTAAAACTCGTGGCATTTGCTGATAACCTCCTCTTCATGATCTTGAAGCCCAAGCAATGTCTGCTGGATATTCTTTCTGAGAATGAATCCCTAGGAATCTCTTCAGGATATACACTTAATTTAGGAAAATATGAAGCATTACTATTACGGTGGCCCTCCAGACCTGAATGATGGGTTCTGTTGTGGACTGACCCGGGTTGGAGTAGTGGTACTGCAACCACTAGGGGCAACACCAAGAAGTAGCATAGTCAGCAATATCCAGGTAGATGGGAGCAGCAGTATAATTGAGAGATCAGCAGGTTGCGGAGTCAGGAATAGCCAGAGGTCGGTACACAGTAGCAGCAGTATATTCTTGGGTGAAGCAGCAGGTAAAAGGAAACCTTGACTAAAGGCTGGAGGCCTGCAAGAAGGGAAGTGCAATTATAGGTTCAAATAGAGTGTTCAATCAGGAAATTTACAAGGTTAAGCCATTCAGGAACTTACAGGGTGGAGCCAATCAGGAATTACACAGGTACTAGCATCTGGGTTAGCAAGGAACTGTCCAGAAAGCTGAAATAGCTCAAAAGGTATAGCTGCTGCCTGATGCACCAGAGCTGCTGCGTTTGAGTCCTGACAGGCAGTCTTCAGTTTCTAATAGGGAACAAAAACACTTACTTACTAAGGAAGTGACATTACATGTTCCTCCAAAAACTTTATCAACACAATATAACACAATATATCTGCAATCTTGAAAACCTGCTACAGAACTGGAAACATTTTAATATATCATTCATAGGCTGGGCCTATATACTGAAGATAGTAAAATTCCCTCGACTACTCTACTTATTACAGTTAAGGATGAGTGGACCCATGGAAGTTCGAGTTCTGGCAAACGATCCAAACTTAAAGGGAACCTGTCAGCAGCATTGTGCACAGTAACTTACACACAGTGTCAGGTTGGTGCCGTTATACTGAATAAAATGATACCTTGGTTTATGAAATCCATCTTGTGGTTGTTCTTTAATCTTTATTTTCAGTTTTGTGCTAATGAGGTTCTTGTGCCCTAAGGCGGGGTTGCTGTATGTGGTGCTCTGTTTAGATATTCATAATGCAGACTTCTGACAGGTCACTGATCCCTCACTGACCTGCCCCCTAATTTACATAATGAATATCTGTACATATGTAGAAAAAAAACCTTCTGAAGACAAGTAGGCAGGTGTCGACTGTGGCACATACTCTGCAGAAAAAATCACAAGTTCTATGTGTCAATAATACATTTTATTCAAGTTATTCATCTATAAGAAAGAAAACTCAATTTGAAAATGGTGCCCGCTGTGCCTGCGCATTAGCTGCTATTGTTGTAGCTGTGATCTGATAGCTGCTACTGCACATGCCAAGAAGGGGCTCTCAGCTACCTCGAGAGCTGCTACTACGCAATTGCCGGCAGCACCATCTTTGAGGAGGATTTTTTTTTCCTCTCCAGTAACATGGCGCCGCCAGTGCATGCGCAGTAGCAGCTCTCAGAGATAGCCTGACAGGCTGCGGGTACCACTTTCCCACAATCCTGACAGAGTGGGGATCACACTTTCTTTCCACCCTGACATTCTAGGGATAGCACTTTCTCTCCACCTTGACAGACCGGGGATAACAATTTCCCGCCATCCTGAAAGGCCAGGGATAACACTTTTCATCCATCCTGACAGGCTGGGATAACACTTTCCCATCATTCTGTAATATCTCCGGGGAAGTGCTAATCATGCTGCAGCTATCATCAACCATGTCAATGTTCGTCGTGACACTGGTCATCTGCATGAAACCACCTTCCTTGTGGTTCTCATGCCTGTTCTCATCACCCTTTGCACTGATCCTTACTCCTTAGGTATAATGCAAAAGATCATCATCAAGTACAACATTGATATCCACATTATCATAATTTAGATTATATGACATCAGATCTAGGAGTTGTTAGGAACTTATTGAGAGACCAATTGTCCCAATAATATGTTTATGTGGGGGTTCTCGGACAGCCCCACTTCCCTAAAACCCATCCCGGATTCCCAATATAGGAAAGACAAAAGACTGACTGGCACTTCTAAGCTAATGTGCATACTAGGAGCAACCATCTCCATATACAATAAACAAAAAAAGATGCTCTCTGTAGTGCTAAAGCATATCAATATGAAATATATGAAATATGAATAGCAATACTGCTTCTGGACACTACGAAAAAAAATGAGACGCTTAGCACATAATTTAGCTAATTTATGAAATCTAGGAAAACCCTGGCCATCGGCAAAGGTAGTTGTACACCCCAATCCCAGTGAGAGTCAGTGTTTTCCCAGGGATAAGGTCTTTAGGGAAAACCAGAGCCGATGAGGGTTTGTTCAGCATCAGTGTCTTGAGCCTCAAAGTGATGGTGTCACTGAAAAAATGACTAAGTATGGAATGGACAAGGCAACTGTTAGGTGGATTCATAACTGGCTTAGTGATCGGACCCAAAGAGTGGTCGTAAATGGCTGCACATCCAGTTGGAAGAATGTCTCAAGTGGGGAACCACAGGGCTCTGTCCTTGGCCCTGTATTGTTCAACATCTTTATCAACGATTTAGTTGAAGGAATTGAGGGTAAACTGATTAAATTTGCTGATGACACAAAGCTAGGAGGGATAGCTAATACTAGAGAAGAGAGAGAGAGGATTCAAAAAGATATTAATAAACTGGAGCAGTGGGCAGCAATTAACAGAATGGTTTTTAACAGGGAAAAATGCAAAGTACTACATCTGGGCAATAAAAATGAAAAAAGCATATACAGAATGGGAGGAATAGGGCTAAGCAACAGCACATGTGAAAAAGACTTGGGTAGACTAATAGATCACAGACTGAATATGAGTCAACAGTGTGATGCAGCAGCAAAAAAGGCAAATGCAATTCTAGGATGTATGAACAGAAGCATACAGTCTAGATCACGTGAAGTCATTATTTCCCTCTACTCCTGTTTGGTCAGACCTCATCTAGAATATTGTGTCCAGTTTTGGGCACCACATTTTAAAAAAGACATCAACAAACTGGAGCAAGTTCAGAAAAGAGCGACCAGAATGGTGACCGGTCTGAAAACCCTGTCTTATGAGGAAAGGTTGCAGGATTTGGGAATGTTTAGTTTGCAAAAGAGAAGACTGAGAGGAGACTTAATAGCTGTCTACAAATATCTAAAGGGCTGTCACATTGTAGAAGGATCATCTTTATTCTCATTTGCACAAGGAAAGACTAGAAGCAATGGGATGAAACTGAATGGGAGGAGACACAGATTAGATATTAGAAAAAACTTTTTGACAGTTAGAGTGATCAATGAGTGGAACAGGCTGCCACGAGAAGTGGTGAGTTCTCCTTCAATGGAAGTCTTCAAACAGAGGATGGACAGACATCTGACTGGGATGATTTAGCGCATCCTGCTTTGAGCAGGGGGTTGGACCAGATGGCCCAGGAGGTCCCTTCCAACTCTACGATTCTATGATTCTATGTGTCGCTCACAGTAACCAGTTGGAAATTTTCATGGGCCCTCTGAACCACCAATTCTGATGCTTACTGGACCTAAATTCTGGTTTCACATTGTATTGGAGCCTGCATTGATCTCAACAAAGTCACAGATCAATATTTCTTTGGTTTTGCCATTTGCATCAGACATTGCTCCTCACACAGGTGCATCAGCAAAGCTTTCACATGCTTCCTATAAGCAGCTTCTATATCAGCAGTCACTCACCAAAGAAAAGACAGAGCAGAAAAACAAGAGAGGGGGAGGGGTGTAACAGCTACACTTACAGTAATGTGCCATGTGTAGTTAAACACTGAGTGTGCAAGTGTTTAGTGACAGGAATGATTGCTTAAACCAGATTACTAATTGTAATCATGTTGCAGTGCAGTACAGCACAACCTCCACCAGGCAGTGCTGGTGAGGGAAGAGAGATTGCACACACAGTGCAGCACTATTGAGCAGAAGCACAGGCGCCACTTGGTGGCGAAAGAGAGGTCAGATGAGCTGAGTCAGAAACCGAGAGGGAATGAAATACCAGAGGTCACAGCAATACATGTAGTCAAATACAAGACATAAGTCACAACCAGATGGGAGCAGAGATAACAGAGATGTGAGACAAACAGGTCATAAGACAAGCTGGGTCACATACCAAGAAGTCCAAGCACAGGGAGCGAACACTAAGGCAAGCGGGGTGGCAGGAAATGGAAGTCATGAGATCAGAGTACACGGGCAGAGGACAAAACACAGTATCAAGGGGTCAGCTGCTCTAGCCTGGGAGTATGAACTATCACTGACATTGGTCTGCAGACCACAGCAGACTGAAATAGCCCCACAGAACCCAAAACGAGGCAGAGAAGGTTAACTCCCGCACAACCAGACTGGGGAGAGAATAACAAGAAACAAACCCTGGCCTGGATCATGACACTAAAGCTCTATATCCCACGACTTGTCACCAATTGTAAGAAGAACAGCCGAGGATCACACAGATATGCCACAGCTGCCACTAATTTGTCAGGAAACAGCCAGGAAATCACACAGATATCCCCAACACTGTTACCAAGTTGTCACGAACAGCACTCTATTACCTCCAAAGGTCAGGACAATTGCGCTGCCTGGATATTGGGCAGTTCACAGTGAACGTATAGCACATACATCTCCGATTCCAATGCATGGAATATATATATACACAGTATATATATATATGCATATTATATATACTGTATATATAGATATGCAGTATATATATACACAGTATATATATCTATATATACTCCAGTATGTTCACTGTCAAGGCCGCAAAAGCCAGAGAAAGCTAGCTGCCTTCATCAATCAATTATAAATGCCAATTGGACATATAAAAGTTAGTGTATGGCTTCAGGGGTGCGGTTTATAGTGCAAGAGGTCCAAAGCTATTAAATTTTATATATTTAATCCGAAAAGTAGGCAGTGTTTAAAAAAATCTACAAAAGATACTGTGTCTTTCAGGACTGACAAGATTATAATTCAAAATCTGTATTTATCAGATAAAAGTCATCCCCATATACCTCTCCTGGATGACCTCAGATTGTGGCTAGTCAAGAGGATGTGGCTAGGTCCCAAAAAATTATGGGAACCCCAATTTTCAGGATATCTTCCCAGTCAGGACATATTAATACCATATTTCCAATCATGATTTTAGCTTTCCACAGATAGGAAACATACATGGCATATACTGTATATTGTTATCCATCTGTCTGGTATTAATTTGGAGATATTCGCCACTTTGTTACAACGCTGAAAATATGTCTCCCATAGCTGTAGGCACTACGCCATTCACAAAAATACACATTCATAACTGATTTTTTTACCTATTGTCTGATATTCTTGACCAAATGTGGCTTTGAAGAGAGGAAATTTATTTTCCCAGGCGAGAAAACTCACAACTCCCAACCTTTGTATACAATGAGCCCTAGACTTCTTATATGCTTCTTATAGACTTCTTAAATTACCTGTTAACAGCAGGAGCTCAACAAGCAGATGAAGTGCTTGCTCTTGTTTCTTTCCCAAGTTATAATTAATCCAAACTACAATGTTCAATATGAAGGTGGCATGTCCCCTCTTAAGAGATGGCTTTATGGATTTTGATCTCAGTTTACCATTACATCTACGATACCCACAACTACAGAATTTCTGGTCCCAGGTATATAGATTCTTAATTCAGCACTTAATCTTTAATGCCCCACTGAACTCGACATGGGAGATTTTTACATGGGCACTACCTGTAGCTAAAGACGCTCACCTAATTACCAAGCAAAATCTCTGAATCTTATACTTCTCTGCAGTGGCAGCATACAAAAAAAATTACCAAAGTATGGAAACAAGAGACCCCACACTGTAAAAAAGTCTAGAAAAACTCTCATTCATCCAGAAAAATCTAATAGTAGTCCTCAAAACGCTATGGGCTAGACAAGGTCACCTTGATACAGTGGTGGATTGCAAGTTGGAACCTTAGTGTCAAAGATTTAGAGAAGAAATTATATTTCTTGCCTCACTGGAGCATCTGGAAAGGTAGCTGATGCAGCTGGTGTGATGGAAGAAGTAAAGACAGATATTGCTAAAGATTGATTAATTTGACTGTGAGATCATATTGAATAAGAAATGTAAAATACTCACATGTATATCCATTTTTATGAAAACTTTGACTGATTCAAGTGCCCCGTCACTCATAGCGACTCACCAGTGATCCCGACAACGATATCAAGGTGTCAGGATCGCTGGTGAGTCGTTACATGATCGCTGGTGAGCTGTCAAACAGACAGCTTCACCAGCGATCAGCACCAGCGACGCCGAGCGCGCGTCATTTAGAAACCCGATGTGTACCTTGGTTACCAGCTCCCTGCATCAGCGCGCTGGTAACTAAGGTACACATCGGGTTTCTAGGCGCTGCACCCCCCTTAGAAACCCTGCGTTTACCCTAGTTACCAGCTCCTGCTCGCTAGTCGCTGGTCTCCCACCTGTCACACGCAGCGATGCATGCTGGCCAGCAGGAGACCAGCGACCCCAAAAATGTCCAGAGGTTTCCACAGCGATCAGTGATACCCGGCAGGGGGGGCCAGTCGCTGATAGCTGTCACACACAGCGATCTCGCTGGTGAGATCGCTGTTGCATCACAAAACTTGTGACTCAGCAGCGATCTCATAAAAAAGCTACATGTCATATAGTAAAGTTACATAAAAATGAAAAAGTTCTTGCTGCAATGACTGAATGAATGTACAAAAAATAAATCCACAGGTCCCAACTACAGATGAGCATGCCCACCCTGGCTAATCAAATGCTGAATCGGGGATGCTGGAAGGTAAGAGATTCACAGGCCTTCCATTCAGCAGCCAGGTACCACTGATCTAGACATCTAGACACTGAACTGGAGTCCCATGAATTGATAGACTCGTGTCTAGTCCCAACTGTCCTGGATACAGTGGCCAGTCCCAAATTTGGGTCTACGACCTACAAGAGTGCAGGAGAGGCAATTATAGTTAACAACAGAATGTCCTACTGAGGTAAATGAACTTGAAAATACATAACATGCTATTCACACTTGAAACATTTAAATACACCTTCCCATCTGCTTGTTGTCCCTCTATCTTCATCCTACTCTTATTTAATTGACTTCTCTGGCTTCATAGAGTAAGAGTAGGGTAGAGAAAGATAGAAACCGAGCAAGACGAAAGTTGTATTTAAATGATTGGCCCCACCATGAAGTACCAAGCACCTATAATTGGATTGAACAGTCATTCTGTACTGACAGAGTCCCTTTTATCAATTTACAGTCTCACAGAATGTACAAGGTAGGACAAAGTAGGTGAATAATTCAAAGAATCCTTTATTATATAAAAAGATAGTAAGATAATGGCAATGGGAAAGCACCCAACACACAGAATCTGTGTGATACCGGCTCAATAATACAAAATTGTTGTAAATACAATAATTATTATAATACTTCAACCAAATAGGTAGGCAAGAAAAGGTAAAATATATCATATCAATTACATAAAGCCATCTGATAATGGTCCCAGTCAACACATATCTGAAAAAATTATTTTACAAGTATAAAATATCCCATATGAGTGTGTGAAAACACCAAGATGTAAAATAAATCTTTCATAAAAGAAGGGCAAAATACATAACTCTCATAAAATAAGTTTTAACCATAGAAGCTTCATATGAAGTGCACATGATAAAAAAGCGAACTATTAAAAAAGTGCCAGAGTGTATATATATATATATATAGTGATAAAAAGTATGTAACAGTATTGCAAGGCTGCCTAACTAAAAGAGCAACAAGGTGACACAGTGCACAAGAAGTATATACCATATAATTTAGATCAAGGAAGCTAATGCGGGAACCATTTAATGAATAGGCCACCTGAAAGTAAAACATGGACTATACCTTTAAGAGCCGACGGCACCATATACAGAACGTGCCCCGATGCGCGTTTCGGAATCTGAGTTCCTTCGTCATTTGCCAGCACCTGTAAGTTTGTGAAAATTAGAATCAAGATTGATTCACAGTAGATACATTCGATCATGTATACAAATTAGTGATAAGCCCTTAGTGCTGCAAAGACTAAAACACACTTTCAGAATTGTAAAAAGGTCTAAGGCAGAGTTTACCAACTTCAGTCCTCAAGAGCCACCAACAGGTAATGTTTTCAGGATTTCCTTAGTATTGCACAGGTGATATCTGTTCACCTGCACAGACAATAGCTCCATCACCTGTGAAACACTAAGTTAATCATGAAAACATGACCTGTTGGTGGCTCTTGAGGACTGGATCTCCAGAACACTGACAGGTATTGTTTTTGCACAACAACAGTGTTAATGAATTGGCTTATTTGTTCTTAAATAAATCTTAATTCCCACAATAAGTATTTGGCGAGATTCTGATGTTAAGAACTCCTATAAAATTTGGCAGCAGCTATACAAAGGGCCCATATAAATTAATTGATGGAAATAGGGAAAGTGCAGCCTACAGAACAACATATGAAGACAAAACCTGCAATGAATGACTGTACTAGTTACAAAAGTAAATTTTATTAAATCAAAACCATGATAAAATTGACAAAATCACATAGTAATAGGTGAAACCATTATATAAAATATCCAATATAAAAATGTCATTGCAGAAATATATACAGATAGACCTGGGGTTTGAATTCATTGGGAAGTCTACAAGCAGCAACAGCAAAGGCTTATGCTTCATCACTCTTTTGTAGCCAAGTCTGTATTTGCCTAAACATAAAGCTATAAATTACATTTTTAAATGGAATCTTTAGCTTGGTCTATACTAGGACTTTAGTTTTAAAACAATCTTATGGACTGCAGCAGTTACTCTATGATGTAAAACTAATCAGTTGCTACAAAAAGTCTCTATGTAAACCTAACCAAATGATGGTTTTAATTTATTTAAACTTCTTATATTTTTACAACAGTGGTGCACCAGATACTGCAGGTCTACACATCTGGGGGGGTGCGGTACGCACACGCCAATGGAGCCATCTTATTGGTCCTCAGTGAGCACCTGACTGATTACCTGACTGGCCACTAATGAAATAAAAAGGTCCTGGTTGGTACCAATACTGCATCCCCTTGAGAAATATGCAAATAACAAACATAAAGCGCGTTGGGATTCCTTTCATCCGGTCCAATGCCTCCTGAGAGCTGTGCATCATTCGTGGTAAGCTATGCCCTATCCTGTTTAATACATATTGCCACTAGGCTTCTTGGATCCGGTCTATGGTCTAAACATTGTATTTAATCTAGGGCTTCTTCAACTGTAAGTCCAGGATCACACCTGCGAGAAACTCGGACGAGTCTCACATGTTAATACCCGGCACTGCCGCAGACACTCAGGAGCGGAGCGTGCGGTCGCTCGTCCGAGTTTCTCGCATGTGTGATCCCAGCCTTATACTGGTGATGGTAGTTTGTTCTGTCTGCCATGCACTTTGCTGTTTTGTACTATCTACTATGTATTGACACAATAAAATAATCTTTTTAACCACAATACTCCTCTTTCTCTTCTATTCAATGCTATGTATGGAGTTGGTTTATTTCCCTTTGGGACTCCTTGAACAATTAGGTTCAATTTATTTTGCATAGAAATGCTACTTGGTTTTGCCTTCATAGGTCTAAATATCAACAGCCTGGCAATCTACTAATGCCATTGTTGTCAAGTATTAAACAATGTTTATCAATGCTAATATCTAGTAGAGCAGCAAAACTGTGGAGCTATTAAGTCCCCTCAGGGAAATCTCTCACAAATTGTGTAAACAGCAAAGGTGAGAAAATAAAATATAACCTTTAATAGAATATTAAAACAGGGATTGAGATATAAGTTCAAAACCACAGTGTAAATTATTAAGGTAGATAGGGAACCTGTTTTCTCTAATAAAATGGTTAGACATACCCAATCAGGTTTTCTGACAATCAAGATAATGAACAATATACAGTGGGTGCAATGGACATTTTATGGTTACCAAAATACATGTCAAGGCGTCTAAGTTTATACTATGTTTAGTATATTAGATATCTAGTTCTGCACCAGTGAAGTGACTGGACTTATCCCCACTGCATAGCAAAAATAGAGCTAGTTATAGCCAAGAGGGTGTTACAGCCAAAGGCTGGAGACACAATAGCGATTTTAAAAATGGTCCAATTTTGATGTAGGAGAGTCGGACAAATGTAATGCAAGTGTCATGCATTTTTTCTGCGAGTATAATCCAATTTTTCACACCTAGCATCCGATTTACATCAGCATGATGTGCTATTGCTATCTGATTGCAAAGAGATTTTAACATGAGCTTTTACATACCGCAATTCTCTGTCATTTACACAACGCTTTCAAATGAAATATTCTTCAAAACACACACCTATATATATGATGGCTAGATTAAAAGCAGGTAAAGGATCTGCCGTGTACAGTATAATCACAGAGTGACAGGTTAGAATAGAATAGATAGAATAGATATACTTATACACATAGAATACATATATTATATATGTCAGTGACACACACATTATATATATATATATATACTGTATATATATATATATATATATATATATATATATATATATATACACAGCTCTGACAAAAATTAAGAGACCACTGCAAAATTATCATTGTCTGATTTTTCTCTTTATAGGTATATTTTTGAGTAAAATGTAAATTGCTCTTTTATTCTATAAACTATTGACGACATGTCTTCAAATTTCCAAGCACTACATTTTGTATTTATTTTCAGAAAATGAGAAATGGTCAAAATAACAACAACATGCAGTGCTTGCAAACTTCAAATAATGCTAAGAATACAAGTTCATAATCATTTAGAAAATACAATACTAATGTTTTAACTCAGGAAGAGTTCAGAAATCTATATTTTGTGGAATATCCATGATTTTCCTTCCATTCCTTCCCACCTGCGCCCCAACTTCACTAACATGATCATTCCAGCCCTAACCCATCTCTTCAACCTATCCCCATCTTCTGGTAGCTTCCCCTCTGCCTTCAAACATGCTACCATAACACCCATCCTCAAAAAATCAAACCTTGACCCAACTGCTATGCCCAACTATCGCCCCATATCACTGCTCCCGTTTGCTTCCAAACTCCTTGAACAGCATGTCCATGCTTAACTTTCCTCCTACCTCTCATCTAACTCCCTCCTTGACATCCTCCAATCTGGCTTCCACCCCCACCATTCCACTGAAACTGCCATGACCAAAATTACTAATGACTTACTCCCAGCCAAAGCTAACAGACAGTTCTCCATCCTCCTCCTTCTCGACCTGTCCTCTACCTTCGACACAGTCGACCACTGCCTACTGCTACAAATTCTTTCTTCCCTTGGCATCAAAGACCTTGCCCTGTCCTGGATTGCCTCATACCTTTCTGACTGCACAATCAGCGTTTCCCACTCCCACACTACCTCCTCATCCCGCCCTCTATCTGTTGGAGTCCCCCAAGGCTCTGTCCTGGGGCCCCTACTTTTTTCCATCTATACTCTTGCCTAAGACAACCTATGGTTTCCAGTACTACCTGTATGCAGACGACACTCAGATCTATCTTGCTGGCCCAGATGTCACCTCTCTGCTGTCCAGAATCCAGAGTGTCTATCAGCCATATCCTCCTTTTTCACCTCTCGCTTCCTAAAACTCAATGTAGACAAAACTGAACTCATTATCTTTCCTCCATCTCACGTATCTTCCCTACCCGATCTATCTATTATGGTAAACAGCATCACGCTCTCTCCCGCACCTAAAATCAGCTGTCTCGGAGTAACTCTCGACTCTGCCCTGTCCTTCAAACCACACGTCCAAACTCTTGCCACCTCCTGTCACCTCCAACTCAAAAATATTTCCAGAATCCGTCCCTTCCTCAGCCCTCAATCTACTAAAACTCTTATACATGCCCTCATTATCTCCCGCCTTGCCTTGACTACTGCATCACTCTCCTCTGTGGCCTCCCTGCTAACTCTCTTGCACCACTCCAGTCTGTCCTCAACTCTGCTGCCTGACTAATCCACCTCTCTCTTCGCTACTCCCCTGTCTCTCCCCTCTGCAAATCCCTCCACTGGCTCCCAATTCACCAACGCATCCAGTTCAAACTACTAACCCTGACCTACAAAGCCATCCACAACGTATCCCCTCCCTATATCTCTAAACTAATCTCCCAATATCTTCGATCCTCCCAAGACCTCCTACTCTCCTTCATACTTATTTGTTCCTCACACAACCGCCTCCAAGATTTCTCCTGAATATCCCCTATCCTCTGGAATTTCATGCCTCAACACGTCCGATTATCCACCACCCTCGGATCCCTCAAACGGAACCTGAAAACCCATCTTTTCAGGAAAGCTTACAGCCTGCAATAATCATTCTGCCGCCTCGCCGCCGCCTCAAAACCACCAGAGCTGCTGCACCCCTGACCTTCTGTCTCTTCCCCACTATCCCATAGAATGTAAGCCCGCAAGGACAGGGTCCTCTCCCCTCTGTACCAGTCTGTCATTGTAAATTTGTTCACTGTTAACGATATCTATAACTTTGTATGTAACCCCCCCATATACAGCACCATGGAATTAATGGCGCTATATAAATAAAAAATAATAATAATTTTTAATCACAGTTTTCATGCGTCTTGGCATGCTTTCCACCAGTTTTCACACTACTTTTGGGTGACCTTATGCCACTCCTGGCACAAACATTTAAGCAGTTCTTCTTTGTTTAATGGCTTGTGACTATCCATCTTCTTCTTGATTACATTCCAGAGGTTTTCAATGGGGTTCAGGTCTGGAGATTGGGCTGGCCATGACAGGGATTTGATGTGGTGGTCCATCATTCACACATTGATTGACCTAGCTGTGTGGCATTGCGCATTGTCATGCTGGAAAAAACAGTCCTCAGAGTTGGGGGAACACTGCCAGAGCAGAAGGAATCAACTGTTGTTCCAGGATAACCTTGTGTGCGGCTTGATTCCTACATCCTTCACAAAGATTAACATGCCCAAACCTGGCCTTGCTGAAGCATCAACAGATCATCACCGATCCTCCACCAAATTTCACAGTGGGTGCAAGACACTGCGGCTTGTACACCTCTCTGTCTAACCATTAGATGACCAGGTGCTGGGCAAAGCTGAAAATTAGACTCATCAGAGATTACCTTACTCCATTCCTCTATGGTCCAATCCTTTTGGTCTTTGGTAAACTTCAGCCTGGCTCTCCTTTGCTTCTCATTGATGAAAAGCTTTTTTCTAGCTTTTCATGACTTGAGCCCCGCCTCTAGGAGCCTGATACAAACTGTTCTTGCCATGCACTTCACCCCAGCTGCCATTTGTCATTCCTTTTTTGGTCACTTGATGTCACCCTGCAGTTGATGAGTGACATTTGAATAAGATGGCAGCCATCCCGGTCAGTGGAGAGTCGTTTTTGCCCTCTGCTGGTTTGTAGCTTTGTTGTCCCCAATGTCTGCTGCTTGACCTTATTGTAATGGACTGCTGACTTTTAAGGATGGAGGCATCATGACGCTCACTGTATCCCTCTGATAGTAAAGCCAGAATTGAGCCCTTATTTTCCTCACTCGAGACTTTTTTTTCAACTCCTTTGGCAAGGTTAAAAGTTAATTTTTCATTCCTAATACTTTTGGGATATTACTAGCACTTGTTTTGCCATCCAGCGTGTCCTATTTCAAGAGGATTGTGAACACCACAGCAGGGTTTTTTATACTTTTCTTTGTTAAATAAGATTTGGTTCAGGTGATCACCTAATCAGAAGCACATTAAGTAGAATGAGGTGTACTCTGGTTTGAATTCAACTGACACTGGAATCGACTGGCTGTCAGACATGTAGAGCAGCTGATTTTTATCAAACTGCGCAGTGGTCTCTTAATTTTTGCCAGAGGTATATATGTATTTACAGTATATTGTATAGAGAGATAGAAGAAAAGCCACTAATACATCTGCACGAGTTCTGTAAAATCACTACAGGAGCCGACAGGATAGAAGAGATGAATTACATACAGTAAATGCAAATAGAATAGGTAGATATATAGATGTCAGTGACAAATACAGTTAGTACAGTGTGTGCAAATTACTGGACATGCATTTAATTAATAAATGATTATTTTTTGGAAAAAATTGTGTTGGCTCCCGCACAATTTTCATAATCAGCAGAGGGTAAGCTGACAGCTGGGGGCAGATGTTTCTAGCCTGGGAAGGGGGCAATACCTATGGAGCTTCCCAGGCTATTAATATCAGCTCACAGCTGTATACTTAGCCTTTCCTGGCTATTAAAATGGGGGATTCCCCCCAAAAATGACATGGGGTCCCTCTATAATTAATAGCCAGCAAAAGTTATGCAGACAGCTGTGGGCTGATATTAATAGCCTAGGAAGGGGCCATGGATACTGGTCCCCCCTGGCTAAAAACATCAGCTCTCAGCCGCCCCAGAAAAGGCACATCTCTAAGATGCACCAATTCTGGCACTTAGCCTCCGCTCTTCCCACTTGCCCTGTAGCGGTGGCAAGTGGGGTAATAGTTGTGGGGGTTGATATCACCTTTGTAACATCAAGCCCCAAGGTTTGTAATGGAGAGGGGTCAATAAGACGCCCCTATTACTAACCCCCTAGACAAATTGTAAATAAAACACAGACACCCAGAAAAAAAACTTTAATTGAAATAAAGACACAGAAGACTCCTTTAATATTCTTAATTAACCAATACTTAGGACCAAGCCTAATTCCTGCAAAACCCTCGATGTCCTGTAATAAAAGTAAAATAATAAAACAACAATATACCATACCTATCCATCCTTGTGTCCCATTCAGTAATCCATCTCTGGGGTATATACAGTTTTCAACCAGGACGATGCCAAGATGCGACCACCCTAGCTGAAAACCACTGGGTGAATGAGGAGGTGATGCGAGCACAAACTCAGTGACTAGAGGTGACATTACTGAGTCTGCGCTCCCTCATTGCCTGAACTGGGGTGACCTCTGTACCTTGGGAAAATGCCAGTGGTGAGGTGACTGCAGTTCATGCTCAGTGTATTCACAGCAGATCACCGTGAGAAAATTCTCCCATTTTAATAGCCAGGAAAGGCTAAGTATCTATCTATGTAATATAAATACATATATATGTGTGTGTGTCACTGACATGTGTATATATATATACATATATATATATGTGTATTTGATGTGTAGATATCTATTCTATCTATTCTATTCTAAGCTGTCAGTGTGATTTTACTGTAGCTGCACATGAATTGCCAGCTATTCAAACGATACCAGTGCATAAAAATTGGACAGCACTCGAATGGTGCGAGTACTGTGGGATTTTTGTCTTGCGCCCGTTGAATTCTATTGCGGGATGCAATCCAAATACTGATTACAATCGCAGCATGCTGCGATTTTTTTTCCAGTCCGATCATGATCCAATCCGAGCTGGAGAAAAAAACGCAGATGAAGTGACAATCATAGAATAACATTGGTCCGAATTCAATAAGATTTTTTAATGGATTGCATTCTTCCGATTTGATTGCAAGTAGGAATGAGCCCAAACTGTTTTAGGGTGTGGTCTGAAAACATAACAAAGACCCTATAATGACAACTATAGGCTATGTAGATTGCAAAGGCAGGTAAATATAGTGTTAGGCTTGGCAGATTGCACTAAATTAAAATAAATTATAAAGTGCAATTGCAACCCGGGGTCCACTGTGCAGAGATGTTAATCTGCTGCTATTGTGAACAAATGACGGCTAAAAAACTAGCGAACACACTGCTTTAAAACCACACAGAGTACCAAGCTCAGCTAACCACCAACGACACTGAAAAATATAAGTACGAAGCTCAGCTAACCACCGAGAGGCACTAAAAAGTATAAATACCAAGGTCAGCTAACCACCGAGCGGCACTGAAAATATAAGCACCCAACTCAGCTAACCACTGAGCAGCACAGAAAAATAAGAAGTGCGATATCCTGTTAAATCCTCAGGGAATAAACATGTGGGTTGAGCCTGCCCCGCAACTGACCCGTGCTAACCGCACACATGGCTGAGACAGGTGCTAAGTCAAGTGGAAAGGCAAAATCTACACTACCTATCTGAAGCTGACCAGTGCTAACCACACAAAAGCATACAGACAGAGCGGTAGAGTATCCACCCACACACATCAAAAACATAAATGTCACAAGCCCACCGCGTCCACCACTGGAAGTCTTTTATGCACCCCAAACATTCACACCCAGTCGGACGGGGCGTCACCCATGGGCCAATTCGGAGCTGCCACATCAACAGAGCAGTCAGCATCCGAGCACCAATGAGAAGGCGCCACATCACGGACATACTCAGTGAGATGATTTATGGACAGAGGGAAGCGCTGCTTCTGTATAGAACTGATTACCGTAGACTTAGCTGGAGAGCCAGATGTAACCACATGGACACTACGAAGCAGTGCAAAATGCTGGGACCGACGTCTATGCTTAGCAACAATCCCAGCGTCCGGATCTGACTGGGAGACCAGAAAGGCAGATAAGGCTTGGGAACTATCCTGTGCAACGGAAGAATCCCGGCGCCTAACACATAGTAAAATTTAGATGTCTGTGGGTGAACGACAACCCTCCATATCACTATCCCATAAAATATGACTTACTGAAAGAAATGCAGTCTCACCCATTAGTGGTCGGCAGTCAGGTCTAGGAAGTACATCAAAATCTGATGGTAACATCCAGGGAAGCAGGGATAGAAGTCTAGCCCTACAGATCCATATCCAGGCAAGTAAAGACTCAGTCCCCAAACTCCTGCCCTGATAAGGGCAGTCCACATCTGGCCCTATTGCGGAGGTCCTGCATTGTCCCTGTGCATCCTATTGAACCTTAATTTCAAAGCTAAAGCCTCAGGGGACCTATAGCAAACATGGGGTTCTTCATAATAGTGCAGAGTAAAAGAGGGCAACTCCTAAGCTCTTCCTGTTTAGCAGAGACAGGAAGCACCTATAAACTAAGGTTTTGCATAGTTGACACAATAGAAAACATCTGAAAGTAATCTAGGCTTAATCGGCCAGTCATATCAGTAGAAGACACATAATAGCTCACTTTTATTTCCATTGGAATGCACGCCAGTAGGTTCATAGGTGTGTAGAATGCACTGCTCCTCACCATATAACTACTTCTGGTATTCTATGCCCATGGTGACATCACTTCCGGAGAAGTGAGCAAGTCGGCCCACTTGTGTGTTGAACGCAATGTGCTCCACCAGGCTAATATATCTACAGGGATAGAGTGCTAGCCCTATAGATCTCTATTTGGGCTAATAAAGACTCATTCCCCAAGGTCATTACTTCTTATCTGAGCTGGAAACAGAGAGTTTGCTGTCATTGTGCACATTGCACAGTGCACACCATGTAGGGACTACCACAGCCCCTAAAATGAGCATCACTGATGACACTATTTCTGGGAGGGGGCAGGGGTTGCAGCAGTGATTGCAGCCTTTTCCTCCTAACGACATTTCATTTGAGTATCCCAGCATGCACTGGGATTCTCAAGCTAAGCTTCTTAAAAAAGAGTGGGAAAAAAAATCAGTTAAATAGTGTGTACTTAGGGAAGGAAGGGACTTTGTAATTCAAGTATATGAGAAAATAGTTTAGACTACTACACTAAATAGATAGAGATTTAGGATGAAAATTACTTTGGATTTCAGACTACCTCTTAAATGATTTTGGTAAAGACTTTCACATCAGAATTTGAGCAACATGTAACAAACGTATGCTACTATCTTGTATAAAGCAGATAACAAATAAAGCTTGTTTTCTTATCAGGTTTTCAACTGTAAAGCATTCCAGAGGCTGACATTGCTCTGCTATAAATCATGATGCAGGTTAAGACTACAGAAGAATGTCATGTATCTTAGTGGCACAAATTAAGAAAAGTCCATGTATGACTTGATACGAGACACTATGATATGCCACACCACTTCTGGCATTCTACAGTGTTCAGGGAATACAGTGCTAAGTGCAAAAGTTTTAATTTTTTTTTTTTAATTAAGATCTCATACAAACCAAGTAATAATTGCTCTGTACAACATCTTAGTTGTATACGGCAACAAAAGACTTCTATGAGTCTGAACTGTACCTATACTGGAAATGTTTAGCTCTAACAGAAACATATGAAGAGTTCTTTCTCCAGACTCTGTATGAATCTATTGAAGGAGGTGGCATGGAGAAATCCAGTGGAATGCATGCTGGATTAGAGAAAGACAAGCGATGGATACCACATCTTACATCCCTGGTGTCATGGTCACGTGTGTCTGGACGCAGATGATACCGCAAGGCGAACCCATAACACACGTGACCCTGGATACAGCGCCTCCAGTGGTGAATTTAAATAAGGGGGAACCTGGGTAACATTAACAACGGGGGCCCTGCAATAGGGAATGGGGATGTGGAGACCTCCTGCACTCCCCTGAGCCAGTATCCCTGCACTCCTCACATTCCCTATACAGGCTCCGCACCTGTCGCCGCACTCGAACCTTAAACCCTTGCTCGCCCTGACCCTAAACCCTCACTAGGGAGTAGGTCGGTGCGGAGACCAATCCCACAGCTGCACTAACAACACAAGAAGACAACACAGGGGAAACACCACTTAGCTTTGCTCTGTTGCGTACGCTCCTAGCAACAGAGCCCCAACACCTGCGTGCGTCTTCTCCTCCACCCGGATCCATCACCATAACAGGATCCTTCACCATAGTGCAGCCTTGGAGCAGAGTCCATCACCAGTTGCAGCAGTCCAGTCACAGAGTCCCAAGGATGAGTCATTCTCTGCCAAGAATCTAAGCATGCTTGAGTCCAGCTCTCGGCAACCAAGTCGAGCATGCCGAGTGCAACTCTCTCCATAGTCACCACTCCACCAAGCCATGCACGCACTTCCCGCCGACACCATAAACTGCGACTCCTCCACACCATGCCAGCAATTCCCGCAGACACCATTAGCTGCCACTCGTCTCCTCTGGCTGACTGCGCAGGACTCCTCTTCAGCTCCATGTTCACCCAGGCTTCACAAACTCAGAATGAATCAATCAATCAATATCACCAGCAGTGATTGCACACCCTGAGACTCATTTGTAGAGCCCCACACCTGAATTATAATTACAGAGAACTTTAAACTGAAAACCTAAGGTGCGATACCACTAACCAACACCGGGGACAGTCAAGTCACCTTGGCAACTTGCCAAAAGGGAAAAAAGTTCACTCTGTGCTTTTAAAACTGTCAGATCACTTCAGATCATGACACCTGGCATATCTACTAAATACCGATGTTCCAATAGGGATGTTTTTCCCTGAATACAACCATATAGCTGCATAATCTGATCCAGCATACATTCCACTAGATTTCTCCATGCTACCTCCTTTACAGGCACAGGAATCCTAAATGTGGTTACACTAGACCATTTCCTTCTCCTTTTCTTCTACAGCAGTCGGACTGACGAAGGTCCATGACAGACCAAAACGTTTACAAACTGCAAATAAAATATTTTGAATGAGATCTATAAAGTTGAGTGCCAAGTTTTGTTATTACTATCCTTGGTTTCTCTGGCCTAGAGCAGGAAGATAAGACTCTGAATACAGTCATGCCCCTGAGGATGGGCGTATCATTAACTGAAAACTTCTAGCACTGATTACACATGAACTATAAGGCGGATTTCTTCATCACAGGTATCATTTTAATCAGTTTAACACTGCCAACCTGTCAATGCCTGCGGTTTACTTAGCAAAATCCTGCTGACATGAAGAACTAAGTTTAAATGGAATGGTTATTCATTTGAGTATGAAGATATAAGAATATCATCTCGATATGTTCATTTTAATGCAAGACTGGCACTAGATTCATTTTACTCATGGTTTGCAACCATGTATGCTTTATTCTGAAATGGTGCCATGTTTCTCTGAAAATATTGTTTTAAAAGCCGGGATTTAATTTTAGGGAGAGACCTGATTAGCCCAATGTTGTCACCAGCCAACTTCTCCCAATCTCACTCCAGTTAATTAACAGGTCTCTACATGTCTACACATGTGTGTTTAGTCTGATGACATCCCCGGCCAGCTTCTCTCACATCTGTGCACTTATCTGATGAGTATGACTATGTCACCAACCATTTTCTCCTTGGCTCCTCCATTTAATTAACC
This sequence comes from Dendrobates tinctorius, assembly GCF_039654945.1. NCBI lineage: Eukaryota > Metazoa > Chordata > Amphibia > Anura > Dendrobatidae > Dendrobates > Dendrobates tinctorius. The sequence goes on along the minus strand of NW_027361749.1, from coordinate 3,566,621 downwards.
AGTCTCTCTTTTTGTACACACATGGAGAAGCAAGTCAATCAACAGGAGAAAGGCAGGGAGAAGGCAGCTGGGGAAACCATTAGACTAGTCGGATATCTCCCGGCAGGCTGCAATTGCACAGGCACTTATTTTTGCTGTGAATTGTTTGGGCAGCATGAATCTAATTAAACGTTTAATTTAGTTTAAGTCCCTAGCGACCGCTGATATGCCTTTTAACGGTGTCAATTAAGGGTATTTAAACCACAGCGCCGTTAATTAATGGCACTGACTAATAAGGGTATAGCTCCCCCCAGAGTCAGAAACTCTCCTGGGACTCAGCTACCGGGATAGCCGAGACCCTAGAGAACATGGTTCAGGTCGGTTTTTGCCAACCCCGGTGTTTCACTGTATTAACGGTATAACGGCGACCGCAAAAAAAAGTACAATTTTCCATTTAATTTCTCTCTCCTCTGGTGTGATCGCACATCAGAGGAGAGAGACATAGGGTCCCACGATCCCTCGGTACCTCCTTTGTCCCTGAACGCCCCCGTGAAGTCCCCAGGGCCATGGGCATCTTCTTCCAGGACAAAATGGCAGGTGCATGCGCAGTGCACCCACCGAGATCTGTCGGCTGGCACCCGGCAACAATAGGAAGTTTTTCCTATTGGTTCATTTTGATCACTGTAATAGACCCTGTCATAGTAATCAAAATAAAAAATAGTAAATCCCCTTTATCACCTCCTTAGTTAAGTAAAAATAATAAAATCAAAAAAAGTATTTATTTCCATTTTCCCATTAGGGTTAGAGTTGGGCTAAAGTGGGTCGGGCTAAAGGGAGTTTGGCTAAAGTTAAGGTTTCCCCATATATGAGGTATCGGCATGCTCAGGAGAAATTGCACAACTAATTTTGTAGTCCATTTTCTCCTGATACCCCTGTGAAAATAAAAAAATTGGTTCCAAAGTAAATTGTTTGTGAAAAAAGTAAAATGTTCATTTTTTGTTCCACGTTGCTTTAGTTCTCGTGAAGCACCTGAAGGGTTAATAAACTTCTTGAATGTGGTTTTGCGCACGTTGAGGGGTGCAGTTTTTAGAATGATGTCACTTTTGGGTATTTTCTGTTATATTGACCACCCAAACTCAGTTCAAATGTGAGGTGGTCCCTAAAAAAATGGTTTTGTAAATTTTGTTGGAAAAATAAGAAATCGCTAGTCAAATTTTAACCCTTATAACATCCTAACAAAAAAAATTATGTTTCCAAAATTGTACTGATGTAAAGTAGACATGTATGAAATGTTATTTATTAACTATTTTGTGTGACGCCACTCTCTGATTTAAGTAAAAAAAATTGAGCTTGATTTAAGTTGGTATACATGCAGCACATAAACGCATGTTCACACTGGCCATAAATCATAAAAAACCTACAAGAGACAAAATGAGCAAAAACCCTGCTGTAACTAAATAAGTAAAAAGCAAAAGTGCATTTAAAAAACACAGGGTTCTTAGTAATACTGTTTTTGATCAAAATAGCAAAAAAAAAGCCATCCCACCGTTGACAAGGTGACCCTGCTCAGGATGGACCTACACTGTCTAATATTAAAACCTTACAATGTGTCAGAGTTGATCTCAGTATGTGAATTAGGGCAGACAAAAGGACCGGGTCCAGACCTGTGGACACCAGTCTGGGGAAGCCTTTTAAATGTAATTATCAGCTCAAGAGAGGGAGGCCACACTCCAGCTTGCACAGAATGCAAAAATACAAAGAAAAAAAAAATTTGAGCTTTATTTAAGTTGGTATACATGTAGCACATAAATGCATGTTCAAACTGGCCATAAAGCATAAAAAATAGTAACATTGTTTTTCATCAAAAAGAGCATAAAAACCATCCCACCGTTGACAAGGCGACCCTGATCGGGACGGTCCTACACTGTCTAATATTAAAGGGTCACCTTATCGACGGTGGGATAGCTTTTATGCTATTTTTGATCAAAAACAGTAGTGCTAAGAACCCTATGTTATTTAAATGCACTTTTGATTTTTAATTATTGAGTTACAGCAGGGTTTTTGCTCATTTTGTCTCTTGTAGGTTATTCTCTGCTTTAAGTGTGCAAAAATTAAAAGCTTGCAAATTGCTAAATTTTCAAAATTTTTGCCAAATTTCTGTGTTTTTCAAAAATAAATGCAAGTTATATAGAAGAAATGTTATCACTAACATGAAGTACAATATGTCATGAAAAAAAACAGTCTTAGAAACAGCGGGATCCGTTAAAGCATTCCAGAGTTATAACTTCATAAAGTGACTGGTCAGAATTGTAAAAAATTACCTTGGTCATTAAGTAGCAAATTGGCTGTCACTAAGGAGTTAATTATTTTGTACTTATGTAGCTGTAATATTTATCACTGTTAAATAATATAAAGATCCCCCTTCCTTCCTAGTCAGAGGCCTTTCAACCAGGACAAAAGCCAAACCATAAGCTGGAAATTAGACATGGTTAACCAGATGAATAGCTGTACACCAGAATAGTGAAATTTAAATATCATTCTTCTTTGGTCTTTTGTTCCTTTGCTCAAGGGTACTGGTGGGTGCCACTGCTGAGTAGACCACAGTTGTTACAAGGAAAGTGACGCACATTGCATCCTATGTGTCCACGTAGGTCTTGGTGCGCTTCACTGGCGTCTTTGCTGGACTAGAGAAGCAGCTGGACAGCAGAACAAGTATGCCAAGGGCTGAAGGAGGTCAATATTCAAGTTCATTATTTTTAATGTCATCCTAGCAGACTTATTTTGCACTGAATATGAATTATCAATCTAATGTCCCTGATGAATTGAATGAATCTGCTCAAATTGCTCAACTCTAGTAAATAAACATGAAAAACACAAAATTGCTATTTTTTATCTTAATGCTTTCCAATGTGATATAAAGTGATCAAAAAGTCAGATGTACAATAAAATAGTACCAGTCAAAACTGCAGCTTAAAGCATCTTGACATGCAAAAAATAAGCACTTACCCAGCTCCACTGACAAAAATATGACTGCACAAAAAAAAATGATTTTTTTCAGTGTATTTAGTGTACAAAAGTAACAAAAATATAACCATATAAATTATTGTCTTAATCATACTGAACCACAGAATATAGTTAACTCTTAGTGCAGCACATAAAATATAAAATTTAAAAATAATTTACAGAATTGCTGTTTTTTTCTATCAAGATGGTGCCTCCAAGCATAAGTCATCCAATATATAGCTATTTTGCAAAAATAATAAAAGTTTGACAATTTTGACCAAAATTGATCTGGCACTTTAAAAAGTTAAAAAAATTTAAGAAAAAGCTAGAGAGGGTATTCACATTTGCTGCTGTTTTCTGATGGAATGTAATTGGAATCCCTCACTGTACTACAAGATATGCAAATGCCATAAATATATATATGGTCTTAAAAGGATTTTCCTTGAATCTGTTTTTTGAAACTTTCTATAGACTAATAACCCCCATAAAGTAACCAATTGTTTCCATCAGATACTCAATGGGTAGTTTCTTACATCTTTTTCTGTCTCTATCTCCTCCATAATTTTTTCTCTCTGCCCTGTATGAAGTGGGAGGCCCCTCAGTGCTGAACATGTGCCCACTTTAAACTAAAGTTCCCACAGCCCCCGCTTCTGCTTTTTGCTCTCCCTATGCACAGGTAACACTAGCTACTCCTTTAACGTCTCTTTGATCTGCCAAAGGCCACAGACACAAAGGAGGAAGAAAAAGACTGGATTTTTCAATGTATCCGTGCTGACCACACAAGGACGGAAATATTCTCGAAAGCTTTAATGGGCAGACGCATTTCGTGTCAAATCTGCCACTTCCTCAGGGCCAAAGAAGTGTCAGATTTGCCATGAAACGCAGCGGCACAATAAAGCTTTCAAGAATATTTCTGTCATTTCTGTCCTTGTGTGGTCAGCGCGGATACATTGAGAAATCCGGTCTTTTTCTTCCTGCTTTGTGAGATTGGTCTGCAGCGACCACTAGTTCCTTTTACATTCTGCAAGGGGTTGCGACTGTTCACAACCTGTAAAGGTGAGTGCACTAACCGTGTATTGTCACCCAAAATATCACTTTTTTCGCCCTACGTGCGCTCTCCTTCCTTAATTTCAGAAAGGCCACAGAAGAAGAAACATTGTGTTGTGCATAGTTTCCAAAATTATATCAATAAATGTAGTTCTTGTCTGTCCCCACCATCTTCTGTAAAGGTCTTTAAACCTTCTCCATCTAATTCTTTCTCTGTCATTGATAAATCCCCCTTTTATCCTCTCTTAGCTGCAAAACTCGTGTTGGTCATAGCAACCAAACACAGTGCAGCTTTCATTTTACCAGAGCTGAAATTAAATGAAAGTTGAGCTCTGATTGGTTGTTGTGGTCAACAAAGACTGTTTCTCTTGCATACAGTATAATTAAAGGTCTAGTTACATTTATATTGTGTGTAAAGGTAGGTGGCATCCATTGTACAAATTTGGACATAAATAGTCAAACTTTTAATGAGATTAACCATTGGTGGCTTATTCATTGGTATATTTTACTCAGCAAATATTATACAGCAGAGCTGCAGTGGAGGAAGAGGATACCTATATAGAAGACTACAGGTATCTACTGAGCATGTGCAACCGGTCATTATAGAACTACAGGATGTATCCATGGGTAGCGAGGTAAGCAAAACCCTCTGAAATTCAGATCTTCAGAGGGTGATAACTGGAACAGCGAGCACTTTTGGAAATTTATTGCATTTGACAACTTTATTTATTTTAGGATTTTAAACCACTGAGCTGTGATCGATATTGTGAGATTAATCCTATTTAGTATGCAATTCTTTTTACAACAGTGGAATTCTTAAGCCACCAAATTCATCAGTTCCATACAGCTAATCTCAGTTTTATTCTATTCATTTTGGAAATTCCTAAAAATACTCATAGTAATAAAAAAGTAAACAACTACTTAGTTTCTAACCATATTAATAATTTCATTTTAGGTTTCCTAATGTCTCTGTTTTATTACTCAATAAAGAGAACACAGATAGTAACCATAGTAACTAAAAAGACCAGGAAGGGAAGAAAAAAATTGAAATATAACAAAAAGTAAAAGAGAAAGCTTGGACGAGAGTGATCCTATGTGTTTCATTACTGTATGTTATAATTACCTAACCCACCTGCCCTGAACTCATTGATGCCATTCTCTCTCTTAAACATTAATATTATGGTATCACAGTTTCTCAGCAGGGGAGAAGGGATTTCATTATTTCTTAAACACCTTTAATGATTATCATTTTCTTTTCGTAGATTATATAGACCAAATGACCACATAGTTAACAGCTCTTAATTTTCAATCAATCTTTCATTCTTTCATAACATGTTTGTCTGGTGGTCTAAGTATTTTAATTAGGTACTCTGATTATGCTGATATTGCATATTGTAAAATCTTTATAGTTCGTTAAAACAATTAACTGTTTTCTCTACATCATCTACAGTCTATTTTAGTATCAAACTCAGTGGGACACCGTTAATTACTCTGCCATTTTTCAAGTTATTTTATTCTTTTGTGTTCGGCAATATAACATGGAATAAATCATGTTACATTAAATGAACACTTCCATTTAAAAAACAAGCATAGAGTCATCGGCACTAAACACATATATGTAACTTGATGGATCCACGGCAGGCTGGCATCGATTCGGCTTCATGGGTAGAGGTGCAGCACTCCAGACATACAATGTCATCAAGAATCCAAGAAAAAAAGTGAAGGGGTGCCACTCTGATTTCTAGTTTAAAAATCTTGTTTATTCAATACTATAGAATTAAAATGTGGAGGCGGGGAGGTGGTTCTGTGGAGGATGACTGCTGTTTTGAGTGCTTCTTACGCTTCAACGGGACTAGGTGTGGCTAATGCAAAGGGGGCAGTCTTTTTATATCTGCACACACCTCTATATAGCAAGTGACAATAACAAGCATTAGAAACAATAGGAAAAAACATACGTAAAACAAATGAATTCACTTATAAAAACCCACTCATATCTACATTATTATTGAAGCCCAATGGACCTTGGGCTTTCATATGTAAAATCCAAGAGTAACTTATTTAAAATACACCCTTGTTCAGGCAGGTGGACTCTTTTTAAGCCAGCAAAACATAAAACTTTAGGATGGGAACTGTGTGTTTCACGAATATGTTCGATTAATCTAGTGGAGCCTTTTCTGGATGATATCAGTTTGTAGTGTTTTCTGAAGCTCACAAAGAGGTCTTATTGTTTTTCCTATATAATACCTTTTGCATGGACAGAAAATGATATATACAACAAATTTGGTATTACATGATATGAACTCTGTGACGTGATGTGTTATAGCCCCCATATGAATGGGACACTTCCTCTAAAATGATTCTGTCAACCCATCTGACAGTATAAACTAAGTATATAGCCTATAAAATTGTACTTCTAGTTTTCTCAATCAAATGTATTTATTAAGGCACATTTGGTCAAGAGTGTAGCTACCACCCATTGATTTTATATGTCTTCGCCTTCCTCCCTAGTAATTGACAGTGCTGGCCTGGCTTTTGTTGTAGATAATTTTCACTCCAGGCCAGCCAGACTTGTCCAACACCAGAGACAGTCTATATTCATTTGAAACTCAGTGTACAATGCATTTTTATCATATCACCAAACAAAAAGTGGAATAAAACGCGATAAAAAAAGGATATAAACAAACATGTTACTGCTGAAAACGTCATCTTGTCCCGCAAAATGCAAGCCACCATAAAGCAATGGAAAAATAATTATTTTTTTCTATAAAATAGTTTTTATTGTGTTAACCCCTTCACGACCAATGACGCCACATAGGCGCCATGAAACCTGGTTCAAATCTGACCAGTGACGCCTATGTGGCGTCATGACTTCAAAGCCCCCCTGCGGGTCGGGTGACCGGGGTCACTGAAAGGTCACCCGACCCGCAGATACAGGGGGCTTTGTAATTCACCACAGGGGGCGTGGCTTCACCCCCACATGGCTACGATCGCTCTGATTGGCTGTTAAAAGTGAAACAGCCAATCAGAGCGATAGTAATATTTCATCAATGAAAATTGATGAAATATTACAATCCAGCCATGTCCGACGCTGCTGTAGCATCGGACATGGCTGGAGACACCGATTCCACCCCCCCACCGGCGATCGCCCCCCCACAACTGAATGACAGCGGCGATCTGCTACCCATACCCATAGGTAGGCAGAACTAATAAAATAAAGATAATATTTTTTTTTTTTCCATTAGGGTTAGGGTTAGAGTTGAAAAGAGGGTTAGGGTTAGGGTTAAAAAGAGGTTTAGGGTTAGGGTTGGAAAGAGGTTTAGGGTTAGGGTTGGAAAGAGGTTTAGGGTTAGGGTTGGAAAGAGGTTTAGGGTTAGGGTTGGAAAGAGGTTTAGGGTTAGGGTTGGAAAGAGGTTTAGGGTTAGGATTGGAAAGAGGTTTAGGGTTAGGATTGGAAAGAGGGTTAGGGTTGGAAAGAGGGTTAGGGTTGGAAAGAGGGTTAGGGTTGGAAAGAGGGTTAGGGTTGGAAAGAGGGTTAGGGTTGGAAAGAGGGTTAGGGTTGGAAAGAGGGTTAGGGTTGGAAAGAGGGTTAGGGTTGGAAAGAGGGTTAGGGTTGGAATTAGGGTTAGGGTTGGAATTAGGGTTAGGGTTGGAATTAGGGTTAGGGTTGGAATTAGGGTTAGGGTTGGAATTAGGGTTAGGCTTGTGGTTAGGGTTAGGCTTGTGATTAGGGTTATGGTTAGGGTTGGGATTAGGGTTCGGGGTCTGTTGGGGTTAGGGTTATGGTTAGGGTTGGAATTAGGGTTAGGGATGTGTTGGGGTTAGGGCTGTGGTTAGGGGTGTGTTGGGGTTAGGGCTGGAGTTAGAATTGAGGGGTTTCCACTGTTTAGGCACATCAGGGGGTCACCAAACGCGACATGGTGCAACCATTGATTCCAGCCAATTTTGCGTTCAAAAAGTTAAACGGTGCTTCCTCCCTTCCAAGCCCCGACGTGTGCCCAAACAGTGGTTTACCCCAACATATGGGGTATCAGCGTACTCAGGAAAAATTGCACAACAACTTTGGGGGTCTAATTTCTCCTGATACCCTTGGGAAAATAAAAAATTGGGGGCTAAAAAAATATTTTTGTGGAAAAAAATTTTTTTTTAATTTTCACTTCTCTGCGTTATAAACTTCTGTGAAGCACTTGGGGGTCCAAAGTGCTCACCAGGCATCTAGATAAGTTACTTGGGAGGTCTAGTTTCCAAAATTGGGTCACTTGTGGGGGGTTTCTATTGTTTAGGCACATCAGGGGCTCTGCAAACATAATGACGACTGCAGACCATTCCATCAAAGTCTGCATTTCAAAACGCCACTACTTCCATTCCGAGCCCTTACGTGTGCCCAAACAATAGTTCCCCCCATATATGGAGCACCAGCGTACTCAGGACAAACTGTACAACAACTTTTGGGGTCCAATTTATCCTGCTAACCTTGTGAAAAAAAAAATTGCTGGCTAAAAATCATTTTTTTTGAGGAAAAAAAAATATTTTTTATTTTCACGTCTCTGCGTTATAAACTTCTGTGAAGCACTTGGGGGTTCAAGGTGCTCACCACACATCTAGATAAGTTCCTTAGGGGGTCTAGTTTCCAAAATGGGGTCACTTGTGGGGGGGTTCCACAGTTTAGGTACATCAGGGGTTCTGCAAATGTAACATGATGCCCGCAGACCATTCCATCAAAGTCAGCATTTCATAATGTCACTACTTCCCTTCCGAGCCCCGACGTGTACCCAAACAGTAGTCATCCCCAACATATGGGGTATCAGCGTACTCAGGACAAACTGGACAACAACTTTTGGGGTCCAATTTATCCTGCTACCCTTGTGAAAAAAAAAATTGCTAGCTAAAAATCATTTTTTTTGAGGAAAAAAAAATATTTTTTATTTTCACTGCTCTGCGTTATAAACTTCTGTGAAGCACTTGGGGGTTCAAGGTGCTCACCACACATCTAGATAAGTTCCTTGGGGGGTCTAGTTTCCAAAATGGGGTCACTTGTGGGGGGTTCCACAGTTTAGGTACATCCGGGGTTCTGCAAATGTAACATGATGCCCGCAGACCATTCCATCAAAGTCAGCATTTCATAATGTCACTACTTCCCTTCCGAGCCCCGACGTGTACCCATACAGTGGTCCCCACCCACATATGAGGTATCAGCGTACTCAGGACAAACTGGACAACAACTTTTGGAGCCAATTTATCCTGCTACCCCTGTGAAAAAAAAATTGCTGGCTAAAAATCATTTTTTTTTGTGGAAAAAAAAATATTTTTTATTTTCACGTCTCTGCGTTATAAACTTCTGTGAAGCACTTGGGGGTTCAAGGTGCTCACCACACATCTAGATAAGTTCCTTAGGGGGTCTAGTTTCCAAAATGGGGTCACTTGTGGGGGGGTTCCACAGTTTAGGTACATCAGGGGTTCTGCAAATGTAACATGATGCCCGCAGACCATTCCATCAAAGTCAGCATTTCATAATGTCACTACTTCCCTTCCGAGCCCCGACGTGTACCCAAACAGTAGTCATCCCCAACATATGGGGTATCAGCGTACTCAGGACAAACTGGACAACAACTTTTGGGGTCCAATTTATCCTGCTACCCTTGTGAAAAAAAAAATTGCTAGCTAAAAATCATTTTTTTTGAGGAAAAAAAAATATTTTTTATTTTCACGTCTCTGCGTTATAAACTTCTGTGAAGCACTTGGGGGTTCAAGGTGCTCACCACACATCTAGATAAGTTCCTTGGGGGGTCTAGTTTCCAAAATGGGGTCACTTGTGGGGGGTTCCACAGTTTAGGTACATCCGGGGTTCTGCAAATGTAACATGATGCCCGCAGACCATTCCATCAAAGTCAGCATTTCATAATGTCACTACTTCCCTTCCGAGCCCCGACGTGTACCCATACAGTGGTCCCCACCCACATATGAGGTATCAGCGTACTCAGGACAAACTGGACAACAACTTTTGGAGCCAATTTATCCTGCTACCCCTGTGAAAAAAAAATTGCTGGCTAAAAATCATTTTTTTTTGTGGAAAAAAAAATATTTTTTATTTTCACGGCTCTGCGTTATAAACTTCTGTGAAGCGCTTGGGGGTTCAAGGTGCTCATCACACATCTAGATAAGTTCCTTGGGGGGTCTAGTCTCCAAAATGGGGTCACTTGTGGGGGGGTTCCACAGTTTAGGTACATCAGGGGCTCTGCAAATGTAACATGACACCCGCAGACCATTCCATCAAAGTCAGCATTTCAAAATGTCACTACTTCCCTTCCGAGCCCCGACGTGTGCCCAAACAGTGGTTCCCCCCACATGTGGGGTACCAGCGTACTCAGGACAAACTGGACAACAAATTTTGGGGTCTAATTTATCCTGGTACCCTTGTGAAAATAAAAAATTGCGCACTAAAAAATAATTTTTTGAGGGAAAAATTTTTTTTTTTATTTTCACGGCTCTGCGTCATAAACTTTTGTGAAGCACTTGAGGGTTCAAGGTGCTCACTACATATCTAGATAAGTTCCTTAGGGGGTCTAGTTTCCAAAATGGGGTCATTTGTGGGGGAGCTCCAATGTTTAGGCACACAGGGGCTCTCCAAACACAACATGGTGTCCGCTAACGATTGGAAATAATTTGCATTTCAAAAAGTCAAATGGCGCTCCTTCCCTTCTGAGCCCTGCCGTGTGCCCAAACAGTGGTTCCCCCCACATATGGGGTACCAACGTACTCAGGACAAACTGGACAACAAGATTTGTGGTCCAATTTCTCCTGTTAGCCTTGTGAAAATTAAAAATAGTGTGCTAAAAACCATTTTTGAGGAAAAAAAAATATTTTTTAATTTCACTGCTCTGTGTTATAAACTTTTGTGAAGCACTTGGGGGTTCAAAGTGCTCCCTACACATCTAGATAAGTTCCTTAGGGGGTCTAGTTTCCAAAATGGGGTCACTTGTGGGGGAGCTCCAATGTTTAGGTGCACAGGGGCTCTCCAAATGCGACATGGTGTCCGATAACGATTGGAGCTAATTTTCCATTCAAAAAGTCAAATGGTGCTCCTTGCCTTCCGGGCCATGCCGTGCACCCAAACAGTGGTTTATGACCACATATGAGGTATCTGTGCACTCAGGAGAAATTGCTCAACAAATTTTAGGATCCATTTTATCCTGTTGCCCATGTGAAAATGAAAAAACTGATGCTAAAAAAAAATTTTTGTGAAAAAAAAGTATTTTATTTTTTTTTACAGATCAATTTGTGAAGTACCTGGGGGTTCAAAGTGATCACTATGCATCTAGATAAGTTCCTTGGGGGGTCTAGTTTCCAAAATGGGGTCACTTGTGGAGGAGCTCCAATGTTTATGCACACAGGGGCTCTCCAAACACGACATGGCAACCGCTAAATATTCCAGCATATTTTCCATTCAAAAAGTCAAATGGCGCTCCTTCCCTTCTGAGCCGTGCCGTGCGCCCAAACAGTGGTTTATGACCACATATGAGGTTTCGTTGTACTCCGGAGAAATTGCCCAACAAATTTTAGCATCCATTTTATCCTGTTTCCCATGTGAAAATGAAAAAATTGATGCTAAAAGAAAATTTTTGTTGGAAAAATTAAAATGTCCATTTTTTCTTTCCACATTGCTTTAGTTCCTGTGAAACACCTGAAGGGTTAATAATCTTCTTGAATGTAGTTTTGAGTAGCTTGAGGGGTGCAGTTTTTAGAATGGTGTAACTTTTGGGTATTTTCTGCCATATAGACCCCTCAAAGTGACTTCAAATGTGAGGTGGTCCCTAAAAAAATGGTTTTGTAAATTTTATTGTAAAAATGAGAAATCGCTGGTCAACTTTTAACCCTTATAACTTCCTAACAAAAAAATATTTTGTTTCCAAAATTGTGCTGATGTAAAGTAGACATATGAGAAATGTTATTTATTAACTATTTTGTGTCACATAACTCTCTGGTTTAACAGAATAAAATTCAAAATTTGAAAATTGCAAAATTTTCTAAATTTTCACCAAATTTCTGATTTTTTGACAAATAAACGCAAAAATTATCAACCTAAATTTACCACTAACATGAAGCCCAATATGTCATGAAAAAACAATCTCAGAATCGCTAGGATCCGTTGAAGCTTTCCTGAGTTATTACCTCATAAAGGGAAACTGGTCAGAATTGCAAAAAATGGCCTGGTCATTAAGGTCAAAATAGGCTTGGTCATGAAGGGGTTAAAGCGCCAAAACATAAAAAAGATAAAAATGAGGTATCACTGTAATCGTACTGACCCGAAAAATAAAACTGCCTTATCAATTTTACCACACATTGAGTGTCATAAATCCCCGCAAAAAATCCTGAATTGCTTGTGTTTGTTCATTCTGCTTCCCAAAAATCAGAATAGAAATCGATCAAAAAATGACGTGTCCTAAAATGGTAACACTTAAAATGTCAACTCGTCCTGCAATAAAAAAGCCATCACATGATTCTGTGGGCCAAAATATGTAAAAATTATAGCTCTCAAAATGTAGTAATGCAAAAACTATTTTTTGCAATAAAAAGTGTCTTTTAGTGTGTGACAGCAGCTAAACATAAAACCTCGATATAACTCTGGTATCGCTGTAATCACACCAACCCGAAGAATAAAGTCGCCTAATTACTCATACCACACGAGAAGCGGTGTAAAAAATGAATAAAACCAATTCTTCACCTGCTGTTGATTTTTTCTTTCTGCCTCCCAAAGTGTGCTTGCACCGGGGTTTCCGTGTAAACCTCTGAAATTCGTCATTCAGACGGAACCTCTGGTGGAGTATTCCCTATAATGAGGCAGATGGAGGCACTGTGGACACCGTCTGACCAGTGATCTGGTGGTGTCCGTATTTTTACTATTGCGTAAAAGTGCAATCGGTCACAGTTTTGTGCACTTCTGAAAAGGACACCACTGAACAGAGGCCAGACAGAGTCCATAGTAACTCTGCTGCCTCCTTATAGTGAATGGATCCCTTGGAGGTTTCAGCTGAATCATGTCACTCATAGATTTAGATGGAAAACCGAAAGTAAGTGGTCAGCGTGGAACAGCAGATAAATGTGATCCCAAACATTATATAAAAAATTCCCAATAAAAGCTTCCACTCAGTCTATAAAAAATGCAAGTCTCCACTTAGGTCCGCCATCTGTTAACAGAAATATAGTGGGCTTCCACATTACTGCTGGCACAAAGGCTCTGGAAAAGTAAAATTGCTCATCACCCACCAAAGGAAATTTAGCAAATTCTCTGCTCCCAAATCCAAATGCCCCCTCCTTTCTGAGCCCCACAGTGTACCTAAACTGCATATTGCATGCATGTTTGGAATTTCTGAAGCGATCAGAGCCCATCTAACTTATGGATGCATGCCTCCAGAAGCACGGGCTGGGCATAATGTACTGGTGACTGTGACGTACTGGTGACTGCAATGTACTGGTCACTACAATGGCAGTTTGCAATTTTCACTCAGCAACATTCATTGCTGTTTGTTTCTGGAAAATACCTATGGAGTCAAAATCATCACTACACCTGTAGATAAATTCCTCAAGGTTTATAGTTTACAAAATGGGGTCACTTGAGGGGGGATACTGCACTTCTATCAATTAGAGACTCTGTATATGGAGTCCACAAACTGTTCTAGGAAAATCTGCACTCCAGGAGGCAAAAAGCGCTCCATTCCTCCCGAGTCTCTCCGTATGGCTAAGTAGTACTGCACAGCCACATAAGGGGTATTGACACATTCAGTAGAAATTGTGGGACAAATTTTGGTGCCATTTTACCCACTTCTCATGTGAAAATGTAAAATCTGGGGCTACAACAAAATTTTGGTGGTAAAAATGTAGTTACCGTATTTTTCAGAATTTGAGATGTACTTTTTTCCCCAAAATTTGGGGAGAAAATGGGGGTGCGCCTTATAATGCAGATATACCTTACCAGCTGCAGTGGAGCAGGGTCCCAGGGTCGCTGTTGGAGTGGCTCATTGCTGCAGTCCACAGGCTCGGTTGAAGGATGTTCTGATGTGCACCACTGTGGGTGAAAATGGCTGCAGTATCTTTTGGTGTGGGGGCTTCTCTGGAATTTTATGAAAGCCGGGAGCCCCCCGCATATCCATTACTGTGATGCGGTGGCCTCCAGGAAATGGCCACTGGGGGCGATGCATGCTCAGATTGAGATCTCGGCAACGAGACATCGTCCCGAGATCTCAGTAGACGAGATCTCAATCTGAGCATGCGCTGCCTCCAGCAGCCATTTTCCTGGAGCCACCTGCACATCCATTACTGTGATGCAATGGCCTCCAGGAAAATGGCGGCCGGGGTGGCGCATACTCAGATTGAGAACTCGGCGACGAAATCTCATCCCGAGATCTCAGGAGATGAGATTTCTGCACCCGATATCTCTTTGCCGAGATCTCAACCTGAGCATGCGTTGCCCCGGTGGCCATTCTCCCGGAGGCCACCGCATAGCAATAATGGATGTGTGGGAGGGCTCCGGGCTTTCAAAAATGCCAGCAGAACCCCCCGCACCACAGAGCATCGCAGTGATTTTCACCTATAGCAGTGTACATAAGAACACCCACTCATCCCTGCCTGCGGCGTGCAGCAATGCACCACTCTTGCCTCCTGGAGAAGTGACCCTGGGACCCCACTTCACCACAGCCACCACAGGTAAGCAAAAAGACGCATGGTTTATAAGAGGCATCATCATTTTATCAAAAAAAGTTTTTTCCTATTTTTCTCCTCAAAATTTGGAATGCATCTTATAATCCTCAAAATATAGTATTTTTTCTTCACTGCCCAATGGTATCAAATTCTGTGACACCTGTCAAGTCAATATGATCACTGCACCCCCAGATGAATTCATAGAGAGGTGCAGTTTGTAAAATGGTTTAACTTATGGGGTTCTGCTGTTCTGGCACCTCATGGGCTTTCCCAGTGGGTCACGGTACCTGCAAACCATAACATTAAAATCTGGCGCTCCTTGCCTTCTGATCTTTCCACTGTGCCTGAAAAATATTTCCCAATTACATGTAGGGTATTGGCACATTAGGAAAATGGATGTCAGTTTGTTTAAAAAAAAAAATCCTATTAGCCCATTAGAAAAATTAAAAACTTGGGGCTAAGGCTGATTTCGCACTAGCGTTTTATCGTGCGCTATCGGTCGCACGTGCAATGGGCCCCTATCTTTAAAATGGCGGCCGCAGTGTCTAGCGATTGCATGTGTGCCTCAGCGTTTTAGTGCGCTGCGCATTTTCCAGGTGTGCGACCAGACGCGCCGGACTCTACATGTTGCATTTTTTGTTCCGCCCAACGTCGATAAAAAAAAAATCGCATGCACGCCTCAGTGCACGCAATGCGCAAAAAAATAGTATTATGGTCTATGGTGTCGCTGACGTGCGCTGTGAAGTGCGCACGTCAGCGCTTTGTGGGTGCGTGCGATTTCAGAGTAAACAATGTCTAGACACTTGTTTAATCCACCCCCTAAACAAGCAACATTGTTTTGGAGGAGGGTACATAGAATAAGGTGTCTCCAGTGCCAGATCATTACTCTCCAGACCGACTGCCAGAGATAAGAAACCAAGACAGAATGCACCCACCCAGCCAGAAACAATCCACTACTCTGGAGAACAAAGGAGCTATAGTGTGAGAATTCTATAATCAATTTATGTGAGCCTGTCTTTTAAAATATATTATGTACTAATGTTTTTTTTTTCCAGCATGTCTTCTGGATCCCAATACAGCCCTTCCCAGCAAGAACTGGCAGAAGCAGAGCGTGAGGTGAGGATTTTGCTGCCTTTGTGTAAGTATACCTGCCTCTACAAATGGGTAATAATTTCTGTTCTTTAACAGACCTCAGCATCGGACCAGGCAAGTGAGCCGGAACAGCAGGAGCAGCGTAGCCATTTACCGGCGGCGAGGAGACGGAATGTAAGTATCCAGTCTTTCACGTTCCCTTTTTTTTACATTATTTTTTCTATTCCTGTTTTTCATCCTCTCTTTCTTCTTTTCTTTTTTTTTCTATATCATTCTCCACAATTTCCAAGATTCTACATTTTTTTATTTTCTAGGTTCCACAACGGGATGAAGACATCTTTATCGACAACGAGCACCTGATCAGCCTTGTCCAGGAGCGTGTCCCATTGTGGGACAGCCATGACCAGCAGTACAAGGACCCTGTGGTGAGCCGGCAGCTCTGGAATGAGGTGGCCACAGCGTTGATGGAGGGCTGGGAAAGCGCCTCTGCAGCTTCAAAAAAGGCGTTTAGTAAGTATTTCCCTGTTGTGAGATGCCAAATTGACTCTTGGTCCTGAGGATACTGTTTTTTTTCCTGATAGATTCTATCAGGGACCATAACAGTGTCCTCAGGATCAACAGTGAATGCAGTGTGTATTGTAATGCTGTATTGATCATGCTTGCACTCTTGCTGCTGATGATACTTGTGTGTTTACTGCTAGATATATTCTTGCCGTAAACACACAAGTGTCCTCAGGTTCAACAGTGAATGCAGTGTGTATTGTAATGCTGTATTGATCATGCTTGCACTTTTGCTGCTGATGATACTTGTGTCTTTGCTGCAAGAAATATTCTTGCAGTAAACACACCAGTGTCCTCAGGTTCAACAGTGAATGCAGTGTGTATTGAATTATTTTGGGATGCTGCATTGACTGTTTGACAAAGTCACTCAGGTGTGTGTGATGATACAGAGGTTGCCATCAGTGCATTGTATAATGTTTTCTTTTTAATTTTTTCAGCAGTGAACAAAATCCGCACATGTTGGTGCTCGATAAAGGACCGCTTCAACACTGATGTTCGTGCTGAGGGACAGGTTCACAGTAGTTCAGCAGCAAAGACCAGAGCAAAGTACCGCTATCATCACGCTTTGGAATTTCTACGACCGGTCCTTGCCACCAGAGCGTAATTATAATTTTTTTTTTTTTTTTGTTTTAATTGAACATAATCGGTGCTTTTATATTCCACAGCTGATGCTTCTTGTTAATGCATGATACTAATGTTTTGCTTTTCTTTCCACAGCACCTAGAGCAGCACCCTGCAACCTGTCCCTGCAGCGGTCCTTCATCGATCGACCTCGGACCCGTCCCAGCCATCCAACAGCCAGGAAGCAACTTGCAGGTCAGCAACACAGACAGCTGGTGACCAGGAAGCTGGTCAATCAGGTGTTCCCCTGTCCCAGGTCTCTGCCACTGGTTATGTGGGCACTACCCACCAGCGTCAGAGGGCCTCGGACAGGCCTGTCTTGCCCGAGTTCATGCACTTGAGCGAGGCCTTTCAAGCCAGCTCAAGTCGCTGTCCGAAAGAGTGGAAAGTGGTTTTTCACTAATGGAACTTGGTTTTAACCACATGGAACACCTCTTCCACTCTTCCGACCAGTGTCTTGACCGACTGGAAGCTGACCTCAACAGAACAGTGCACCGTTTCTTTAGTAAAATTGAATGGGGCATGGTGGATCACCTTAGTCCTGAGCAACAGCTAAATGTGTTACACGCCTGCAACACTGCTTACTTACAGGCTATGCAGAAGAATCAGTACGTGCAGCAGTCAGTGTTGTCAATCCCACCTGTGCCACCATTGACTCGCTTAACCACAGTACTGACTTCTGCTGCATACCACTGTACGGTCACCTGCATTCCTAGCCAAGCCGGACACCACTATACAACACCAATGCCGAGTGCTGCTGGACACTCCACCCCCGCCACCGCCATGGCAAGTGCTGCTCCTGTCGGGAGCAACAGTACTGCCACCGTTACGCAATCTTGGCGCACCACCACCGCAAAAGCAGCTTGGGCCACCGACACCTGTTTTCCTGTTAGGAGCACTGACCCAACATCTCCAGCTAGGAGCACCACCACCACTCAGCAGCAGTATGGGAGCACCACCACTCTGCATCATTCCAGAAGCACCGCCACAACTCCTCATCAGAGGAGCACTGCCACCACTTTGCCTCATAGGAGCACCACCACCACTTCTCCCACAAGAAGCAACGAGAACACTTCTCCTCGTAGGAGCACCGCCACCACATACTCTCCTTCAAGGAGCACCGCCAGCGCCACCACGGAGCAGCAGAGGGGAGACCCACATTCAATATTTTTTTCATCCCGGACACGGTCCAATATCTCTAGGCGGTCAACCAATGTAAGGTGGTCACACGGTGGTAGTCGGTCCATGCAGTTGACTCCTGCCCCAAAGAAGACCAAGAAACAAAAGACTGTTTGTCAGTCCCCCCTCTCCTTCCAATGTTTCTCAACCTGCCTCCATTTCCATCCCTGAGCTCCCTTCCCCCAGTACTTTAGTCACCCCTTCACCTAGAACCCCTTCCTCAATTTCCAGCTGTTCCTCATCTCTCCAAACCCCCAAAGTAGCCCACTCTTCCCCCAAACGTCTTTCAAAAGAAAAATATTTTTTTTCCTAAAAAAATAAATGTTCAATTTTGCTTGGTCAAAAAAAGGTTTGTTTAATGTGTCTTTCACCGCCTACACACTCTGCGCCGTACACACACTGCGCCGTACATTTTGCGTATTTGTCACCACATAGCTCCATTACTGACACATGTTTCGCGTGTCAATCTTGGAGATATGTGTATTCAAAAACACAAAATCTATATGACTTGTATTTTCCCCAACAGACTCTTCAGTCAGGTAATATAGCACAGACTGAATAGAGGATGGTGATGAGTGCAATGCCTATCCATTGTTACCTTGCCTTGTATCATACACAGTTAATTGACTATGGTGTGTTTTATCATCATTTAACTGTTTGGGATGCAATCCAAGGTGATTCTAGATAGACCTTGTAATTAACCTCATCCTCTATTCAGTTTCTGTTGATAAAATGAGGAAATGAAGGGGAAAAAACATGCCATATGTACAATACCCTGGCCTTGTATCGCATTTATCACACCTGGCCAGGTGAATACACATGAGTTTTAACCTGAGGCGTCGCTTCAGTCTGCATATATTTCTATCAGACTGTAGCAATGCTGCAGTTTACTTCTTATGTGTATTCTCCTGCCAATGAATGATAACCTTCTGAAGTTGGGATGCATTACTTTTGGCGTCCTCACTTCAGCATGACACCAGGCATGGTTATTGTAGAAGTTGTATCAACTTTATCATGTATACAGTCTGCGTTCAAACTGGCCACAGTGATGATAATACAAATATTAATAGTCACAGCGTTAGGTCTCAAATAGTTAGGGATGCTACTGCATTCCCAAATCAATATTTTTAACATAATGCCAGGTGACACAAAAATTAGTTGTATTATCTCCACCGTTGCATCAAATTGAACTCAAAGTGTAGAGATAATAAAGATCATACAACTTGTGTGTATGAATCATAGAATCGTAGAGTTAGAAGGGACCTCCTGGGCCAACTGGTCTAACCCCCTGCTCAAAGCAGGATTCGCTAAATCATCCCAGACAGATAACTGTCCAGCCTCTGTTTGAAGACTTCTATTGAAGGAGAACTCGCCATCTCTCGTGGCAGCCTGTTCCACTCATTGATCACTCTAACTGTCAAAAAGTTTTTTCTAATATCTAATCTGTGTCTCCTCCCATTCAGTTTCATCCCATTGCTTCTAGTCTTTCCTTGTGCAAATGAGAATAAAGATGATCCTTCTGCAATGTGACAGCCCTTGAGATATTTGTAGACAGTTATTAAGTCTCCTCTCAGTCTTCTCTTTTGCAAGCTAAACATTCCCAAATCCTGCAACCTTTCCTCATAAGACAGGGTTTGCAGACCGGTCACCATTCTGGTCACTCTTTTCTGAACTTGCTCCAGTTTGTTGATGTCTTTTTTAAAATGTGGCGCCCAAAACTGGACACAGTATTCCAGATGAGGTCTGACCAAAGAGGAGTAGAGGGCAATAATGATTTCACGTGATCTAGACTGTATGCTTCTGTTAATACATTCTAGAATTGCATTTGCCATTTTTGCTGCTGCATCACACTGTTGACTCATATTCAGTCTGTGATCTATTAGTATACCCAAGTCTTTTTTTACATATGCTGTTGCTTAGCCCTATTCCTCCCATTCTGTATATGCTTTTTCATTTTTTTGCCCAGATGTAGTACTTTGCATTTTTCCCTGTTAAAAACCATTCTGTTAGTTGCTGCCCACTGCCCCAGTTTATTTATATATGTATATATGTATAGTCACCTGGTCTTGAGTACTAGTAAATTCAGGATTCACAAAACCCAGCATCATGAATTCACTGGTACACCTGGCCAGTTGATTATTGTATTGAAGTGTAAAAAGACAGAGTGCACCCGGTACAGGTATCAACACAGGTTTTTTATTAACATACACAAAAAAGTAAACTTTATTACACCATTTGCTCTTGCCAGGCCACCCGTCCTACATCTGAGTTGAAGTAAGCCGCAAATTGGTCCCTCATTTGGCCAACTTCAACGGATGCCCTGAGAGGGTGCTGAGTAAATTCAGGCAAGGGGTTAGGAGCGGCATCATCAAGTTCAAAGTTCGTGTGCTCTCTAACCATGACAAAATTATGTAGAACCACACAGGCCTTCACCACCTCATCCACTGTTTCAAATTTCAGATTAATGGCTGTGCTGAGAATGCGCCATCTGGAGACAAGTATTCCAAATGCACACTCCACAGTTCTTCTGGCCCTGGTCAGCCTGTAATTAAAAATTTTTTTGTTGTGGTCCAAGTCCCTGCTGGAGTAGGGTTTGAGCAGGTTTTGGCACATCTGGAATGCCTCATCCCCAACCATTACAAAGGGCAGTGGCGGACCTTCGGTGTAGGGAAGAGGCCGTGGCATGGGGAAATTGAACTTTTTGCCATACAACCTCCAGCCCATGTCAGAGTTCTTAAAAGCCTGGGAGTCTTCCCACAGCCAAATACCCCAATGTCCACTGCAACAAACTTACAGTCTGCATCAGAAATGGCCATGAGTGCTGTAGAGAAGTACTTTTTGTAGTTACAGTACTCTGATCCAGTTCATTTTGGTTTTATAATCCGGATGTGTTTCCCATCCACCACACCTAAACAGTGTGGGAAATTGCAGACTGTCCAGAATCATTCAGCAATTTCACTCCACTTTTCCACGGTGGGCAGGGGCATAAATTCGGGACAGAGAACATCCCACAAAGCCCGGCAGGTGTCCGCAACTATTCCAGACAAGGTGGATATTCCAAGCCGGTACTGGAAGTGCAATGAAGAGAGGGTCTCTCCAGTAGCCAGGAATCTGGGAAACAAAGAAACAACAAAAATTAATATTTGTGTATATGGATTTTTAATACACCAAAAAATAAAATTTAAAAAAAGAAAAAAAAGGCATAAAAAAAATATGCAGCCTTTTCTTTACTACATGGAATAAAAATAATGCTGCAGTCTTTGGTTAAGTACATGGCAGAACAATAATTCTGCCAGCTTTGGAATAGTCCATGTGAGAACAAATAAAATTATGCAGGCATTGTTTTTGCTATACTACGCACCGTAATGTGACCAGGAGCCGTTCCTCAGGAGGAATCGCACGATTGAGCTGTGTGTCCTGTCTCCGGATGGCATCTTGTACACCACCAAGCAAATACATGAAGCTTTGTTGTGACATCCATGTATAGTCCCTATATTTCTCCGGGTTAGCCTGTAGCTCGCTGTAAAGGGTGTGGTACGCTCCACGGCTCGCAACAACAATTGGATGTATCCACAAATGCCGCAGCTGCCGTCTTCACTGTCTCTCTCTCCCGTTGTTGATGGCAAGCAACTGCATAAGCCTGAGCAATCCTGATGTCCAGATCCAAGTTGAAGTGAAAACTCTTCCAGCGCAGATC
This sequence comes from Dendrobates tinctorius, assembly GCF_039654945.1. Lineage (NCBI taxonomy): Eukaryota > Metazoa > Chordata > Amphibia > Anura > Dendrobatidae > Dendrobates > Dendrobates tinctorius. The sequence goes on along the minus strand of NW_027361749.1, from coordinate 3,544,750 downwards.
CATGTCGTCAAGAAAAAAAGCAAGCAAATGTGAAAAATTTAGCTGTAAACAGGGTCTATATGAAGAATTCCCATAACACACACCCACTGATGTCCAATTGGTGGAGTCTGTTCCACTAATTGGTCAAGGATTTTCATCCTGTGATTGTGACTCCATGCGCATAAATAATGCAAACGCATTGAAAAATGCATAAAAATGTATACAAACGCAGCGTTTTTTTGTCGCAAAGCGCACGATGATGCGACTAAAATTGCAGCGTTTACAAGCGTTTGTAAGTGTTTTTGGCATACGTATGTGCACTCGAAATGCTGTGCAAAAAGGTGCAAGTGTGAAACTAGCCTAAAACAACATTTTAGTGGTAAAAATGTAATTAATTCTTTCTCCGCTTACTGGTATAAAATTCTGTAATGCACATGTTTTGTCAATATGATCACTGCACCACTATATGAATTCATTGGGGAATATAGTTTGTAAGATAAGTTCATATAAAGGGGGTTTCTGTTGTTCTGGCACCTGAGGGGCTCTGCCAATATGACATGGCACCCTCCAACCATTATAGCAAAATCTGAACTCCAATATAGTGCCTCTTCTGAGCTTTGCACTGTGCCTCAAAAGAAGTATTCCTCCACATATGGGATATCAGCGTACTCAGGAGAAATTGCAAAAGAAATTGTATCATGTAAATTCTTCTGTTACCATTATGAAAATGCAAAATTTGGGGCCAAAATAACATTTTTGTGGGGAAAATGTGATTATTTTTTTCGTGGCTCAACATTATAAACTTCTGTGAAGCACTTGGGGGTTCAAGGTGCTCACCACAAATCTAAATACATTCCTTGAAGGGCCTAGTTTCCAAAATGGGTTCACTTTGGGGGGTTTCACTGTTTAGTCACACCACTGGCTCTCCAAATGGGACATGACATTCGCTAATGCTTCCAGGAAATTTTACATTCAAAAAGCCAAATGATGCTCCTTCCCTTCCGAGCCCTGCCGTGCACCCAAGCAGTAGTTTTTTCATGCATATAGGGTATCAGCGTAGTCAGGAGAAATTACATTACAAACTGTATGGTGCAAATTCTCCTGTTGCTCTTATGAAAATGCAAAATTTGGAGCTAAAATCGCATTTTATGAGGAAAATGTAATTTTATTATTTTAACTGCTCAACGTTATTAACTTCTGTGAAGCACCTCGGGGTTCAAGGTGCTCACCATGCATCTAAATACATTCCTTGAGGGGTCAAATTTCCAAAATGTGGTCACATGTGGGGGTTTCCACTGTTTAGGCACATCAGGGGCTCTTTAAATGGGACATGATGTCCGCTAATGATTCCAGGAAATTTTACATTCAAAAAGTAAAATGGTGCTACTTCCCTTCTGAGCTCTGATATGCGCCAAAACAGTAGTTTTTTCCCTCATATTGGGTATCCGAATACTCTAGAGAAATTGCACAACAGATTGTATGGAGCAAATTTTCATATTACCCTTATGAAAATCAATATTTTGTGCTAAAAACATATTTGTGGGGAAAATTAGATTTTTTCATTTTTATGGCTCAACGTTATAAACTTCTGTGAAGAACCTGAGAGTTCAATGTGCTCACCACACATTTAGATCAGTTCCTTGAGGGGTCTACTTTCCAAAATGGTGTCACTTGTGGGGGATTTTCACTGTTTATGCACATCAGAGGCTCTCCAAATGGAACATGGTGTCCGCCAATTGTTTGAGCAAATGTTGCATTCAAAAAGTCAAATGGCGCTCCTTTCCTTCCTAGCTCTGCCATGCACACAAACAGTAGTTTTCTCCTTCATATGGGGTATCGGAATGCTCAGGAGAAATTACACAACAAATTCTGGTGGCCATTTTTCACTTTTACCCTTGATAAAATAAAAAAGTTTGGCTCTGAAGTAATTGTTTTGTGAAGAAAAGTTAAATGTTCATTTTTTTCACATTCCAAAAATTCATGTGAAGAGTTGGGCTAAAGTGAGTTGGGCTAATGTTAAGGTTAGGGCTAAAGCTAGATTTAGGGTTGGTGCTAAAGCTAGGGTTAGGGTTGGGGCTAGGATTAGGGTTGGGGCGAGGGTTAGGATTACGGTTAGGGTTGGGATTAGGATTAGGGTTGGGGCTAAAGTTAGGATTAGGGTTGGGGCTAAAGTTAGGATTAGGGTTGGGGCTAAAGTTAGGGTTGGGCTGGGGAAAGGGATGAGATTATGGTCAGGGTTAGGGGTGTGTTAGGGTTAGGTTTGTGGTTAGAGTTGGGATTAGGTTTAGGGGTGTGCTGGGGTTAGGGTTGGAGTTAGAATTGGGGGATTTCCACTGTTCAGGTACATCAGGGGGTACAACACGACATGACTCCACCATTGATGCTACCAATGTTTCGTTCAAGATGTCAAATGGTGCTCCCTCCCTTCTGAGCCCTGCCAGGGACCCAAGCAGTGGCTTTTCTGCACATATAGGGTATCAGCGTACTCAGGAGAAATTGGACAACAAATTTTGTAGCTCATTTTTCTCCTGACACCCTTGTAAAAATAAAAAAAATTTGTTCCAAAGTTAAAATTTTTGTGAAAAAAGTAAAATGTTCATTTTTTCCTTCTGCATTACTTTAATTCTCGTGAAGCACCTGAAGGGTTAATAAACTTATTGAATGTGGTTTTGCACACCTTTAGGGGTGCAGTTTTTAGAATAGTGTTGCTTTGGGTATTTTCTGTTATACTGACCCCCAAACTCACTTCAAATGTGAGGTGATCTCTAAAAGAAATGGATTTGTAAATTTTGTTGAAAAATTAAAAATCGTTGGTCAACTTTTAACCCTTATGATGTCCTAACAATAAATTCTGTTTCCAAAATTGTGGTGATGTAAAGCAGACATGTGGAAAATGTTATTTGATAATTATTTTGTGTGACATCCCTCTCTGATTTATGGGTACAAAAATTTAAATTTTGAAAATTGCAAAACTTTCGCCAAATTTCCAATTTTTCCATAAATAAACGCAAGATATATCAAATAAATTTTACCACTAACATGAAGTACATTATGTCACGAAAAAACATTCTCAGAATCAGTGGGATACATTGAAGCGTTCCAGAGCTATAACCTCATAAACTGACAGTGGTCAGAATTGTAAAAACTGGCTTGGTCATTAAGTAGCAAATTGGCTCTGTCACTAAGGGGTTAAAGAGAAGTAATAAGTTTGTCACCTTTCAGAAAGCGTTTGCCTGCCAATTTATATGTGAAAAAAATTACTAAACTAATAATAACTAAACACTTTATTTGACAATGAAGATGAGTGGATCAATACATGGAGGATCATGTTGAGTTGAATTTCCTGGAATTTGCAGTTTCATGCAAATTAGAACATTTTGAGATTTGATTGAGTTTCAATTTTCAGTTCTCAAAAACAATAAAAAATACTTCATTAGCATCATTTCACACACTTCTAAAGCATCAAATAGCAGTCTAACATTATTTTGCATTGTTACATAGGATTGCGGATACGCCCTGCATCTATGATTTTTCTCAGATTGTCAAACTTCATACAGTGGAGATCCATTCTTGGGCAATCTGAGATCAGCAGTTCCCAGTAGAGCACAGTTTATATGGCAAAATCATTTTCCTTCACTATAGTCACTAGGAAGTCTTTCTCTTATATAGGCCTACTTCCCACATCTGTTTTTTGTGTCCATATGCTGTCTGTTTTTTAAGGGCAGCAAATACAGACACACGCACACCCATTTCATTCAAAGGTTGTGTGCACATCAGGTTTTTCACATGGATTGTGTGTTCATGTGAAAAGCCCACAGACATGTCAATTTATTTTGTGCAGCACGGACAAAATGCGTGCTGCACTTGTAATCAGCAGCACCTATGTAACTCCTGTGTAAAATAAATAATTAAATTTAAAAAATACCCTATAAATTCAAACCATCAAAGGCTAAACAGACAGCTGTGGGTTGAGTTCATAGACTGGGAAGGGTCATGGATATTGTCCTCCTAGGCTACCAATATCAGCCCTCAGCTGCCCCAGAAATGGCACATCCTTAAGATGTGCTTAATCTGAGGCTTAGCATTGCTCTTTCCACTTGACCTGGTACGATGGCAAGTGGGGTAATATTTGCGGGGTTGATGTCAGCCTTGTATTGTCAGCTGACATCAAGCCCAGGGGATAGGAATGGAGAGGCTTCTATAAGATGCCCCCATTACTAACCCCATGGTAAGTTTGGAAATAAACACAGCAAAAAGAAATACTATATTTTAAATAAATCAAAACACCCTGTTTTGGACATTTAGTAAAAGCACACAGATATACTCACCTTACGCCTATTCCATTGAATCCCTTGTCACCTGAAAAAAACTAATAAACAGTCACATTCCTCACCTGTTCAATGTGAAGATAATCCATACTGTTCCACGCCGTAATCCATCTCTCCAACATCAGCCCCAACCTTTTTACTCCATTTGACTCCACCACATCTTATGGATACACCATTTCTGGGGTGCATGAGGGTTAATGTTGGTAACCTGGCCCCTTCCCAGGCTATTAATATCCACTCACAGCTGTCTGTTCAAACTTTTGATGGTTTGAATTTATAGGGGTACCGTATGCCTTTTTTTCTGAGGTCCCTGTAAATTCCCCAGGAAAGGCTAAGCAAGCAGCTGTAAGCTAATATTAATAGCCTGGGAATCTTGTGGAAAATTGTCCCTTTTCCTATATTATCAACATCAGCCCAGAGCCGTGGGTTTTCGCTCTGTTGGTTATGAAAAGTGTGTGGAAGCATATGCTTTTTTAATTTAATTCTTTATTTTACACAGGAGGGTGTAAAATGAATTTTACATATTGTTGTCTAGTTGCACTGATATCATGGAGACCAAGAGGCAATAATGAGAGCTGCCTTCAGCAGCCGGCTCCTGGGATCAGTACTAAGTGAACTGCTATTGCGCCTGTGTGTTGTGGAGGCCCCAGATCCCACCCCGCAGTGTGATATGATGTATTCACACTGCGGGGCTGGGGCCTCCACAACACGCAGGCGCAATAGCCTGATGTTGGTTCTCAGGCAGCGCACACTACGCATGCCCCAGAACTCTTGTCACAGCGGAGGCGTCGGCATTCAAAACAGGAGGAGGCAGCGACGCACAGGGGCATCATGATGGGCGGATGGTGGGCGGCGCCCAGACACAGGATAGAGGCATGATGGACGGATGGTAGGCGGCTGATACAGGGGGACACACTATACCTATGGGACACCTTACAGGTATGAGAAGCTATTTATAAAAGTTGATATTTCAGCGTTACTAGGGGTCAGAAACAGAAAAACCACCTTCACAGGATGCAGCCTTAATGCTGCTGAAGGTGGCTCTTTAACTTAAAAATGCCCTAGGGGGTGACAGGTTCCCTTTAAGCACTGTACTCTTTTTGTATATTAAATCTAAAATGTAATAAGTTTGTTCCTTGCTGCTTTAAAGAGAACCAGTAAGGTCTCTTTCACACATCTATTTTTTGCCATCAGTCACAATCCTTCGTTTTGTCAAAAAACGGATCCAGCAACTGATGGCGCTGGATCCGTTTTTTTCTCATAGACTTGTATTAGTGACGGCTTGCCGCAAGTTTCATCCATCGTCCGACGGATCCGTCTGAAAATCATTGTCCGTCGGCCAGAGATGACGGACAAAGGAACATTTTTTGTGTACGTCGAAAAGTCGGACAGTGATGTATCCAGCGCCATCCATCGTTAGCTATAATGGAAGCCTATGGGCGCAGGATCCGTCGCTGTCCGTCTTTTAAAACTGAGCATGCCCAGAATAATTTATCTTCCTTTATTTTAACCCCTACGGCTGCTTTTTTCATTCTGGCACATAAAAATCTCCCTCTCTCTCTCCAGAATTCTATTCCTTTAAAATTCCTACAGCTGCTTCAACGGATCTGTCAAAAAAAACGGATCCGGTGCATCAGTTTTTTACAATCTGCACAGGATCTGTTTTTTGAACACTTTGACGGAATGTAACTGATTTTAAAAAAACTGATGTGTGAAAAAGGCCTAACCATAATAATGCAGTCCAATCTGCAGGCACCATGTTATAGAGCAGGGGAAGCTGAGTAGATTGATATATAGTTTTGTGAGAAAGGATTCAGTATAACCTGTGTCAAATCATCGATCAACAGCTGTCTCTGTATGTACACTTACATAAAGAAAGCTGTTAATCACCGATATGACTACCCACTGGACCTAAAATTCCAGAAAGAGCAGAGGATTAAATGATCAAATCTTAGGTTATACTGCAGGTGTCTCACTGGTTTCTCAAAATAGCGAGTGGTGGCAGCAAAAAGCGTGGTTCAGATGTGAGAACTATCTATGGGGCACACTTAGTTAGTTGTCAACCTATTGCGATAGTTGAGTGGATAAGTGACTACTGGGAGCAAAGTACCCCTATACTTTAACATCCAAGGCAGGTGTGCAGTGAGCAAGTGGTTTTTATAAAAAAAAAATATTCATTTTTAGGCTGGCTTGACGATCAAATGCTTTACTAAACACAAGTACAAAAAATGAAAACACTTCATTAACCCCTTACCTACAATTGACGTAATATTCCATCCATGTGACCATGGACCTAATTACCATGGACGGAATATTACGTCATCGCGATCAGCGGCGCCCACGTGGTGAGCGCCGCTGATCGCCGCCGAGTGTCAGCTAATTATCATAGCTGACACCCGGCACAATGTGTCAGGGGCGGTCACGGACCGCCCCCGACACGTTAACCCCTTGCACACCGCGATCAAACGCGATCGCGGTGTACCGGGGGTTAAAGGGAAGCATCGGCAGGGAGGGGGCTCCCTCCGTGCTTCCCTGAGCCCCCCACGGCAGCGCAATGTGCAGCGCTGCTGCGGGGGGCTCTTTCCCTACAGGCCCCCGGATCCAAGATGGCGACGGGGGCCTGCAGGGAGCTGACTTCCTCACTGCCTGCAAAGCGCAGGCATGAGGAAGTCTGCAGCAGTGCCTGTGACAGATCGCTGATCTGTCACAGTGATCTGTGATGTGACAGATCAGCGATCTGTCACAGGACAGTGATGTCCCACCTGGGACAAGGTAATAAAGTAAAAAAAAAAAAAAAAAAAAAAAAAAGTGTTAAAAATAATAATAAAAAAAAAAAAAAAAAAAAAAATCGCTAAATAAATTAGTAGAAAAAAAAAAAAATTCCCCAATAAATCCATTTTTTCAAAATAAAAAAAAACTAAAAAAAATAAAAGTACACATATTTGGTATCGCCGCGTCCGTAATGACCTGCCCTATAAAACTGTCCCATTAGTTAACCCCTTTAGCGAACCCCTTAAAAAATAAAAAACGAAGCAAAAAATAATGATTTATTATCATACCACCGAACAAAAAGTGCAATAACGCACGATCAAAAAGACGCATATAAATATGCATGGTACGGCTGAAATCATCATCTTGTCCCGCAAAAAACGAGCTGCCATACAGCATCATCCGCAAAAAAATAAAAAAGTTATAGCTCGCAGAATAAAGCGATACTAAAATAATTTTTTATATAAAATTGTTTTCATTGCAAAAAACCGACAAAACATAAAAAAACGACCTAAATGAGGTATTGCTGTAACCGTACTGACCCGAAGAATAAAAACGCATTATCAATTTTACCGCACGCGGAACGGTGTAAACGCACCCCCCAAAAGAAATTCATGAAACGCTGGTTTTTGTTCATTCTGCGTCCCAAAAATCGGAATAAAAAGCGATCAAAAAATGTCACGTGCCCGAAAATGGTACCAATAAAAACGTCAACTCGTCCCGCAAAAAATAAGACCTCACATGACTCGGTGGGTCAAAATACGGAAAAATTATAGCTCACAATATGTGGTGATGCAAAAACTATTTTTACAATAAAAAGCGTCTTTTAGCGTGCGACAGCCGCCAAACATAAAAACCGCCATAAATCGTAAATCAAACCCCCCGTTATCACCCCCTTAGTTAGGGAAAAATAATAAAACTAAAAGAAAATGTATTTATTTCCATTTTCCCGCTAGGGTTAGGGTTAGGGTAGGGTTTGGGTTAGGGCTAGGGCTAGGGTTAGGGCTAGGGTTAGGGCTAGGGCTAGGGGTGTGTTGAGGTTAGGGTTGGAGTTATAATTGGGGGTTTCCACTGTTTGGGCACATCAGGTGCTCTCCAAAGGCAACATGGCGTCTGATCTCAATTCCAGCCAATTCTGCGTTGAAAAAGTCAAATGGTGCTCCTTCCCTTCCAAGCTCTGCCATGTGCCCAAACAGTGTTTTACCCCCACATGTAGGGTATCAGCCTACTCAGGACAAATTACAAAACAACTTTTGGGGTCCAATTTCTCCTGTTACCCTTAGGAAAATAAAAAATTGGGGGCAAAAATATAATTTTGCGGAAAAAAATGTTTTTTTTATTTTCACGCCCAGGCGTTATAAACTTCTGTGAAGCACTTGGGGGTTCAAAGTGCTCTCCACACATCTAGATAAGCTCCGTGGGGGGTCTAGTTTCCAAAATGGTGTCACTTGTGGGGGGTTTCCACTGTTTAGGTACATCAGGGGCTCTCCAAACGCACATGACACCCGCAGACTAATCCATCAAAGTCTGCATTCCAAAACGTCACTACTTCCCTTCCGAGCCCCGACGTGTGCCCATACAGTAGTTTTCTCCCACATATGAGGTATCAGCGTACTCAGGACAAATTGGACAACAACTTTTGGGGTCCAATTTCTCCTGTTACCCTTGGGAAAATAAAAAAATGGGGACTAAAACATCATGTTTGTGGAAAAAATACGATTTTTTTATTTTCACGCCCGGACGTTATAAACTTCAGTGAAGCACTGGGGGGTTCAAAGTGCTCACCACACATCTAGATAAGTTCCTTGGGGGGTCTAGTTTCCAAAATGGTGTCATTTGTGGGGGGTTTCTACTGTTTTGGTACATCAGGGGCTTTCCTAACGCGACATGGTGTCCGATCTCAATTCCAGCCAAAAACGTCAAATGGCGCTGCTTCCCTTCCGAGCTCTGCCATGCGCCCAAATAGTGGTTTACACCCACATGTGGGGTATCAGCGTACTCAGGATAAATTGCACAATATCTTTTAGGGTCCTGTTACTTTTGGAAAAATAAGAATTGAGGGTGAAAAGATCATTTTTGTGGAAAAAATATGATTTTTTAATTGTACTGCTGTACGTTATAAACTTCTGTGAAGCCCTTGGGGGTTCAAAGTTCTCACCACACATCTAGATAAGTTCCTTGGGGGGTCTAGATTCCAAAATGGTGTCATTTGTGGGGGGTTTCCACTGTTTTGGTACATCAGGGGTTTTCCAATCGCGACATGGTGTCCGATCTCAATTCTAGCCAAAAACGTCAAATGGCGCTGCTTCCCTTCCGAGCTCTGCTATGCGCCCAAATAGTCATTTACACCCACATATGGGGTATCAGCGTACTCAGGACAAATTGCACAATAACTTTTAGGGTCCTGTTACCCTTGGAAAAATAAAAATTGGGGGTGAAAAGATCATTTTTGTGGAAAAAATATGATTTTTTAATTGTACCGCTGTACGTTATAAACTTCTGTGAAGCCCTTGTGGGTTCAAAGTTCTCACCACATATCTAGATAAGTTCCTTGGGGGGTCTAGTTTCCAAAATGGGGTCACTTGGGGGGTTTCCACTGTTTAGGTACATCAGGGGCTCTCCAAACGCGACATGGCGTCCGATCTGAATTCCAGCCAATTTTGCATTGAAAAAGTCAAACGGCGCTCTTTCCCTACTGAGGTCTGCCATGCGCCGAAACAGTGGTTCCCCCCACATATCAGGTATCAGCGTACTCAGGACAAATTGCACAATAACTTTTGCAGTTCAATTTCTCCTGTTACCCTTGGTAAAATAAAGAAAATTGAACCTGAAGTATTTTTTTTGTGAAAAAAAGTTAAATGTTCATTTTTTTTTTAATATTCAAAAAATTCCTGTGACGCACCTAAAGGGTTAATAAACTTCTTGAATGTGGTTTTAAGCACCTTAAGGGGTGCAGTTTTTAGAATGGTGTCACTTTTGGGTATTTTCTATCATATAGACCCCTCAAAGTGGCTTCAAATGTGAAGTGGTCCCTAAAAATAAAATGGTGTTGCAAAAATGAGAAATCGCTGGTCAATTTTTAACCCTTATAACTTCCTAACGAAAAAAAATTTTGGTTCCAAAATTGTGCTGATGTGAAGTAAACATGTGGGAAATGTTATGTATTAAGTTTTTTGTGTGCCGTATTGCTGTGATTTAAGGGCATAAAAATTCAAAGTTGGAAAATTGCGAAATTTTCAAAATTTTCGCCAAATTTCCATTTTTTTCACAAATAAACGCAAGTTATTTGAACGCAATTTTACCACTAACATGAAGTACAATATGTCACGAGAAAACATTGTCAGAATCACCGGGATCCATGAAAGAGTTCCAGAGTTATGACCTCATAAAAGTACAGTGGTCAGAATTGTAAAAATTGGCCCGGGAGTTAACGTGCAAACCACCCTTGGTAGTGAAGGGGTTAAATAGATGGCAAAAAAGCCTAAATATAGCTTTTTATATAATTCTTTAAATTGTAATTGATTTTAATCAATGTGTAAAGCATCTATTAATTATTAAAGTGAATTTATTAAAGTGAATTTATTATTAAAGTGTATTTATTTTTAGAATTTATTACATGTCGATATTTAAAAAGAAACATTCACAAAATATATATTTGTGTCCCTTAAAAATGCAAATATACTGAAATATACATTTTTTCCAATTGTGAATTTCTATAGTTGAAGTACAATATTCTACAACTTGTAAGTTGGTAGAAAGGTACATTACCATATCTCTAATGAAAGACAATATTGTTAGGTTGGAATTTGTATGCGCATAATTAAATAGTCTCTGTAAAGCATCTTTCTCAGTTCCAAACCCTGAAATTGGTGAGCTACCATTTTCACACTGCTACATATTAGCATCATCCTATTATCAGATAAGAAATATTTGTATATTGCCATTTAATATGTGTTAAGGCTGGTTCAGAAAATGATTTTAAAGCTTTATGGTAAACAGTAAGACATTGTAATCTAATTGCAACATGAAAATAAAAATTACATGAAAAGTAAAACTAGAAACCCTTTGTCAGCTATCAGCTTAATCAGAAAATGAACTAGATGAGTACTATTCAATAAAACATGAGGATACACTAGAGCGTTTTTGATAATGATTATTGATTTTTTGTTTGTAATGTACATTGTTTTCTTGTATGTACCCAATTTTTAGATTTTACCATGAACATCTTAACGTAAATTCACGAATATGTACATGAAGTAGAGGGTTCTCGTGTGTCAAAGAGCTGAGTTTTCATCTCACACAGTAGAAGCTGATTATGTTACAAAGCTTAAATCTGTCTTTAACAGCCATGTCAGGAGTTGAGCTCCAATTGATGCTGTTAACCATTTAAATACTGCTGTCAATCATTGACAGCAGTGTTCAAATGAAATGCTGGCTGGTACTCAGTTGTACTGTCTCCCACCAGCCCCCTTGATATGATTGTTGGGAACTGAGAAGTTTACTATGCAGTGTGGGACTCCTGGAGGCCCCCATGGCTGCCTTATTTTTACTCCATGGGAGATGGAGGTTCACATTACATACTTCAATACAATAATATTGCAATATATAGTATAACAGATCAATATACAAAGGTTAAAAAAATATATAAAAAGACAAAATTATAAAATCCAAAAAATCAAATCAGCCTCCTTTTACCCTATTAAAAATAAAGAAATAACAAGCAATTAAAAAACACTCATTTGGTATCATCTCATCCATAAAAGTCTGATCTGGCAAAATACATAATTAATGTACCTAATTGGTAAATGCTGTAACAAGAAAAAAAAAACAGAAGTGCAATTTTTCAGTCACCTCGCCTCCCTAAGCAAATGCAATAAAAACAAATCGAACTGTTGCATAAACCCCCAATTGGTATCAAAACCATTAGCTTACAATGCAAAAAAACAGGCCCTCATTCAGCTCTGTCACCAGAAAAATACAAATTTTCTGGGTCTCAGAAAGTAGTGAAATAAACCTAACAAAAAATTTTTTACAAACAGAATTTTTTTTCTCCACTTAAATTTAAAAAATTTTGTGGAAGTTTGGTATTACTGTGAATGTAGTAACCTGGAGAACTATGATTAAAATATTTTATTGCCGAATGAATGCATAAAGACAAAACCCAAAAATTCACAGTTTAACCTCACTTAAATATTTTATTAAAAAAATACCCTGTTTGGGAGAGAAGAGACAAATCGCGGCACCCTAAGTGCGTAAACACAATATTGTAAACACAATTTTATGCACTCACCTGATAGAAGACTAATATAGCTTTAGATTGTGTATCCTCAAGAATCCTTCCTTTTAGGATACTTCTCCGTAGACAGGGCTTGCAGCTTGCCTCGGGTGGATCCATGTGAAAGAGCCAGGTTCAGGCTCACACAGGATGAGTAAATCAAGAAAGGCACATCCAGCCCATAAGCAGCAGCGCTTCCCAGGACTCACATCCAAAGATGATATTTCACATTTTTTTATTTCATAGGTTAAAAAAGAGATACAACGCGTTTCGGATACAGTGTATATCCTTCATCAGGTATCATAAAAACACAGTACAAATCCTAATAGTATGAAATTCAGTTACACTTATATATAGTAGCAACCTTTTATCCCAGTCTCAGAAACTTGATTTAGGGTGTGGACCAAGTTCAGGAACACACCCACTGATTGATCCAACCTTAACAACATAGATGCAAGAAGGAAAAAAAAAAAAAAGGCAACGTTCAAACTCTCTCTATGATATCATTCAATCCATTTGGATATAATGTTCCCAGACGATATATCCAAAATATTTCTTTCCGGTTTAAAAGAGCATTCCTATTTGCAACACCAGAGGGTATCTGCTCCATCGGAGTTACTTTTATGTTAAAAATTTTGTTATGTTTGATTAGTAGATGCCTTGAGAGACTATGTTTTAAAAAGCCATTTTTTGCTCTATTTCTGTGACCATTAATGCGGGACCGCAGTGTCTGCACAGTGCGTCCCACATATTGCAAACCGCAACTGCATGTGATTACATATACAACAAAATCACAGCTGAGTCTTTGTGAAATCTCAAAGACCTCACCAGTACTATTACATTTGATAGTTTTAGCCCCATGATCTAGGATCCCACAGGTACAACATTTTTTAGAGGTGCATTTAAAAACTCCGATTCCTTGAGAAACACCACATAAAATTTGATCCATACTTTTTTATTGTTTTTTCCTTTTGAATCCAACTGTTTTTTAATTTACTGGGGGCCACCAAATTTTTCAAAGTTTTCCCCCCTTCTATATGTAATCCCTGGTTTGTCAGGGAGATGTTTTCCCAAAACAGGGTCACGCTTCAAGATATACCAATATTTTGAAAGCACAGTTCTTATTACTTTACTTCCCCTATTGAATGTAGTCACAAAATTCAATTTCCAGCGATCATCACTTTTTTATTTACCAATGGCCAAATTAACCCCCTTCCTATTTTTTCCTTTTAAACATTCCTCCTGTGTTTTTACTTTGTTATCCCTATATGCACTAATTATCACAGTGGGTATGTTCCTGAACTTGGTCCACACCCAGGGGCTGGCTGGCACATTTTAGCCTGGGGGGCAAGCACACAGCAGTGGCCCATGAGTAGCGGCCCATTGCTAAAAAGGTTGTCCGATCTTAAGCTACAAGTCTAAAGTCACTATATGCGAATCCTCACATCATGTGCGCTGTGAGGATTCTCTGGTGCTGGCGGTGGGAGCGGGCACTTATGTGACCAAGTATGTGATCTGTATATTCCCAGTCATATTACAACTAGACTGCTTCTGGCCTTGCTCAATACAGGTGTAATAAGTGGGGCCGAGCAAGGCTAGTTGTCATGTATGCAAATCACATACCGGCAGTCACGCGCCCGCCTAATCACAACGGCACTGCGAGCAATGTGAGGATTCACGAGTCTGCAGTCACAGAGTGACTTGTAACTTAAATCTGGACAACCCCTTTAACATGTTTACCTCCGGCTGCTTCATAGGCTATATGCCTACTACTTTATTGATTGAGAGCTGTTCAATGAAAAACCAGAAAGTACTGGGATCAGCTCAGATGAGCGTTTCTATTGATCAGACAAATCACATATTATGCTCATGTATTATTAATTTATTAATTTTAAACTGGATATACATTTTCAGATATGTAGTAAAGCAAAGTATGCAATGCTTCTCATCATTACCTAGGATTTTTTTTTTTCCAATGCTCTATACTGGTCACACCTGGACCTGCCTACAGAACCTCAGATATCACATATGGAAACATATAAGTTTCAGTTTTAACATAGCCATAAAGCACATTATGGTTTGCTACATGTGTACATGAACAGAACCAGTAGCAGAATGAAGTGACAGAACCGTCAGTAGATACATGCAGCACCAGAACCACCGACAAGTAGATAAATGCAGCAACAGAACCCCCATCAGTAGATGAATGTAGGGCCAAAACCCCCATCAGTAGATACATGCAGCACCAGAACCACTGACAAGTAGATAAATGTAGCAACAGAACCCCCATCAGTAGCTGAATGCAGGGCCAAAACCCCCATCAGTAGATGAATGCAGCAACAGAACCACCATCAGAAGATGAATGCAGCAACAGAACCACCATCAGTAGATGAATGCAGAAACAGAACCAAAATCAGTAGATACATGCAGGGCCAAAACCACCATCAGTAGATACATGCAGTGCCAGAACCACCATCAGTAGATGAATGCAGGGCCAGAACCACCATCAGTAGATGCATGCAGGGCCAGAACCACCATCAGTAGATGCATGCAGGGCCAGAACCACCATCAGTAGATGCATGCAGGGCCAGAACCACCATCAGTAGATGAATGCAGGGCCAGAACCACCATCAATAGATGAATGCAGGGACACAGCCACCATCAGTAGATGAATGCAGCAACAGAACCACCATCAGTAGATGAATGCAGCGACAGAACCACCATCAATAGATGAATGCAGGGCCAGAATCACCGTCAGTAGATGAATGCAGGGACACAGCCACCATCAGTAGATGAATGCAGGGACACAGCCACCATCAGTAGATGAATGCAGGGTCAGAACCACCATCAATAGATGAATGCAGGGCCAGAATCACCGTCAGTAGATGAATGCAGGGACACAGCCACCATCAGTAGATGAATGCAGGGTCAGAACCACCATCAGTAGATGAATGCAGGGCCAGAACCACCATCAGTAGATGAATGCAGGGACACAGTCACCATCAGTAGATGAATGCAGGGACACAGTCACCATCAGTAGATGAATGCAGGGACACAGTCACCATCAGTAGATGAATGCAGCAGCAGAACCACCATCAGTAGATGAATGCAGCAGCAGAACCACCATCAATAGATGAATGCAGGGCCAGAATCACCGTCAGTAGATGAATGCAGGGACACAGCCACCATCAGTAGATGAATACAGGGTCAGAACCACCATCAGTAGATGAATGCAGCAACAGAACCACCATCAGTAGATGAATGCAGCAACAGAACCACCATCAGTAGATGAATGCAGGGTCAGAACCACCATCAGTAGATGAATGCAGGGCCAGAACCACCATCAGTAGATGAATGCAGGGCCAGAACCACCATCAGTAGATGAATGCAGCGCCAGAACCACCATCAGTAGATGAATGCAGCAACAGATCCACCATCAGTAGATGATTGCAGGGCCAGAACCACCATCAGTAGATGAATGCAGGGTCATGAATACCATCAGTAGATGAATGCAGTGACAGAACCACCGTCAGTAGATGAATGTAACATTAGAACCACCATCAGTAGATGAATGTAACATTAGAACCACAGTCAGTAGATGAATGCAGCACCACGCTTATTACAGTGGTCAATTTCAGTGTTACATCAGCCCCATGATACACTTGTATGACATGAACATGTAGCTCCCAGTATGTCCTTGACTATGGTAAGAAGATACTGGGAGTTGTTGCTACCTTTATCATCAGACAGCGGACCATACAGGAACCTCACTACTTATGAGATGTAGTCAGTATTAGAGATATCACTGAATTGTCACCCTTACACCAGATACAAACACAGCCAATTACCGAAATTGCAAAAATCACTGAGTGTGGTGGAAAAATAATAAAACTTATCTTTTAATAAATTGTGAATAAATAATATATCAAATCATCCACCGTGCTTGTGTGCAGTCTGTCCAATCAACCCCTACCACAAGAGGGGGTCATAAAGGACACTAATATAATTATACAGCATTGTCTACATGGACTCCAAGACACCCTTTAACGAGGGAAAATCTCACTAGGCATCCTTTTTTGAGGAAGTGTTTAACAATTATTGCATATATGGATATACCATTGCATCATTCTCAATCATTAATAGCCAATTTTACACTCCAATATATGTAGACTAAAGTGCTAATGCTATTGCACATTGTCCCCAATAGAATAACGGAATCTCCCTAATACAGTGTCATCCGTTGACTACACAAAGGCTCCTTTGCCCAATTGAAACAGATGCCAGCCAGTGACCGAATGATTTATCTCACTCACTCAGTCCGTAGATGTCACCTCTCACATGCACATGCTATCCCCTTATTCACATGGGAGTAACATTAATATAGTCTGCCAGTATACTGAGCCATAAACTTAAGGCTCTACCACATCCCGGCAATTTTGCCTCATCCCCGTACTCATAATGGGATTAATATGTCCACAATGTGCCTGAGATGTTAAGCAGTGATATTAAGCTCTGTCACACCTCAGCAATGTTGCCTCAATGCGTATCATATTAGGGTAGGCTTTGAGCAGGGGGTTGGACCAGATGGCCCAGGAGGTCCCTTCCAACTCTACGATTCTATGGTACATCAGGAGGCTTAGCCCTTTTGCTGTGCGCTTATGATTTTACAACAGCGCAAAATACTCCTGGCCACGATGAGAGCCGCATGCGGCGGCACGGATGCCGAGCTTTTATAAACAACGTGCGTGGCTCTCATCATGGCCAGGAGTATTTTGTGCTGTTGTAAAATCATTATACTGCCAACAAAGTATAAATATCTACTCTACCATGTTGTGCCCCTGACGAAATAATTGCCCTTCAATGTGCTTCCTGCACAAAAAATCCCCCTAGACTGTCTCTCTCCATAATATCCCTCCCACACCACCCTTCTCCATAATATACCCCCTACACCACACCTCCCCATAATATACCCCCTTCCCCACCCCTCACCATAATATACCCCCTACACCGCACCTCCCCATAATATACCCCCTACACCACCCCTCAACATAATATACCCCCTACACCGCACCTCCCCATAATATACCCCCTACACCACCCCTCACCATAATATACCCCCTACACCACACTTCCCCATAATATACCCCCTACACCGCACCTCCCTATAATATACCCCCTACACCGCACCGCCCCATAAGATACTTCCCACACACTGCACCCCTCCCCATAATATACCCCCCACACCACCCCTCTCCATAATATACCCCCACACCACCCCTCTCCATAATATACCCCCACACAACCCCTCTCCATAATATACCACCTACACCGCCACTCACCATTATACCCCCCACACCACCCCTCTCCATAATATACCCCCACACCACCCCTCTCCATAATATACCCCTATACCGCCCCTCACCAAAATATACCCCCACACATGCCGCCCCTCCCCATGATAAATGTCCCTCTCCATAATATCCTGCCTACACCACCCCTCTCCATAATATCCCCTTCGCTGACTCTCCCTATAATATACCCCATACACCACCCCTCTCCAAAACATACCTCTCCATCCCATAATATCCCACCTACACTGTCCCTCTCCATATTGTTCGTCTCCATAATGTCCCCCACATACTGCCCCTAGTCTCTATAATGTCCTCCCTCCACACTGCCGGTCTGAACACACACACACACACATACACACACTCACTTACACATACTCATACACACACACACAGTCACTTACACATACTCATACACACACATACACACACACACACACATACACATACTCATACACACACACACTCACACATACTCATACACACACTCACTTACACATACTCATACACACAGTCATACACACCCTCACTTACACACACACTCTCATACACACAATGCTGTGCGGCTGCCCTTGTTGACAAACACCATGGATTCATGCCCCATACCTTATGCATGCACAGCAAATGGCAGCTCTCCAATCTTCAGCAGCTCAGCTCCTGCACCTCATTGGAGCGCTGCTGCTCACCATTTTTCCCGCCGGCCGCCTTGTCCCCGCCTCTTCTGCCCTGCTCTGCGTCGCCAGCAGCAGTGTGAGGAGGTTGCAGCATGATGACCTCATCACTCTGCTGCATGCTAGGCCGCGGAGCAGCAACAACGGCTCTGCTCTGCTCAGTGCCAGATATAATGCATTCAAATGTATTCGCGTCTCAAAGATGCAAATACATCTGGATACATCATTCATGCGCGATGAGGAAGGAGTCTGCCAGCCCGGCCACAAATGAAGTTTTGGCGGCCGCAATAAAAAGTACAGTGCCAGGCCTCCGGCGGCCCTGAACAGCCGTCTGGGGACCGGCCCGGGGGGAAAATGCCTCCCTTCCACTCGGCCCAGCCCGCCACTGTCCACATCCTAAATCAAGTTTCTGAGACTGGGATAAAAGGTTGCTACTATATATAAGTGTAACTGAATTTCATACTATTAGGATTTGTACTGTGTTTTTATGATACCTGATGAAGGATATACACTGTATCTGAAACACGTTGTCTCTCTTTTTTAACCTATGAAATAAAAAAAATGTGAAATATCATCTTTGGATGTGATTCCTGGAAGCGCTGCCATTTATGGGCTGGATGTGCCTTTCTTGATTTGAATATTTTATTCCAATTTTTCTATACATTGTATTGTAAAATGAATGGAATCTTTCAAAATGACAACTCTTCCTGCAAAAATCATCTTTTATAGGCTTATGTTGCTGAAAAATAAAAATGTTAGTGCTTTTGGAAGAGGAGGCAAAAAAACCAAAACTAAAAAAATAAAAGAAACACCCGGTCTGCAAACTAACCATCAATAAAACTAATACATTAAGATCCTCTAATGTTATAAAGTGAAAATATTTATCAAGGTTAAAAAGTTGTACCATAAAAATGACCTAATATCTTGAGAAGGTAGACTTTTTAAAAAATTCAAGTCGTAAAAGAAATCACATTCGAGTGCTCTGTTAATCTCTTGAAGCACTTTCATTTACAGTGGGTATGGAAAGTATTCAGACCCCTTTAAATTTTATACTTTGTCTCATTGCATCCATTTGGTAAATTCAAAAAAGTTAATTCTCTATCTCATTAATGTACACTCTGCACCCCATCTTGACTGAAAAAAACAGAAATGTAGAAATTTTTGCAAATTTATTTTGTATGCTTTATGGCCAATGTGAACATGCATGTATGTGCTGCATGTATACCAACTCAAATCAAGCTCATTTTTTGTGCTTTTTTTTGTATTTTTGCATTCTGTGCAAGCCAGCGTGTGGCCTCCCTCTCCTGAGTTGGAAATTGTATTTAAGAACTTCCCCTGACTGAGGTCCACTGGTAGGGACTCGATCTTTTTGTCTGGCTTTATTCACACACTAAGGTCAACTTTGACATATGATAAGGTCTTTAATATTACACAGTGTAGGACCGCCCCTATCAGTCACCTTGTCGATGGTGGGACAGCTTTTATGCTATTTTTGATCAAAAACAGTATTACTAAGAGCTCTGTATTATTTAAATTCACTTTTGCTTTTTACGTATTTAGTTACAGCAGGGTTTTTGCTCATTTTGTCTTTTGTAAGTTTTGTATGCCTTATGGCCAATGTGAACATGCATCTATGTGTTACATGTATACCAACTCAAATCAAGCTCAATTTTTCTGTTATTTCTGTTTTTTTGAGTTAAGATCAGTTAAGATGGGATGCAACTGTACATTAATGAGAAAAAAAATTAACTTTTTTTGAGTTTACCAAATGGCTTGCAATGAAACAGAGTAAAAAATTTAAAGGGGTCTGAATACTTTCCATACCCACTGTACATGAGACCTTTACATGTACAACAGGTAATATGCTGATGTTGGCTGTAGACAATTGCCTGATTTAAATTTAATTTTGTGCAGACCATTTCGTTTGCTCCTTATATATGTTCATGGTTACCAGAAGAACTCTTATACTTATCTATAAGTTACAGTCCTGCTCATTGTTATTGGCACCCAAGAAGTTTAAGTACAAAATGTGGAATATCTTCTGAAAAAAATGAATTAAGTGAAACTTTTTTTTTGTATAGTTCACTCATGCTAAATATAAAAGAGCAAATGATAAACAATAATATAAAAAAATTGGGTGGTAAATCACAAATGAGAATCACTTGTGATTACTTGTTGGTGCCTATGTGTCATGAATTAGGCACTAAATGATGATTTCATTATTTTAAAAAGTCTTATTTTATGCCATATTCTTTTGTCACAGTGGTGAAGACAAAGGAGAAGTCTGAGGGCATCAGAACTGATATTATCACACACAAGACTTCCAAAGGGTATAAGGCACTCTCAAAAACCTTGGTGTCCTAGTTTCAGCAATGTTATTAAAAAGTTTGCCAAGCATGGAACCATCAAGAACATCCCTGGATGTAGGGGAAAGAAAAAAAATTGACAAGATGTCTTTGAAGATAGGCGAATGGTGGACAAAAACACTACGTCAAACATCCAAAGACCTGAAAGCCAACCTGGAACAGTCTAGGGTCATGGTTTCCACAAGTACCATATACCATACACAAAACTAAGCAGAGCTTTATGGGCGAAGGCCAAATAAGAAACTATTGCAGAAGAAAAGACATTAAAAGGAAGGACTAATCTTTGCCAAAGATCACCTTGGCAATCCACAATCTTTCTGGGAAAATGTTCTGTGGACAGAAGAAACAAAAATAGAGCTTTTTGGCCATGTAAAGCATCAGTTTGTTTACAGAGGGCGTAATGAAACTTATAAGGAAAAGAACACCCTTCCAACTGTTAACCCCTTAAGGACCAAGTCATTTTGTAGGTTAATGACCAGGGCTTAATTTTGAAATCAGACCACTGTCACTTTATGTGCTTATAACTCTGGAACGCTTCAACAGATCCCACTGATTCTGAGATTTTTTTTCGTCACATATTGTGCTTCATGTTAATGGTAAAATTTCTTCAATATGACTTGCGTTTATTTAAGAAAAAAAAGGAAATATGGCAAAAAATTTTAAACTTTTGCAATTTTCAAACTTTTAATTTTTATGCACTTAAATCAGAGAGGTACAGTATGTCACAAAAAATAGTCAATAAATAACATTTCCCACATGTCTACTTTACATCAGCACAATTTTGGAACCGAAATTTTTTTTGTTAGTATTGAGAAGTTATAAGGGTTAAAAGTTCACCGGCGATTTCTCATTTTTTCAACAAAATTTACAAAACCATTTTTTTAGGGACTACTTCACATTTGAAGTGAGTTTAGGGGGTCAATATAACAGAAAATACCCAAACATGACACCTTTCTAAAAACTTCACCCCTCAAGGTGTTCAAAACCACATTCACGAAGTTTATTAACCCTTTAGGTACTTCACAAGAATTGAAGCAATGTGGAAAGAAAAAATGAACATTTAACTTTTTTCCCAAAAATTTTTCTTCGGACACAATTTTTTTATTTTGTCAAGGGTATCAGGAGAAAATGAACCACAATATTTGTTGTGCAATTTCTCCTGAGTACACAGATACCCCATGTGTGGAGGAAGACCAATCTTTAGGCACACGGCAGTGCTCAGAAGGGAAGGAGCATCATTTGAGATTTTGAATGTCAAATTGGCTGGTATTGAGAGCAGACGCCATGTCGCGTTTGGAGAGCCCCTGATGTACCTAAACAGTGGAAAGCCCCCATTTGTGACCCCATTTTGGAAACTAGACCCCCCCATGGAACTTATCTAAATGTGTAGTGAGCACTTTGAACCCACAAGGGCTTCACAGAAGGTTATAACGTAGAGCCGTAAAAATTAAAAAATCATATTTTTCCACAAAAATTATCTTTTCACCCACAATTTTTATTTTCCCAAGGGTAACAGGACCCCAAAAGTTATTTTGCAATTTGTCCTGAGTATGCTGATATCCCATATGTGGGGGTAAACCACTATTTGGGCATATGGCAGAGCTCAGAAGGGAAGGAGCACCATTTGACTTTATTGGCTGGAATTGAGATCGGACTCCATGTCGCGTTTGAAGAGCCCCTAATGTGCCTAAACAGTGGAAACCCCAAACAAATGACACCATTTTGGAAACTAGACCCCCCAAGGAGCTTATCTAGATGTGTGGTGAGCACTTTGAACCCCCAAGTGCTTCACTGAAGTTTATAACGTAGAGTCGTGAAAATAAAAATCATATTTTTTTCACAAAAATGATTTTTTGCACCCAAATTTTTATTTTCACAAGGGTAACAGGAGAAATAGGACCCCAAAAGTTGTTGTGCAATTTGTCCTGAGTACGCTGATACCCCATATGTGGGGTGGAACAACTGTGATCGCCTTACTGCGCTCTTTGGAAGGCAGAATGAACAAATCCACAAAAGGTGAAGAATTGATTTTATTTTTTACGCCATTCCGCATGCGGTATTAGTGATTAGGTGACTTTATTTCTCGGGTCGGTGAGATTACAGAGATACTAGATTTATATCCTTTTTTCATGTTTTGCTTCTGTCACACACTAAAAGACGCTATTTTTTGTAAGAATTTTTTGTAAGAAATTTTTGCATTGCCGTATTTTGAGAACTATAATTTTTCCATAATTCGGCCAACAGAGTCATGTGTGGGCTTGTTTTTTGTGGGACGAGCTGACATTTTTATTGGTTCCATTTTTGGGCACATAACGTTTTTTGATCTCTTTCTATTCTGCTTTTTGTGGAGGCCGAATGAACAAAAACCAGCAATTCAGGAATTGTTTTTTTTTTCTACATTCCGCATGTGGTAAAATTAGTATGGCAGCTTTATTCTTCAGGTCGCTATGATTACAACGATACCTCATTTATTTTTTTTTATGTTTTGGCGTTTTTTACACAATAAAAACTTTTATAGAAAAAATAATTATCTTTGCATCACTTTATTCTGAGTGCTATAACTTTTTTATTTTTCCGCTGATTGAGCTGTATGGTGGCTTGTTTTTTGTAGGACAAGATGACGTTTTCAGCAGTACCATGCTTATTTGTATCCGTCTTTTTGATCACGTGTTACAGCACTTTTTCCAAGCGGTATGATGATGCCTCTTGGAAAAAGTATAATTTGCTACTTTTTTGTGTGTTTTTTTCGGCGTTCACTGAAGGGGTTAACTATGGTGACACTTTTATAGATGGGATTTTTACAGAAGCGGCGATACCTAACGTGTATTTTTTTGTTTTATTTTACATAAACATTTGTATCTATTAGGGGAATTTTTATTATTATTTTTTTATTTTTTTTTTTTACATATTTTTTTAAAACATTTTATTTTACTTAGTCCCTTTATGGAACTTTCACTTTTTTACTTTGATTGGCAGGTATAATACATTGCAATGCTCCAGCATTGCAATGTATTATGCCTATGGAGAAAGCTTCTGAGACCATGCTGTGAGCATGGTCTCAGAGGCGGAAGTAGCTGGATGACCCGGGTGTTGTCATCATGGCTAAAATCGGGCCCTGGGGGGACGCCGATCTGAGGCAGGGGCACCCCAAACCCTCTGCCTCCCCCCCGAATGCTGTGATCATGCCCGATCGCAGCAGTCAAGGAGTTAAGAGCCAGGGGCGGGCGCAGACGCCGCTCCCCGCTGTCAGTGCAGGAAGCTCAGCCACTGCAGCGCTAAGTTCCTGCACTTATCAGGCAGGAGATGCTGAAATTTCAGTATCTCCTGCCCGATAGCGGTGTGTTTGGTCAGTCAGATTGATTGACCAATCACAGTGCTCTGGGTGCGGGGACCAACTGCCAGGGACCCCGCACCTCTTGCCGTACCTGTCAGCTGTCATAGACAGCTGTCGGCACTGAACTGTCACTGCTTGTTTATAAGCAGTCACGGTTTAAATGCATGACGTGCACAGTCCGTCATGGTGCGGGAAGTTACACCTGGCCATGACGAACTGCGCACGTCAATGGACGTTAAGGGGTTAAGCATGGTGGATCATCCACAATGCTGTGAGGTTGCTTTGCTGTGTTCTGGTGCTGGAGGCCTTGACCGTTTCACAAGAATCATCAAATGAGAAAATTATCTAGAAATTTTAGAGCGAAATGTCCTACACGGTGTAAGAAATCTTGGCTTGAGTCGAAGATCATATTTCTTCCAGCAAGGCAATAACTCCATAGTACACATCCAAAAATACATAGGAATGGTTGAAAAGGAAAAAAATGACTTTTAAAATGGACAGCAGCACACCCTGACCTCAATCCCAGTGAAAATCTTTGGGGTCAGCTTAAATCTGCCATTCCGAAAAAGAATCCTGCAAACAGTCAAGAGCTTGAACAAACTGCAAAGGAAGAGTGGGAGAAAATACCACCTGAGAAGTGCAAGAAACTTATAGATGCTACAAGAAACATTTGGAGGCAGTTATCAATCCCAAAGAATGTGCAACCTAGTATTAATTAGAGGTGCCTTTATTGCTGCACATGCTGTTTATTGTGTTTCTTCTTTGACATTTCAACATGTAAGTTTAATAACAATGTTTGATTGTTGCATTACTTTGGACCACTAATTAAAAATTCCTGAAGATATAACTTTAGTACACTTTCATTTATTTCTGAATATATTGTACTGTCAATGAAAAAAATGAAGCCGTGCCAATAATGGCGAGCAGCACTGTATCTACCTCAACATGTTCTGTTAGAGTTAGAGAAATGAGCTTTTCTCTGCATGTTGACTCATGACTGGACATGCAACAGACATAGTAGAATTTCAGTCTGATGAAAGCACTGGAAGTGACAGGAAAGCAAGAGCAGTGCAGCTCTACAATGAAAGTGGGAGATTTGGATCTTTGTTCTGGATCTGGCAATCTCCTGATATTAAAGTAAGCATTTTAAAAGTGCAGCTCTAGATGGTTTCTTAAGATCCTAATTTTATAATGAACTAGAGATGATTGGATTTATCGATGGAGGACGAAGTTTGAATCAAATTTCCTGAAAATTGAGTTTACACACGAACTCAAACATTTTGAGATTTTCTTTGCAGTTTACAAAAAATATATACTCATCACTAATTCCCACATTCCTGAGGAACCAGGGAATGGACTAATATCGTTTTGCATAATTGTACAGACTTCCACATAATGCCTTGCAGCTTTCACATCTTGCAGATTATTTTACCTTGTACAGTGGTGATCAGTACCTTGGCCATCACAGATCAGTGGTTTCCAGTGGAACATAGTTAGTACGTCAGAGTTGTTTTCTATCTCCAGATACACTGGGTAAGTTTTTCTTTCCTGCAGAGCATAAGCTCCTATGATCAGAACAGTCCTCTCTCTTTTCTGTAGAGTATAATCTCTTGTGATTAGTGTGGTCCTCTAGTGCTATCTCCCGTAGAGTGTGATCTCTTATGCTCGGCATGATACACTCGCTCTTTTTTTCCACCATGAGTGTTTTCTGAGCAATTGCAAGATTTTCAGTATTGAGATTTATGCAAATTAAATTTTGGAGGAAAACTTCACTAAGGCAGTGTATTCAAATTTCAAAAGATCCACTCACCTCTAAATGGAACACATTCAAATAAGACTATACAGCCATTCTTATATTGGTGTTAAAAGTGACTACACCTGCCTCATCTATTTAAGCGCTGATGGAATATCTTCATGACATGTGCATTATATGTCAGATGGAGCAGCCTACTGAAGGCCCTCATCATTGTCAAGAAGCTTAGCATGTGAAGATCATTAATCAGAAGTTATAGTAAAGTATGCTTGCAGGATATTGGACAACCAATCAAGTGATTGCAGGTTCAAGTCGCCATTGGTATGGACTTAAAATGAAAAAAAATGCTACAAAAAAAGTACATTAAAACATCTCTTTTTTCAATTTAACCAGTTAATCATTATGAAAGATATTTGAAATTGCCATTTGTTTGCAACTCTTGCATTCTCATTGCCGTTTTTTAATTGCTCCACAAAAACTTCTTTAAAAAGACCCTCAAAATTAAGCGTTCACTTCATAAACGAAGAAGGAAAATTCTTTAAATCTCAGAAGGTGATGGAATAAATAAATTCATTTTAAAATTCAAGATTTTTTTAAAACACTAATATACATATACGGTATAAATATATATAGAGAGAGAGTATATATATATATATATATATATATACACACAGAAAAACTATAAGATTAGCATCACTGTAATCATGCTGAACATAAAAATGAACGCTAAAACACAACTGGGAAATTGATTTTTGGCACTGTTTTACATACTTCAATTTAACAGTATTATCTTTTCAGTACTTTATATGTAAAGTGAATGGTGCACTTCAAAACTGCAAAGTTATAAAATTATTTTGGCATTTGAAAGTGTTAGAAAGTGAGAAAACTATGCTATCCTTAAAATTCAAGCAGATGATGGATATGTACAAAGTGATAGTAATCAATTACTAGGTTTAGGAATAGAAGAAGTTTTTATTCTATGAAAGAAATGGTATGTGCACACATTGCAGATTCGTGTGCGGATGTTTCCGGGCGGAATCTGTAGAATCCACAGGTCAAAATGCCTGCGTTTTACCTGGAGATTTACTGCAGATTTACTGCGGATTTCTAGCGGATTTTGTGCGGATTTGGCATGCGTTTTTACACCTGCTGATTCCTATAATGGAATGGGTGTAAAAATGCTGCGGAATCCGCACAAAGAGTTGACATGCTGCGGAAAATAAACCGCTGCGTTTCCGCTCGGAATTTTCCGCAGCATGTGCACAGCGGTTTTTATTTTCCATAGCCTAACATTGTACTGTACATCACTTGCGAATCTGCAGCGGATCCGCAGAGGCTAATCCACTGTGAGTCCGAACACGAATTGGAGTAGCTACTTGGAGTAGCCCTTTGATCTTCAGAACTTTTCATACTACCTATCTGATCTTACCTAATTAAGGATTCTCTCTTCAAGCTCATTGTTTGTTTATTGAAATGTTGTGCTTTAAACTGTATATAATATCAGCCTGATGAAGGGACATAAGCAGTCCCGAAAGCTTACTTTGTAACAACATTCACTATTATTTGTTAGCCATTAAAAGGTATCATACCCACAAGATTCCTATTTTGTTTCTCTCACTGAGAGCACTTTATATATTTTATACATATCAAGGCATGCAGGCACTGTATGTGGATATCCAATGTATAGTCAATTGACTATACAATGGATGATTCATGTTTGTTCATGCAAGCACATCCGTTTTTTTACTTAACTGCATACCGCAATACTTCAGATAAATAGCTCCGTCTGTTAATGTGGTGATTTGTGTGCCCTAGTTTGCCGTTCATCTGTTTGCTTTTCTGCTGGAACTGTATGTGGGTATATAGATATCACTACTAGTCAGACAAGCATTGTATGTGGCATACTTCATTGCATACATCAAGAGGGTCCATTCCATTACTGTCTGCTGCTTATTACATATATTGACCATATATACATAGCCCCAGGTATCAGTGGCCAAGAATATTTTTTTGCATCTTAATCCTGATTATTTTATTCAAAAGCAATCCAAAGCACACGTTTTTTTTTCTCTATTTGCTTGCTGACACTGCAGAATACAGCCAGATCCTTTTCAAGGTACAGCATGAAAATCTAGCTATTTTAAATGGATTTGCCCATCCCAGTGATCACACCTAAGTGCGCCGAAAAGTCGGACATTTTTATGGTACTATAAAAAAATTTTGGAGTGTTTTATACAATTTCTTGACACCATTTCGCAACCAAAAAAATACTTAGCTACAGGGCAGATATTTTCCACTGGATTTTGTCCACCACACGGAATGCATATCATTGTGGTCAAAATTGTGCCATTTCAGGCCTCCATAGAATTGTTTTTGTTGTGTCTTAGCATACTTATTGACACAATTTTACTGGCCAAAAAAAAATACAGGCCACACACCTCATCTATCTGTGGTTTCCAAATTGTGGCATTTCAGGCCTACATTGAACTGTTTTTGCTGTGTGCTACCCTTGTTAGTGAAACTATTTTGCTGTAAAAAAAAAAAAACATACAGGCCACATATTTTACAGTGTGGTATTTCCGTCACACATAATTCAAGGAGAAAACAGACCAGACAAATAATGGTATGCACACCTGATGCAATATAAATGTGAAATATGTACAAATAATTTTATTAGAAACCTGAGACATACATAGTGTACTGTATATTAAAATAATTTAAAAATAAAAGCTGCACATATTCAATATATCACACCCCTGAGCCAAGACCATATCAATTAATGATGATCAAAACTCCATTACTGGGTAAGTATGCCGGACATGACAGGTATATATATATGCAAGGTCATAAAAAAGACAAATATAATTTTCAAGGACATAAAAATTACCACACTCAA
Source organism: Dendrobates tinctorius (assembly GCF_039654945.1). Lineage (NCBI taxonomy): Eukaryota > Metazoa > Chordata > Amphibia > Anura > Dendrobatidae > Dendrobates > Dendrobates tinctorius. Next base: position 3,516,031 of record NW_027361749.1, on the reverse strand, counting down.
AAGTGTCTGAATAAATCAATATGCAAATATTAAAGGCTGCAGAGACCTGCTGGATAGATAGTAGAAGAAATTAATGGCCCATAATACACTCTGAAGCTGTAATGGTTAAAAGGCCATCTGTGCAAAAATGCTGCATGTGGGATCACAGGATATAGACTGCAAGTAACATGATGTGAAAAAGTGCAGCCAAAAAAACAGATGCAAATTGAAAATGACAAAGTGGAGGTAGAAATAAGTAGAAATGTCCCTGAGTATGGCTACCTGACCGGCCCTGGAGATCTCATGTGGCAAACCAAAATGAGCAAAGTGTCCACATGGAACAGGGGTGTGGGGAAAACCCCACGCGTATCGCTGCTGAAAGAAGCTTCATCACACACCACCATTAGATCACCAGGGTGAACATGTTCTGTGAGGCAACAGCCAAGTTATTTTTTTCAAAGGTGTTTATGATGCCTGTACAAAAAATATTTACACAGTATTTTGAGGTGTATACCCCAGGGGAAATGTTTATCAGCCCATACACGTAGTGTAGTGGCATTCCAAGTATAGGAGAACCGCTCCTTTAACTTGGGAAAACATTTTTAAGAGGCCATCCTTCATGTCTCTTTCGACACAACCATTAGATCACCAGGGTGAACGTGTTCCGTGATGCAACAGCCATGTTATTGTTTGCAATGCTGTTTATGATGCCCGTACAAAAAATGAAAGAAGCTTCATCACACACCACCATTAGATCACCAGGGTGAACATGTTCTGTGAGGCAACAGCCAAGTTATTTTTTTCAAGCGTGTTTATGATGCCTGTACAAAAAATATTTACACAGTATTTTGAGGTGTATACCCCAGGGGAAATGTTTATCAGCCCATACACGTAGTGTAGTGGCATTCCAAGTATAGGAGAACCACTCCTTTAACTTGGGAAAACATTTTTAAGAGGCCATCCTTCATCTCTCTTTTGACACAACCATTAGATCACCAGGGTGAACGTGTTCCGTGATGCAACAGCCATGTTATTGTTTGCAATTCTGTTTATGATGCCCGTACAAAAAATGTTTACACAGTATGTTGAGGTGTAACAGCCAGGGGGAAATGTTTGTCAGCCGATACACTTAGTGCATGGATATTACAAGTATAGGAGACCCACTTTTTTAAACTGGAAAAACATTTTTCGGAGGCCATCTTCCATGTCCCTTCACACACCACCACTAGATCACCAGGGTGAACATGTTCCGCGATGCAACATCCAAGTTATTTTTTTCAAAGGTGTTTATGATGCCTGTACAAAAAATGTTTACACAGTATGTTGAGGTGTACCCCCCAGGGGGAAATGTTTGGCAGCCCATACACTTTGTGTATGGGCATTACAAGTATAGGAGACCCGCTCCTTTAAACTGGGAAAACATTTTTCGTAGGCCATCCTCAACATTCTTTCCAAGGGAGATTGGGGTGCATGCAAATTTGGTGCAGGCCTTGCATTCACTTCATGGGCAAACTTTATGGGAGTACCAAATGACTAGAGTTGAGCAAAACAGGTTGGTCAATTTCAAAAATCGCCGACTTTCGCCAAAGTCGGGTTTCATGAAACGAAACCCGACCATAGCGTGAGGTCGGCCATGATGTCGGTGACCTGAGTGCCAAAGTCGCGTTTCAAATGATGCTTCCAGCTCCTTTTTACAGCCAATGATGGAGGACGCACACTGTGTGCAACGCGATGACATGGGCAGCGGCCAGCACCATCTTAGGGAAGGGCATTGAAGTGATTGGCTGGCTTTGTGTGGCGTCACAGGGGGTATAAAAGGCTGTGAACGCCGACCGCCATCTTACTTCGGCCGATCTTACAATAGGGAGAGGTGCTGCTGCTGATTCTGAACAGGGAGAGCGTTAGGCAGGGAAGAAGAAAAAAAAACGCTTCTGCTGATAGCTCTTTTCACAGTACAGTTAGTGTGCAGTGAAAGGGGAGGATTTTTGTTGTGTGCAGCAGCGCTGGTGGTGATTAGGCTGCCTTTGAAGGCTACCTGCTAGCTGCATTGCTGTTTGCACACTGCTGTTCAAACTGCTTTTTTCAAAGCACTCCATATTTTATTATTTTGTCCTGGTGAGTTACTGAGCGTTCATTTTTTCACACATCGTCTAGCGGTGTACGCTCCTCACACACTACCGTGTATTCCGGCTGGTATCACGGACAAATAGAAGCTATCTGGGTGTGACTCTGGAAGAAAAAGCCGAGGAGTTTGTCCGTTTTTCCAGACCTACACCTTAGAGTTGTGTCCGTTTTTCAAACAGTTTCGTATATCTGCTGTTTGATTACAGTCAAAACTAGTCAGAGACAGCGTGTGTCAGTCCGTATACAAATACGTGGAGCTTGACAATTTTACATACACACACCATACAGCGGTGTACGCTCCTCACACACTACTGTGTACCGCCTTCTATCACAGACAGATAGAAGCTACCTGTGTGTGACTCTGGAAAAAAAAAACGAGGAGTTTGTCTGTTTTTCCAGACCTACACCTTAGAGTCGTGTCTGTTTTTCAAACAGTTTCGTATATCTGCTGTTTGATTACGGTAAAAACTAGACAGAGACAGCGTGTGTCAGTCTATATACAAATACACGGAGCTTGACAACTTTCCATACAGACACCGTCTAGCGGTGTACGCTCCTCACACACTACCGTGTACTGCCTTCTAGCACAAACAAATAGAAGCTACCTGTGTGTGACTCTGGAAAAAAAAAACAAGCAGTTTGTCCATTTTTCCACACCTACACCTTAGAGTTGTGTCCGTTTTTCAAACAGTTTCGTATATCTGTTGTTTGATTACAGTCAAAAATAGACAGAGACAGCGTGTGTCAGTCCATATACAAATACACGGAGCTTGACAATTTTACATACACACACCGTACAGCGGTGTACGCTCCTCACACACTACCATGTACCGCCTTCTAGCACGGACAAATTGAAGCTACCTGTGTGTGACTGGAAAAAAAAATGAGGCGTTTGTCCGTTTTTCCAGACCTACACCTTAGAGTCGTGTCTGTTTTTCAAACAGTTTTGCATATCTGCTGTTTGATTACGGTAAAAACTAGACAGAGACAGCGTGTGTCAGTGTGTATACAAATACACGGAGCTTGACAATTTTACATACACACACCATTCAGCGGTGTACGCTCCTCACACACTACCGTGTACTGCCTTCTAGCACGGACAAATAGCAGCTACTTGTGTGTGACTCTGGAAAAAAAAAATGAGGAGTATGTCCGTTTTTCCAGACCTACACCTTAGAGTCGTGTCCTTTTTTCAAACAGTTTCCTATATCTGCTGTTTTATTACAGTCAAAACTAGACAGAGACAGCGTGTGTCAGTCCATATACAAATACACAGAGCTTGACAATTTTACATACACACACCATTCAGCGGTGTACGCTCCTCACACACTACCATGTACCGCCTTCTTGCACGGACAAATAGAAGCTACCTGTGTGTGACTCTGGAAAAAAAAACGATGAGTTTGTCCATTTTTCCAGACCTACACCTTAGAGTCGTGTCTGTTTTTCAAACTGTTTCGTATATCTGCTGTTTGATTACGGTAAAAGCTAGACAGAGACAACGTGTGTCAGTCTGTATACAAATACACAGAGCTTGACAATTTTAAATACACACCGTACAGCAGTGTATGCTCCTCACACACTACCGTGTACCGCCTTCTAGTATGGACAAATAGAAGCTACTAGGGATGGGCGAATCCTGAATTACTCGGAATCGCTAGACTGTAACGAGTCCGAGTCGGAAACTCGCTATTCGTTGCAAGTTTAGCGAGTCCAATGTTAATGAATGGGGAATGGCAATCCTAGTTTTTTCAGAGTTTAATACAAGCAATCCTAGTTTCTTAGCGATTTTGTGTCCCCCTGCTGACACAAAATCGCTAAGAAACTAGAATTGCTTGTATTAAACTCTGAAAAAAAAAAAAATAGGAGTCTTAGCGATTTTGTGTCCCCCTGCTGACTAGTGTTGAGCTTTCCGATTGGCTGCCGAAATGAAGTCATCATGATGCGCTGTCTGTGCGCATCATGATACGCCGTCAGTTCGGGCCTTCGGGGGGGCTGTGCCGACTGTCCGGGGGTCTGTGCCGGCCTGCCGGGGGGCTGTGCCGGCCTGCCGGTGGTCTGTGCCGGCCTGCCGGGGGGCTGTGCAGGCTCCGGTGGTCTGTGCCGGCCTGCCGGTGGTCTGTGCAGGCTCCGGTGGTCTGTGCTGGCCTGCCGGGGGGCTGTGCCGGCCTGCCGATGGTCTGTGCAGGCTCCGGTGGTCTGTGCAGGCTCCGGTGGTCTGTGCAGGCATTGTCCGATGGGACTACAAGTCCCATCTGGTGATGCCTGCTACCATGACAGTGATTGACACATTAGTCAATGATGGGACAGTAGTAGTCCCATCATCCGGCTAATGTGTTGAATGTAAAAAAAAAAAAAAAAAAATTACATGCTACATACATACAACATGCATACTACATATATACTACATGCAACATACATACTACATATATACTACATGCAACATACATACTACATACATGCTACATACTACATGCATACTACATACATGCTACATACTACATACATGCTACATACATACTACATACATACTACATGCATGCAACATACAACATATATACTACATGCATGCAACATGCATACTACATACAGTATATACTATATATACTACATGTAACATACATACTACATATATACTACATGCTACATACATGCAACATACATACTACATACATGCTGCATACTACATGCATACTACATACATACTACATACAACATATATACTACATATATACTATATATACTACATGTAACATACATACTACATATATACTACATGCTACATACATGCAACATACATACTACATACATGCTACATACTACATGCATACTACATACATACAACATATATACTACATATATACTATATATACTACATGTAACATACATACTACATATATACTACATGCTACATACATGCAACATACATACTACATACATGCTACATACTACATGCATACTACATACATACTACATACATACAACATATATACTACATATATACTATATATACTACATGTAACATACATACTACATATATACTACATGCTACATACATGCAACATACATACTACATACATGCTACATACTACATGCATACTACATACATACTACATACATACAACATATATACTACATATATACTATATATACTACATGTAACATACATACTACATATATACTACATGCTACATACATGCAACATACATACTACATACATGCTACATGCATACTACATACATACACTACATGCATGCAACATGCATACTACATATATACTGCATATATACTACATGCATGCAACATACATATATACTACATACAATACATACATATAGACATACAGTACATATAACATAGAGTACATACTTACCGTCACTTGTCACTTTGATCCCCGAAGCCATTGTCGTCTGAGGAATAAATATCAAAATAAAAAAACCCAATATACTTACCCCGATCCACAGAAGTCCACGAGGGTCCCACGTCCATCTTGCATGGAGAACAGCAGCATCAGCTGATGCTACCGTTCTCTACGGGCTCCAGGAATACAATGACGGAAGGTAGGTATCCTTCCGCACTGTATTCCTCCACCACTTTAAAAAAACAAAAAAAAAGTCCCTAGTCTCACTTTATGCCATTGCTGCGTGGGAAACTCCCACGCAGCAATGGCATAAAGTGAGACTAGGGACTTTTTTTTTTTACAGTGGTGGAGGAATACAGTGCGGAAGGATACCTACCTTCCGTCATTGTATTCCTGGAGCTGGTAGAGAATGGTAGCATCAGCTGATGCTACTGTTCTCCACGCAAGATGGACGTGGGACCCTCGTGGACTTCTGCGGATCGGGGTAAGTATATTGGTTTTTTTTATTTTGATATTTATTCCTCAGACGACAATGGCTTCGGGGATCAAAGTGACAAGTGACGGTAAGTATGTACTCTATGTTATATGTACTGTATGTCTATATGTATGTATTGTATGTAGTATATATGTATGTTGCATGCATGTAGTATATATGCAGTATATATGTAGTATGCATGTTGCATGCATGTAGTGTATGTATGTAGCATGCATGTAGCATGTATGTAGTATGTATGTTGCATGTATGTAGCATGTAGTATATATGTAGTATGTATGTTACATGTAGTATATATAGTATATATGTAGTATATATGTTGTATGTAGTATGTATGTAGTATGCAGCATGTATGTAGTATGTATGTTGCATGTATGTAGCATGTAGTATATATGTAGTATGTATGTTACATGTAGTATATATAGTATATATGTAGTATGCATGTTGCATGCATGTAGTATATATGTTGTATGTTGCATGCATGTAGTATGTATGTAGTATGTATGTAGCATGTATGTAGTATGTAGCATGTATGTAGTATGTAGCATGTATGTAGTTTGCATGTAGTATGTAGCATGTATGTAGTATGTATGTTGCATGTAGTATATATGTAGTATGTATGTTGCATGTAGTATATATGTAGTATGCATGTTGTATGTATGTAGCATGTAATTTTTATTTATTTTTTTTTTTACATTCAACACATTAGCCGGATGATGGGACTACTACTGTCCCATCATTGGCTAATGTGTCAATCACTGTCATGGTAGCAGGCATCGCCCGATGGGACTTGTAGTCCCATCGGACGATGCCTGCACAGACCACCGGAGCCTGCACAGACCACCGGAGCCTGCACAGACCACCGGCAGGCCGGCACAGCCCCCCGGCAGGCCGGCACAGACCACCGGAGCCTGCACAGACCACCGGCAGGCCGGCACAGCCCCCCGGCAGGCCGGCACAGACCACCGGAGCCTGCACAGCCCCCCGGCAGGCCGGCACAGCCCCCCGGCAGGCCGGCACAGACCACCGGAGCCAGCACAGACGACCGGCAGGCCGGTACAGACCCCCGGACAGTCGGCACAGCCCCCCCGAAGGCCCGAACTGACGGCGCATCATGATGCGCACAGACAGTGCATCATGATGACGTCATTTCGGCAGCCAATCGGAAAGCTCAAGACTAGTCAGCAGGGGGACACAAAATCGCTAAGACTCCTATTTTTTTTTTTCAGAGTTTAATACAAGCAATTCTAGTTTCTTAGCGATTTTGTGTCAGCAGGGGGACACAAAATCGCTAAGAAACTAGGATTGCTTGTATTAAACTCTGAAAAAACTAGGATTGCCATTGATTTGTATTGGACTCGTTACTGTGCGAGTAATCGCTTGGAAACTCGCAGAGTACCGACTCCTGCGAGTCCCCTACTACTCACAGAGTAACGAGTCCTAACGAGTAGATTCGCCCATCCCTAGTCATGGCCACAGCACTTGCAAGTTGCAATACTTACCTCTCCCTGCTCCACTGCTGTGTAGTCTAGGCAGTTAAATCCTTCACAGGGACTGCCACTAGAAATTTGGTGTATTGATCAATGATGGTTAAGATGTAGCTATGGCCTGTCCTGCTGGCCTCTACCTTCAGATGATCAATGGCTACCATTTGAAATGGACGTCAACTTACAAGCGGATGCAGTGGTGGTTTATGATCACCTTTCATAGCTGTGATAGTCACAGATGTGTGACATTCCTGCCACCATTTTTCAATGTCTCCTCTCATGCCAATCCAATAGAATCGCCTACGGCCTGTGGCTTCTGTGTTTTGCACTCCAAAATGACCAGACACATCATGATAGGCAGTGAGGACCATGGGTACATCTCTCCCTGTGATCACAATTTGATGGAGACGAGTAACGGTGATGTGATCCACGCTACTGCGATAAAGCAATCCTTTCTTCACAAAGAACCTTTTTTGCTTTCTCCACAGACATACAGTAGTAATTGAGGGTCTGCATCGCCTCTGCAACATATACGGGGAGGTTTCCCCGCGATGAGTAATTCCAAAATTTCTGCTAACACTCGACTTTGCATCTATACTTGTATCCATGTAGTTTCCAGTAGCGGAGATTCTTGACTGGCTTACTGAGATTGAAATGTATACGAAGATTTAAAAGTACCACACTGTATACTGATGTACGCTATGAATACCTTTCCCTTTTTCTACTTTTTTAATTCTGGTGTAATACATAGTGAGCCTGTGAGTGTCTGTGTCTGACTCCGGAAGTATAGACGGAAATTTAACCCTAGACTGGACACACCTGGTATGTGCTGATACAGTACCTTGCTTCAAAAATTTGTATTAAGGTATCATCTGTAGGATAACCAACTGTGGGGGGGAGCCTCTTCTTGCCGCAGACAAACACAAGACTGAGACAGAGTTTGTATTGAACAGGTCCGTTTTTAGTGCCCATCCTTCTGTCAACAACAGCAATTCACCACAGCCATTTCACATTTCTCTGTACACAGGCCCTGGTTCCTTCACTTCCTATGTAACATGTAACTATAAACATGGCGTCCTCTGTGGCTCTTCCACTGTGGCTGGCCTAGGCCCAACCACCACAGCGCTGCACCAGTCTGAGCACACCGTCTGTATTAAAACCCCCAGCCGTCTGCATCTGCGGCTACCGTCCTCTGGCCCACCCCCCCGTGATCGCCTCAACTGTCAGTCCTCTCTGGAGCCTTTCCACTGTTTCTATTTCATCAGCAGAACTTCCTCTTTACTGTGCTCCCTTCGCTGACTGACTCTTCCAGAACCTTCCCTCAGCCTTTTATACTTTCAGTTCTGGCAACTCTGCCCACCATCACCTAACAGTTTCTCTGACCAATGGCAGTTATTCAGTCCCACTCCTACACTCTCCACTGCCCTCCAATGGGCAAGCTAAAACACTGCACCCTTTCTCTTTATCTTAGCGATTTCACACCTACTCTGCGCTACACCTCTGCTACTCACTACAGCGTGGTTTGTCTGTCAGTCCACCTTCCCTACATCATCCATAGTGAGTGAGCGTGTGTGGGTTATGCCTTATATATATATACGGTGAATCGGAGAAACAAATTTTTACACTATACTCAATACAGCTTGTATCTTGTTATACAGTACCATTGTTCGACATTTAGCATTACGGTCCAATCCATACTGTGTAAGTGTCTGAGAGTGACTACAGGACTATTTATACAGAGATTTCAATTGTCCCCTAAAAAATATATACTTGCTATCTTGTTATCCAGGAACTTTTTTACATTTTTTATTATGGTCAAAACCAAACTGAGTGAGCGTCTGAGGGTGACTACAGAAATATATACCGATATTTTCGATTTAGCCAACACTGTATACAGCAGAACGCTTCTGATAGAGTAACCTTTTTAGCTATTTTGATTCCGGTGTAATCCATAATGAGCCTGTAAACGTCTGTCTGTTACTCCGGCAATATATTTGTATCTTTAAGATTACCCCAATACTGTATACAGCTGTACGCTTGTGTTACATAACCCATTTACAGCTTTTCATATTCTTGTGTAATCCATACTGGGCCTGAGAGCGTTTGTGTCTGCCTCCTGAAATGTATACGGAGAATCAGAATGTTTACACTATACTATATATACCTTTTATCTGGCGATACTGTACCCTTTTTCAACTTGTTATTTTATTGGGTAATCCATACTGAGCCAGTGAGCATCTGTGTATGCCTCATGAAATATATACGGAGATTTACTGTTATCCATAGACTGTATAGAGCTGTACGCTTATGATACAGTACCATATATCTGCTGGCATTTTGGGTCCATTTTCAAAAACATGACGAAGTATGGTGGAAGAGGATGTGGATGTGGACATGGAGGGCCACCTGGTACTGATGGTGGTGGTGGTGCATCTGATGGTAGTGCCAAAAACACAATAGCAGCTAAGGCAGGAGGTGTTGAGCCAGCATCATGGTGTAGCTCTGGAAGGCCTGTAAGGCTCCCTTTTCTGGGAGTAGGTAGATGCTTTTAAAGCCGGAGTATCAGGAACTGTTTGTGGCTTACATTGCTGAAACAGCCTCCAGCTCTATCGCCTCCTATTCTGAAGTTGTAAAAAATGCAAGCATTGAGTCATAACTGCAGGCTTCTGGTCAGGAGCAACCCCTTTCCTTGTGTCCTTCACCCACACCAAAAGTGAAGGGTGTGGAAGCACACACCTCAGATTACTCCATGAGCTCTTTTCACATACCATGCCTGGGTTAATTAAAAATAGGGCCCATCATGTACTGGAGCAATGTAAATGGGGCAGATCAGACACTGGAGCAGCATCTAAGGGGCACATTATACACTGGAGCATTACAAATGGGGCCCATTAATAATAATAATACATTTTATTTTTATAGAGCCGACATATTCCGCAGCACTTTACATTTGAGGGGATTTGTACAGACAATAGACATTACAGCATAACAATAATCACATACAGTAGATTATAACAAATACCAAGAGGAATGAGGGCCCTGCTCGCAAGCTTACAGTCTATGAGGAAAGAGGTAGACACGAAAGGTGGGTGGTAACAGTTGCCCTGATTGTATGGAGCAGCCATAATGTTAAGTGTGTAACAGTACAAACACAGAGGGCTAATGGATGCATAAAGCATGTGGGAACATGATGTGGGAAATCTGGTTATGGTAAAACTTTTGGCTGTGCCACACAGGGATAGATTAGGTTAATGTGTTGAGGCGATAGGCCAGTCTGAATAAATGCGTTTTCAGGGCACGCTTAAAATTGTGGGGATTGGGGACTAATCGTATTGACCTGGGAAGTGCATTCCAAAGAATTGGCGTGGCACATGTAAAGTCTTGGAGACGGGAGTGGGAGGTTCTGACTATTGAGGATGCTAACCTCAGTCATCAGCAGAACGGAGGGCGCGGGTAGGGTGGTATACTGAAACAAGGGAGGAGATGTAAGGTGGTGCTGAGCTATGGAGGGCTTTGTGGGTGAGGGTAATAAGTTTATACTGAATTCTGGAGTGGATGGGTAGCCAGTGTAATGACTGGCACAAGGTAGAGGCATTGGTGTAACGATTGGTGAGGAATATGATCCTGGCTGCAGCATTCAAGACAGATTGGAGAGGGGAGAGTTTGGTAAGAGGGAGACCGATTAGAAGAGAGTTACAATAGTCGAGACGAGAATGAATAAGAGAAATAGTAAGAGTTTTTGCAGAGTCAAAAGTAAGAAAAGGTCGAATTCTAGAAATGTTTTTGAGGTGCAGATAACAAGAGCGAGCCAGTGATCGAATGTGGGGGGCAAAGGAAAGCTCGGAACCAAGTATGACCCCAAGACAGCAGGCCTGTTGCTGGGGAGTAATAGTGGAACCACACACAGAAATGGCAATGTCGGGTATAGGTACATTAGTAGAGGGAGGAAACACCAGGAGTTCAGTCTTTGACAGGTTCAGTTTCAGATATAATGAGGACATAATATTAGACACAGCGTTTAGACAGTCGCTGGTGTTTTCTAGAAAGGCTGGCGTGATGTCTGGAGAAGAAGCGTATAATTGGGTGTCACCAGCATAGAGATGGTACTGGAAACCAAATCTACTGATTGTTTGACCAATAGGGGCAGTGTACAAGGAGAAGAGAAGGGGGCCTAGAACCGATCCTTGAGGGACCCCAACAGTAAGGGGAAGGTGAGAGGAGGAGGAACCGGCAAAAGATACAGTAAAGGAGCGGTCGGAGAGATAGGAGAACCATGAGAGAGCGGTGTCCTTGAGGCCAATGGAACGGAGCATAGTGAGAAGGAGCTGATAATCCACAGTGTCAAATGCTGCAGAGAGCTCCAAGAGAATTAGCATGGAGTAATGACCATTATATGTGGAGCATTATTAGAGCCCATCATACACTGGAGCATCATCCATGAGGCCCATCATGTACTGGAGCAATGTAAATGGGGCAGATCAGACACTGGAGCAGCAACTAAGGGGCACATTATACAGTGGAGAATTACAAATTGGGCCCATTATATATGGAGCATTATTAGAGCCCATGATACACTGGAGCATCATCCATGAGGCCCATGATGTACTGGAGCAATGTAAATGGGGCAGATCAGACACTGGAGCAGCATCTAAGGGGCACATTATACACTGGAGCATTACAAATGGGGCCCATTATATATGGAGCATTATTGGAGCCCATCAGACACTGGAGCATCATCCATGAATCCATGAGGCCCATCATGTACTGGAGCAATGTAAATGGGGCAGATCAGACACTGGAGCAGCATCTAAGGGGCACATTATACACTGGAGCATTACAAATGGGGCACATTATATATGGAGCATTATGTGGAGCTCATCAGATACTGTATGGAACATTATATGTGACTAATTATTTGGTATGGAGAAATATATGGGGCTCATTATTCTGAATGGCGCACAATGTGGTGGCCATAACACTGTATGGAGTAATATACTGTCCTGTTTTTGAGCTATTGTACAATTTAAAATAGATCAGTCATGTCATGTAAGCAGTGAAGTATGTGTCATTGTACTATACATATATTTCTGTGGTGTATCGGAGCATCATGAGTTGTGATATGTGTTAAAGGGGCGCACTGACACTCTTTGGCCCAGGGCTCATGATTACCTGGAGCCAGCCCAACCCCCCCACAACTTTAACCTAATAACCCCCAGTTTTCAATGCGTAACTATTATTAGGAAGTAAATTAAGGTTGACAAGCTTCAGTTATAAGAATTGATGTTTTTGGCATTGAAATGGGCACTGTAGGTGTGTGTACTGTCCTCCACTCCCTGCCGACTTTGCTTCCCCATTGACTTGCATTGGGTTTCGCGCTTCAGTCAGCCTCTGACTTTTCCCAATAGTCGGCCGATTTCGTTTGACCCGACTTTTACGAAAGTCGGGTTTCATGAAACCCGACTCGACCCGAAAAAAGGCAAAGTCACTCATCTCTACAAATGACTAATAATGGGAACTTAGTTTTCATGTGGCCATTCAAGACGTCAGTTAAAAGGGTTATTGGGATGCCTGTAATTTTAGAGCAGAACAGGCACTGCATTCAATGCATAAGCAAACAGTATAGGAGTACCAAATGAATAATGGAAACTTTCATTTCATGTGGCCATTCAGTACCTCGGTTCAAAGGCTTATTGGGGTGCGTGTAACTTTGGTGCAGGGCAGGCCTTGCATTTAATGCATATGCAAACAGTATGGAAGTACAAAATTAATAATGGGAACTTGGGTTGCTTGTGGCCTACAAGGACGTCGGTTAAAGACTTATTGAGGTGCGTGTTACCTTGGGGCAGGGGAGGCCTTGTATTTGATGTATAGGCAAGTAGTATGGGAGTACAAAATGAATACTGGGAACTTTGGTTGCATGTGGCAATCCAGGACATTGGTTCAAAGGGTTATTGGGGTGGGTCCAAATTTGGAGCAGGCCTTGCATTCACTTCATGGGCAATCATTATGGGAGTACAAAATGACTAATAATGGAACTTTGGTTGCAAGTTGCCATCTAGTACATCAGTTCAAAGAATTATTGGGGTGCGTGCAACTTTGGGGCAGGGTAGGCCTTGCATTCAATGCATAATCAACAGTATGGGAGTACCAAATCAATAATGGGATCTTTGGTTTCATGTGGACATCCAGGACATCATTTCAAACGGTTATTGGGGTGCGTCCAAATTTGCTGCAGGCCTTGCATTCACTTCATGAACAAACATTATGGGAGTATCAAATGACTAATAATGGGAACTTTGGTTTCATGTGGCCATCCAGGACGTCTGTTCAATGGATTATTGGGGTGCGTCGAAATTTTGGGCAGCCCTGCCATCTACTGCATATGCAATAACAGTATAAGAGACCCATGTGTCTGATAATGTGTCACACACCACATGGCAATGCTAAAGTTGAAAAATGCATAAAAACCACTACATGTGAACATAGCCCAAGTGGTGGAGGAACATTTTTATTTTGGGTTATTTATTTTGCCTTACATACAAATCATTACCCTGGAAAGGATGTTCCTTAACATATTTCCCAGGAAAATCCATTTTAGTTTTGTTTTTGCATGTTTCATTGTGCTCCTGTAAAAGTGGCGTAAGACTAAGACTCTGACAACATTGTTCACAATTGTGAACTGGGATTCAGAAATGCTTCCAGGATTCTTCCCCATGATGTTCCCATGTCATTTGAGCACTGTTCCCATCGATTTCAAATGTTTTTAGACCCTAAAAGACCCCCGGGGGGCGGTCGTGGCAATAATGCTCGGGTTTCCCATAGACTTATATTGGGCTCGTTGCTCGGGTCGAGCACCCGAGCATTCCAATTTGCTTGACCCGAGCAAAGAGCACCTGAGCATTTTAGTGCTCGCACATCACTAATAGTAACCAATAGCGTCTTTCACTACACACTGCAGTATCAGTAGGGTACGTTCTCACGGTCAGTAAACGCTGCTGGTTGGATGCTGCATACATCCATGGCATCCATCCCGCAGTGTCCAGATGTTACAGCATAGTGAATGGGATTTCATGAAATCCCATGTTCACTATGCATGCATTGACACCTGCGGATAACCCATGCAGACGGACATGCGGTGCATCTTTCCAGACCGCAGTATGTCTATTTATCTTGCAGAGACGCGAGACTCCATAAGATAAATCTCACCCATAGAATGTATTGAACACGGTGATTCCACACCGTTCAATGAACACATGCGGAATCACCTGCATTCAGCGCTTGTGCTGCGCCCAAAGCGCTGCCAATAACTGACCGTGTGCACCTGGCCTTAGGCTACATAATTCTATAAATGGTCTAAATATTATCCTTTTGGGGGGACAAACGCATACATTGCTATTGTTTATAGAGGGCTGGTGCAGGGGGGCGTGGTTTGCAGGGTACAGGAGCAGACCTGTTTTGCAGGAGATCCTGAGAGTCTCCTAAAAAAAGCAACATTAGCTTACTTAAAAGTGGATTTTCTTGAACTAACTGATGATAAAGACCTTTGGGAACATGCCTGGATCGATAAAGAAGGAAAACATGGACTTAATGAAGAAAAAGCCCTTTTCAGGACACAGAAATATCTCCATAAAAACTGCTGAATCATCTCCCTCCTCTGCTATGAGGAGGACGCCAGCTAAAATGGCCACCAAAGCAGGACAAAAAAAGAAACCTTTTAACAGACTTTCCACCTCCGGTCTGAAGAAGCAGAGGTCACCTGGAGCAATGTTGACTAATCTGAAGCCAGGACTGAAGCGATCCGATGCATCTGCAGCTCAGGCATCAGCCACTGAAGAAATGAATGTCCACAGGGAGACTGCAGTGACACCTGGAACACTGAAGAGGAACGATGCCACACTGGTGAAGAAAGTTATTAGTGCGGAGGCGTCTCTTTCAGATCCAGCATTGACAGTGCCTGAGGGAGACCACCTGTCACCTTGTGAAGAGGAGAAGGAGCCTCAGTGTGATGCAGTGCTGTCCTCTTCAAGCGACAGGGAGGAAGGAAGAAACCAGGCAGCTGTGGCAGGGACACTAAGGCTGTGTGCACACGATGCAGATATCCAGCGGATCCGCAGCGGATTTTTCCGCGCAGAAACGTTGCATATCCGCATTGTGATGTACAGTAGCATGTTAGCCAATTGAAAAAAAAAAACTCTGTGCAGACACTGTGGATTTTTCTGCGCGGTTTTCTTGTGGTTCAAAATATGCAGCATGTCACTTCTTTTGTGCGGTTTTCCACCTGCTCCATTCTCCAAATCCGCAGGGGGAAATCCGCAGGGGAAAACCGCACAAAAACCGCAAGAAAACAGGAAGAAATCCACAGGAAAAATGCAGGTCATTTGATTTCTTCAATTCTGTGCGGAAAAATCCGCAGGGCTCAAAAGTACATCTGCACTTAGCCTAAATGAGAGAGAAGAGACTTTTCTGCGATGCTTGCTGGAGAGCCTTTCCTGGTTGCCAGGGGAGGGGATTTCTTTTGATGCTGAGCCAGATCACTGGAGCCTAGGGGGGGATCCCCTCAGCCTGAAATCGTGACACAGGCAGGGTC